>NC_053389.1:88202989-88522963 GCF_905171765.1 Bufo bufo | reverse complement strand
GGTGACAGGCTCTATACTTGATATGCGAACTGCCTTGTTGGTTACACTCTCTGTTCCACTTGTTAGTGACAGGCTGATACTTAGAGTACCTCAGGTATACTTGACCTGGAAAACTGGGTGGGAATCATCCTCCACACCAGTGGTGCAATTTCTGCACTAGTTACTGAGTCCTGAATCTCTCAGAACTAACTCTGAACTAGAAACTTCCAACTGTCTCCCTAGGCTAGGCCCTGGCCTATTTATACTAAACTGGGGGCTCCCTCTGCTGGCTGGAATATGAATTGCCTGCTACAGGCCTAACTTTCTTAAAGGGAGATACACATTATAATATAGCAGTGTCGGGTAACCTACTCGTATGCTGCACTGCGAAACTTTAACTCCCAGCATGCAAACTTTCTTGGTTATTCTTGTAACTCCCAGGATGATTCTGGGAGTTGTCGTTTCAGAAAAGCTGGAGTGTCGCAGGTTGATAATCCCCGCTCTAAGATAACCATCGAGAGGGTGACATTGTTGCTGCAGTTGTCCCTCCTGACAAATCTGCTATCCTCTTTGAAGGGCCTAAGTATGGGACAGGCATCTGTAATGAGATGCCACTGTCTGACCGCAAAACAAAACATGCTCCCTTGCTGAGATGGTCGGATCGTACAGAAGCTCTAGTATGTGCAAAGTGGAATTCCAGCAAGTTGGAACGTCGCGGATCAAGCGGTATAACGTGTTAGAGCAATTGGCCCTTCTCTATGGGTCCAAATCAAACGGCAGAGTTTTATGTGCAAACAGAGAAAACTGACACAGACACAATGGCTGGATCAAGTAATCCATTTAAACTAACAAATTGAATATGGTGTCATGGGTATGCGTAATCTATTTAACCTAAAGTCAAGCTCACAATAATATGGGCTTCAAACAGAAAAAAGAGACCATCATATGAGGAACGTGCATTTGCAGTTATAAGATATCATAAGACCATACGTATGTTTCCTTTCCTCTCTCCTCTCCCCTGCACTTCCTGAGGCTCAGACTGATACCTCTGCTAAACAGGAAACTGTGGGGGTGTGGGTGCTATCACACACACATCATATTATTATCTGCATATACCCTTTTCTATTTAACCCTGTAAGCTCCATTCAATACACTGACCTCCATCTCCCACAGTGCCATGTCAGCATTCTGTATTTTTCCACCAAGACTCTTTGTACTCAGAGACAAAATGGATTCCCATCTCTCACAATTCCCCCATTTTGAGATATCTGGGGACCGCAAGCCTCACCTCAGGTACTTCAGATTGGCTAATCCCACCTGCCAGTGTAAATCCTGGATTCCCTGAAGGTGACACGGTCATCCATATTGTCTCAATAATCATTTTTTGATACATATTAAGACAACTTTAATAATAATATATATTACTAAAACTATTATAACTACTTGTACTATTACTTACAGAATTAAAGTTGAAGCTACCTGCCAAACAGTATCTCAAAGGGGGACAATCCTGTCTTTCTGTTTGGTGTTGTTCTGACTGAATACAATGCTAGGGGTAGGCATTCTGGCCAGGACCAGAGAGTCTCCTGCATGGCTTTCTGGATCTTCAGCTTCAAGGTGCCATTCAGGCGCTCAACTCGGCCACTGCTTTGGGAATGGTAGGCCGTGTGAAAGGCTTGGGTCACCCCTAATGCCTGCATGACCTCCCTCATAACTTCTCCTGTTAAATAAGAACCTCTGTCTGATTCAATGACCACAGGAACACCATACCTGCATATCAGTTCACTGACCAGTTTCTTTGCAGTTTTCTTAGCACTTGCTTTTGCTATGGGAAAGGCTTCTGGTCATCCTGAAAAGAGATCAACACACACAAGAACAAATTTATATACACCTACCTTAGGCAGCTGTATATAATCTATCTGCAGTCTCTGGCATGGTTAAAGTGGCACAGACCATACATCCTTGCATAAATCGAGCAGCTGTTGTGGAGAACCATGGGGCAATCCAGCCTGCACTTACCACACTTACCATGGCACCTTTTGACAGATACATAGGCCCATGGGCCTCCTGTGCTATAGCTGGATACATGGGGCGGGGCCGACACACTCTGTCCTTACAGTATTTCTCCACAAGTAAACATAAATCACAGAAGAGTTTTTCTTGATCAATTTTGCTTCTTTTATTTTTCTGAAAAATAAGTCACGCGGCAGTGTGTGAACGTTTTTGGCTCGCAGGCCTTCATCAGACACTGTGTCGCAGTTAGGGAATTGAAGAAAGGATGGAGTAGTACACCAAAGGTGGATGGTACCTTTGGTGTACTACTCCATCCTTTCTTCAATTCCCTAACTGCGGCACAGTGTCTGATGAAGGCCTGCGAGCCAAAAACGTTCACACACTGCCGCGTGACTTATTTTTCAGAAAAATAAAAGAAGCAAAATTAATCAAGAAAAACTCTGCTGTGATTTATGTTTACTATTGATTGGGGTGGGAACCCTATACACAGCACAAAAGACTGGGAGCGACAAAGATTGGCATTGCTTATTTCTCCACAGACCCTCACCATCAGGGCTAGCTCCTTGCTTAGTCCACAAGTCTTTTTCCTCAGGTAAGGCTTGCTCAAAGAACTTGATTAGAGCCTCTCTGGACACTTCCACGGGTTTAAAGGCTCTTACAGGGGTGGCTTCGGCATTCAATGGCTGGAGTGCAGCTTGCTTGGCTGCCTTATCTGCCCGATCTTTTGCCTCTTGCCTCTTTCGTGATGTGGTTGGTATGAGCCTTTACCTTTATGATAGCAACTTCTTCAGGTAGTAGCAAAGAGTTCATTAATTCAAACACAGAGTCTTTGTTCTTAATTGGCTGGCCTGCTGATGTCAAAAAGTCTCTGGCCCGCCATATTAGTCCATAATCATGCGCAATACCAAAAGCATACCTGGAATCCATGTAGATGTTCACTTTCTTACCCAGAGCCAATTTACACGCCTCATCGAGTGCCTTCAACTCTGTCTCCTGTGTGGAGGGAGTGATTCAGCAACGACTACCTCATGTGGTGCATATCCAGTATGGAACCTGCCATCCTCTCCCATAAACCTGCTTCCATCTGCAAATTACTCAAAATCAGGGTTATCAAGGGATATCTCATGCACATGATCAAAACCAGATTTTTTTGTTGCATTAACTGCACACAGTCATGTGGATCTTTTTCAAACAAATCTTGCAAAAATTCACTAGTCCTACTACCCTCCCCCATTTCTGAATCTGTAATTGGTAACAAAGTAGCAGGAGTCAGAGTAGTACACCCTTTAAAAGAAATATTATCCGGCATGAGAAGGGCACATTGTAGCCTAAGTTGTCTGGCCATGGAAATGTGTTTTGGCTGTACCTGTGTAAGAATGCCCTGGATATCATAAGGAGTTTGTACAATGACTGGATAGTCACTATCTCTGAAGCTTTTTCAATCATTGTCTGCACTGCTGACACCGCCCTGACGCAAGAAGGAGCGCCTTTAGCAACCGGGTCAAGGCGGGCTAAAAAATATGCCACAGGGCGTTGACGGTCACCATGTTTCTGGGTTAGGATAGCAGTGCTGTGGCCTAGCATCTCAGAACAGAACAAATTAAATTCTGCATCATATTTTGGAATGCCCAGGGCTGGGGTGGAGGTTTTGCACAGCTTCAATGTATGGAACTTATTCACTGCCTCTTCTGTCAGGTGAAATGGGTCAGATGACAGACAATCATACAGAGGCTGCATTAACATGGAGGCATGTCTAATCCAGGGGCGACAATATGACACCAGCCCAAAAAACACCCATAGGCTTTGTGCTCCTTTGGGCACTTGTATCCTTTAAACAGCCTCCTTTCTTTTAGGTGGCGAGCTCCATGGGAGAGGCAGTGTAATAAAAATACAACCTTGTTTTTACAAAACTGCAGCTTCTGCAGGAAAATTAAAAGAGATATAGTTGCCTCACAGCAAGACTCATTGTCTTGGTATTTTCTCTTATTATTGTAGACCTAGTACTCACTATCACACATTCCAATGTTGTGACGTCACTCCCCTCACAGCTGCAGCCCCTGAATTCTTTTTCATGTCCAGTTCTGACCCTTTTGCAGCAGCAATCAATTGTGGCAGTGGGGTGACTCGCCATTCAGGTTTACAGACTTTTTAGCTTGGCTTGCAAAACAGGTCTCAAGCCTTCCATAAATGCTAATGTCAACAATTTTTCACCCATTGGTCCAGTCTGATCCCAACCCATGTCAGTCCAAATGGTCCGTAGTCCAGCTGCATAACTCTCTACTGTCTCTCACTTTTTGTCTGTCAGTTTTCCTCTTTTGCTCCCCGGACTTACTTGGTATGGTGCCCATGATCTGTCTCAGTCAAATCTCAGGATTTGGGTCTGACTCACAAGGCACTTTAACACCCCAAATCCTGAATTAAATTCCCCTAGGTCCTCCTCCCTCGGATTATAATCCTTCTGGTACACCTAGTCAGGACTTACGCACAAACCACCTTGGGGACTATAATAACCTCAACATGGGGTGTCCCTTTTTTTTATTTATTTTTTATGATCAGACAAATAAATTATCAGTACATACAATACTGTAGTTTTTCACGAGAAGATTTGCACCCGTTGTTAGTGATGTCGCGAACATAAAATTTTCAGTTCGCGAACAGCGAACGCGAACTTCCGCAAATGTTCGCGAACTGGCGAACCGGGCGAACCGCCATAGACTTCAATAGACAGGCGAATTTTAAAACCCACAGGGACTCTTTCTGGCCACAATAGTGATGAGAAAGTTGTTTCAAGGGGTCTAACACCTGGACTGTGGCATGCCGGAGGGGGATCTATGGCAAAACTCCCATGGAAAATTACGTAGTGGACGCAGAGTCGGGTTTTAATCCATAAAGGGCATAAATCAACTAACATTCCTAAATTGTTTGGAATAACGTGCTTTAAAACATCCAGTGTGTGTATACGATCAGGTATGATGTTGTATCGATCAGGTAGTGTAAGGGTTACGCCCGCATCACAGACATTGACAGACCAAACTCCCCTTTTAATGCACCGCAAACAGTTCATTTGCACAACCGCAAACTCCCCATTTGCACAAGGTTGGATACCAAGCTAGCCACGTCCCGGTGATGTCATTGAAGGTTTCTTCCTCCACCCAGCCACGTACAACACCAAGGGTCCCCGAAAGGTCAATTGAATTGATTTTTCGAACGGGGAGATGGTTAAAAAAACGCTGGCTCCCTCCCCTTTGTTTTTATCCACGGTGACTGCGTCTGCGCCGTGCAATTTACTGTCACACCCGATATGAGTGGTATTTTCTGTAGTACTATTCTCATCAGTTTAATCCCTCTAACGTCCCCGACTCCCCAATCTGGGGGCCATTTATTAAACAGATTTTTCGGACGGGGAGATGGTTAAAAAAACGCTGGCTCCCTCCACTCTGTTTTAATCCACGGTGACTGCGTCTGCGCCGTGCAATTTACTGTCACACCCGATATGAGTGGTATTTTCTGTAGTACTATTCTCATCAGTTTAATCCCTCTAACGTCCCCAATCTGGGTGCCATTTATTGAATAGATTTTTCGAACGGGGAGATGGTTAAAAAAACGCTGGCTCCCTCCCCTTTGTTTTTATCCACGGTGACTGCGTCTGCGCCGTGCAATTTACTGTCACACCCGATATGAGTGGTATTTTCTGTAGTACTATTCTCATCAGTTTAATCCCTCTAACGTCCCCGACTCCCCAATCTGGGGGCCATTTATTAAACAGATTTTTCGGACGGGGAGATGGTTAAAAAAACGCTGGCTCCCTCCACTCTGTTTTAATCCACGGTGACTGCGTCTGCGCCGTGCAATTTACTGTCACACCCGATATGAGTGGTATTTTCTGTAGTACTATTCTCATCAGTTTAATCCCTCTAACGTCCCCAATCTGGGTGCCATTTATTGAATAGATTTTTCGAACGGGGAGATGGTTAAAAAAAACCTGGCTCCCTCCACTCTGTTTTAAACCACGGTGACGGCGTCTGCGCCGTGCAATTTACTGTCACACCCGATATGAGTGGTATTTTCTGTAGTACTATTCTCATCAGTTTAATCCCTCTAACGTCCCCAATCTGGGTGCCATTTATTGAATAGATTTTTCGAACGGGGAGATGGTTAAAAAAACGCTGGCTCCCTCCACTCTGTTTTAAACCACGGTGACTGCATCTGCGCCGTGCAATTTACTGTCACACCCGATATGAGTGGTATTTTCTGTAGTACTATTCTCATCAGTTTAATCCCTCTAACATCCCCAATCTGGGGGCCATTTATTAAATAGATTTTTTGAACGGGGAGATGGTTAAAAAAACGCTGGCTCCCTCCACCGATATGAGTGGTATTTTCTGTAGTATTATTCTCATCAGTTTAATCCCTGTTACGTCCCATATCAGGAATTGCCTTTTATGAAAAAAAATTTAGGCCGGGTACCTTCGACTGCCTTCACAGTGACAGACCAAACTCTCATACACTAAACTGAATTGATTTCAGGAACCGGGAGATGGAAAAAGCAGCTTGGTCGGTCCTCTTACTCCCAAATTGGGGCACTGCGCGTGCACAGAGCAATGTGCTGTGACACCCTATATGAGTGGTGTCTTAACTAGTACTATTGCTATCAGTTTAATCCCTGTTACGGACCCTATCCGGTCGAATTGATTAACCATTGTCGAATCCCCCATTGACATCCCCCTTATAAGCTGTGTAAAGCATATTTTTTAGTTTGGTTTTGAACTGCTGCATCCTTTCCGACTTTTGGTAATTTGGTAACATTTCTGCCACTTTCTGCTTATACCGGGGGTCTAGTAGCGTGGCCACCCGATCGCTTTTGGTCTGACCATAATGAAGCAACGGCCTTATCATCTGGGGTGTGGCAACATTGCCAACACACTTTTATAGAGGTGATGATGATTGCTTCATTGTGATACGCAAGCCCCTTCACCACAACAAGGTAACGATCACGAAGGGGAATTGACACTTGTATGTGCCTTTTTTTTTGGTTTGTTTTTGCAGCCACAGTGCTGCACCATAGGACAGAAAAATTAGGCATGTACACATGCCTGAAAAATAATGGCACTGTTGCAGACGCTATTGTAGCAGCGGCCGGAAAAATTTATGTTTTCCAGGCAGAAAAGTGACTAAAACATTACGGCTTGAACCCTAGTTGGTGGTGGAGAATTCACGAAAGTCATCCGGTATGCAGACATTAAATACAGCAGCGTGGGGACCATTTTGAGGCCAAGGCATGTAATCAGGCCTTTTGTTAGTCAAACGTATCCCCCACTGTCAGTCCCTTCGGGATCCATGCCTCATTCATCTTTATGAAGGTGAGGTAATCAACACTTTTTTGACCGAGGCGACTTCTCTTGTCAGTGACAATGCCTCCTGCTGCACTGAAGCTCCTTTCTGACAGGACACTTGAAGCAGGGCAGGCCAGAAGTTCTATCGCAAACTGGGATAGCTCAGGCCACAGGTCAAGCCTGCACACCCAGTAGTGAAGGGGTTCATTGCTCCTCAGAGTGTCGATATCTGCTGTTAAGGCGAGGTAGTCTGCTACCTGTCGGTCGAGTCGTTCTCTAAGGCTGGATCCCGAAGGGCTGTGGCGATGAGTAGGACTGAAAAAGCTCCGCATGTCCTCCATCAACAACACATCTGTAAATCGTCCAGTCCTTGCCGCCGTGGTAGGAGGAGGATTACACTCACCTCTTCCCCTGTTAGATTCCCGTTGTGCTGTGACATCTCCCTTATAAGCTGTGTAAAGCATATTTTTTAGTTTGGTTTTGAACTGCTGCATCCTTTCCGACTTTCGGTAATTTGGTAACATTTCTGCCACTTTCTGCTTATACCGGGGGTCTAGTAGCGTGGTCACCCAGTACAGATCGTTCTCCTTTATCCTTTTTATACGTGGGTCCCTCAACAGACATGACAGCATGAAAGACCCCATTTGAACAAGGTTGGATGCAGAGCTTCTCATTTCCCGTTCCTCGTCCTCACTGATGTCATTGACGGTCTGTTCTTCCCCCCAGCCACGTACAACACCATGGGTCCCAGATAGGTGACAACAACGAGCACCCTGGGGTGCCTGCTGTGGTTGGTCTTCCTCCTCCTCAAAGCCGCCACATTCCTCCTCTGACTCCTCTTCCTCATACTCCTCTTCCAGCGTTGCTGCAGGTCCGGCAAGCGATGATGACAAGGCTGTTTCTGGTGGTGATGGTGACCACAACTCTTCCTCTTCCTCTTCACGCTCATCTACAGCCTGATCCAGAACTCTTCGCAGGGCACGCTCCAGGAAGAAAACAAATGGGATGAGGTCGCTGATGGTGCCTTCGGTGCGACTGACTAGGTTTGTCACCTCCTCAAAAGGACGCATAAGCCTACAGGCATTGCGCATGAGTGTCCAGTAACGTGGCAAAAAGATTCCCAGCTCCGCAGAGGCTGTCCTAGCACCCCGGTCATACAAATACTCGTTGACGGCTTTTTCTTGTTGGAGCAGGCGGTCGAACATTAGGAGTGTTGAATTCCAACGTGTCGGGCTGTCGCATATCAAGCGCCTCACTGGCATGTTGTTTCGCCGCTGAATATCGGAAAAGTGCGCCATGGCCGTGTAGGAACGCCTGAAATGGCCACACACCTTCCTGGCCTGCTTGAGGACGTCCTGTAAGCCTGGGTACTTAGACACAAAACGTTGTACGATGAGATTCAACACATGTGCCATGCACGGCACATGTGACAACTTGCCCAAATTTAATGCCGCCAACAGATTGCTTCCATTGTCACACACCACTTTGCCGATCTCCAGTTGGTGCGGGGTCAGCCACTGATCCACCTGTGCGTTCAGGGCGGACAGGAGTGCTGGTCCTGTGTGGCTCTCTGCTTTCAGGCAAGTCAACCCCAAGATAGCGTTACACTGTCGTATCCGGGATGTGGAATAGCCCCTGGGGAGCTGGGGGGAATCAGTTGATGTGCAGCCAGACGCCGCAGCAGAAGAGGACTCAGCCGAGGAGGAAATTAATGAGGATGGAGTAGGAGTAGAGGAGGTGGCAGTAGGTCTGCCTGCAAGTCGTGGTGGTGTCACCAACTCCGCTGCAGAGCCACGCATTCCATGCTTGTCAGCCGTCAGCAGGTTGACCCAATGCGCAGTATACGTGATATACCTGCCCTGACCGTGCTTTGCAGACCAGGTATCAGTGGTCAGATGGACCCTTGCCCCAACACTGTATGCCAGAGATGCCATGACTTCCTTTTCAATGACATGGTAGAGGTTTGGGATTGCCTTTTTTGAAAAAAAATTTCGTCCGGGTACCTTCCACTGTGGTGTCCCAATAGCGACAAATTTTTTGAAGGCCTCAGACTCTACCAGCTGGTATGGTAAAAGCTGGCGGGCTAAGAGTTCCGTCAAGCCAGCTGTCAGTCGCCGGGCAAGGGGGTGACTTTGTGACATTGGCTTCTTATGCTCAAACATGTCCTTGACAGACACCTGACTGTGGGCAGATGAGCAGGAACTGCTGAAGGTGAGAGATGGAGTGGCGGGTGGTTGAGAGGGGGCAGGGAGGACAGCAGTGGTTGACGTGGCTGAAGATGCAGGACCAGGAGGAGCATGGTGGCTTTGAGTTTGTGTGCTGCTTGTACTCATGTGTTGATCCCATAGGCGTTTGTGATGTGAGATCATGTGCCTTCGCAAAGCAGTTGTACCAAGGTGGGTGTTGGACTTCCCACGACTCAGTTTCTTTTGGCACAGGTTGCAAATGGCATTGCTTTTATCAGAGGCAGACACACAAAAAAAATGCCACACTGCTGAGCTTTGCAATGACGGCATTCTAGTGGTGGCAACAGCATGCGTTGACTGGCGTGCTGTCTGGCTGACCCCAGGTGCCGATACATGCTGTCTGACTGTGCCACTAACTCCTTGCGACGACCTCCCCCTGCTTCCAACTCGTCTCCTCATTCTCTCTGTCTCCCCTTCAGAACTTTCCCCCTCTTCTTCTCTTCGAGCAGGCACCCACGTGGCATCCGTGGACACATCGTCATCATCAACCGCTTCACTTGTATCTGACACCTCAGCAAAGGAAGCAGCAGCGGGTACAACATCATCATCATCACACTGTACGTCCATGTGTGTAATCCTGCCTGACTGAGACATATCCCCGTAATCTACATCATCTGGCAATAATGGTTGCGCATCACTAATTGCATCCAACTGATGTGTAAATAACTCCTCTGACGGATCAAGTGAAGCGGCTGTGGTGGCTGTGGTGGTAGTGGCGACGGGCGGGTGCGTGGTAACTTGAGAGCAGGTGACCGAAGCTGAGTTGGAGGAGGATGGTGCGTCAAGGTTCTTAGCGGAAGCTGTTGAAGATTGGGTGTCCTGTCTAAGCCAGTCAACTACGTCCTCTGAATTTTTCGGGTTCAGGGTACGTGGCCTCTGAAAACTGGGCATTATTCCAGGGACAGTGGAAATCACAGCACCACGACCACGACGGCCCCTGCGGGGTGGCCTGCCTCTGCCTGTCATTTTTTTTTTAGATAAGTGGTACTACGCGTGCTAGGTACTGTGCCACCCGGTATGAGTGGTTGGCACTGGCAGTGGGCACACTACAGTCTGTGGAAGTGGGCCTGACACACACTGGCAGCAGGCAAGCAACTGAATTTAGACTACTGTCTAAAAATTAAATGCCTTATTTATCGGCAAGCTACTGTGCCACCCGGTATCAGTGGTTGGCACTGGCAGTGGGCACACTACAGTCAGTGGAAGAGGGCCTGACACACACTGGCAGCAGGCAAGCAACTGAAATTACACTAAAGTGTAAAAATTAAATGCCTTATTTATCGGCAAGCTACTGTGCCACCCGGTATGAGTGGTTGGCACTGGCAGTGGGCACACTACAGTCAGTGGAAGAGGGCCTGACACACACTGGCAGCAGGCAAGCAACTGAATTTAGACTACTGTCTAAAAATTAAATGCCTTATTTATCGGCAAGCTACTGTGCCACCCGGTATCAGTGGTTGGCACTGGCAGTGGGCACACTACAGTCAGTGGAAGCGGGCCTGACACACACTGGCAGCAGGCAAGCAACTGAAATTACACTAAAGTGTAAAAATTAAATGCCTTATTTATCGACAAGCTACTGTGCCACCCGGTATCAGTGGTTGGCACTGGCAGTGGGCACACTACAGTCAGTGGAAGCGGGCCTGACACACACTGGCAGCAGGCAAGCAACTGAATTTAGACTACTGTCTAAAAATTAAATGCCTTATTTATCGGCAAGCTACTGTGCCACCCGGTATCAGTGGTTGGCACTGGCAGTGGGCACACTACAGTCAGTAGAAGCGGGCCTGACACACACTGGCAGCAGGCAAGCAACTGAAATTACACTAAAGTGTAAAAATTAAATGCCTTATTTATCGGCAAGCTACTGTGCCACCCGGTATGAGTGGTTGGCACTGGCAGTGGGCACACTACAGTCAGTGGAAGCGGGCCTGACACACACTGGCAGCAGGCAAGCAACTGAAATTACACTAAAGTGTAAAAATTAAATGCCTTATTTATCGGCAAGCTACTGTGCCACCCGGTATGAGTGGTTGGCACTGGCAGTGGGCACACTACAGTCAGTGGAAGAGGGCCTGACACACTGACTGGCAGCAGGCAAGCAACTGAATTTAGACTACTGTCTAAAAATTAAATGCCTTATTTATCGGCAAGCTACTGTGCCACCCGGTATCAGTGGTTGGCACTGGCAGTGGGCACACTACAGTCAGTGGAAGCGGGCCTGACACACACTGGCAGCAGGCAAGCAACTGAAATTACACTAAAGTGTAAAAATTAAATGCCTTATTTATCGGCAAGCTACTGTGCCACCCGGTATCAGTGGTTGGCACTGGCAGTGGGCACACTACAGTCAGTAGAAGCGGGCCTGACACACACTGGCAGCAGGCAAGCAACTGAAATTACACTAAAGTGTAAAAATTAAATGCCTTATTTATCGGCAAGCTACTGTGCCACCCGGTATGAGTGGTTGGCACTGGCAGTGGGCACACTACAGTCAGTGGAAGAGGGCCTGACACACTGACTGGCAGCAGGCAAGCAACTGAATTTAGACTACTGTCTAAAAATTAAATGCCTTATTTATCGGCAAGCTACTGTGCCACCCGGTATCAGTGGTTGGCACTGGCAGTGGGCACACTACAGTCAGTGGAAGAGGGCCTGACACACACTGGCAGCAGGCAAGCAACTGAAATTACACTAAAGTGTAAAAATTAAATGCCTTATTTATCGGCAAGCTACTGTGCCACCCGGTATGAATGGTTGGCACTGGCAGTGGGCACACTACAGTCAGTGGAAGAGGGCCTGACACACACTGGCAGCAGGCAAGCAACTGAATTTAGACTACTGTCTAAAAATTAAATGCCTTATTTATCGGCAAGCTACTGTGCCACCCGGTATCAGTGGTTGGCACTGGCAGTGGGCACACTACAGTCAGTGGAAGCGGGCCTGACACACACTGGCAGCAGGCAAGCAACTGAAATTACACTAAAGTGTAAAAATTAAATGCCTTATTTATCGACAAGCTACTGTGCCACCCGGTATCAGTGGTTGGCACTGGCAGTGGGCACACTACAGTCAGTGGAAGCGGGCCTGACACACACTGGCAGCAGGCAAGCAACTGAATTTAGACTACTGTCTAAAAATTAAATGCCTTATTTATCGGCAAGCTACTGTGCCACCCGGTATCAGTGGTTGGCACTGGCAGTGGGCACACTACAGTCAGTAGAAGCGGGCCTGACACACACTGGCAGCAGGCAAGCAACTGAAATTACACTAAAGTGTAAAAATTAAATGCCTTATTTATCGGCAAGCTACTGTGCCACCCGGTATGAGTGGTTGGCACTGGCAGTGGGCACACTACAGTCAGTGGAAGCGGGCCTGACACACACTGGCAGCAGGCAAGCAACTGAAATTACACTAAAGTGTAAAAATTAAATGCCTTATTTATCGGCAAGCTACTGTGCCACCCGGTATGAGTGGTTGGCACTGGCAGTGGGCACACTACAGTCAGTGGAAGAGGGCCTGACACACTGACTGGCAGCAGGCAAGCAACTGAATTTAGACTACTGTCTAAAAATTAAATGCCTTATTTATCGGCAAGCTACTGTGCCACCCGGTATCAGTGGTTGGCACTGGCAGTGGGCACACTACAGTCAGTGGAAGCGGGCCTGACACACACTGGCAGCAGGCAAGCAACTGAAATTACACTAAAGTGTAAAAATTAAATGCCTTATTTATCGGCAAGCTACTGTGCCACCCGGTATCAGTGGTTGGCACTGGCAGTGGGCACACTACAGTCAGTAGAAGCGGGCCTGACACACACTGGCAGCAGGCAAGCAACTGAAATTACACTAAAGTGTAAAAATTAAATGCCTTATTTATCGGCAAGCTACTGTGCCACCCGGTATGAGTGGTTGGCACTGGCAGTGGGCACACTACAGTCAGTGGAAGAGGGCCTGACACACTGACTGGCAGCAGGCAAGCAACTGAATTTAGACTACTGTCTAAAAATTAAATGCCTTATTTATCGGCAAGCTACTGTGCCACCCGGTATCAGTGGTTGGCACTGGCAGTGGGCACACTACAGTCAGTGGAAGCGGGCCTGACACACACTGGCAGCAGGCAAGCAACTGAAATTACACTAAAGTGTAAAAATTAAATGCCTTATTTATCGGCAAGCTACTGTGCCACCCGGTATCAGTGGTTGGCACTGGCAGTGGGCACACTACAGTCAGTGGAAGAGGGCCTGACACACACTGGCAGCAGGCAAGCAACTGAATTTAGACTACTGTCTAAAAATTAAATGCCTTATTTATCGGCAAGCTACTGTGCCACCCGGTATCAGTGGTTGGCACTGGCAGTGGGCACACTACAGTCAGTGGAAGCGGGCCTGACACACACTGGCAGCAGGCAAGCAACTGAATTTAGACTACTGTCTAAAAATTAAATGCCTTATTTATCGGCAAGCTACTGTGCCACCCGGTATCAGTGGTTGGCACTGGCAGTGGGCACACTACAGTCAGTTGAAGTCGGCCTGACACACACTAGCAGCAGGCAAGCAGCTGAAATTACACTAAAGTGTAAAAATTAAATGCCTTTTTTATGCAAAGTCCTGTGCCAGCCGGTATGAGTGGTGGGCACTGGCAGTGGGCACACTACAGTCAGTGGAAGTCAGCCTGACACACACTGGCAGGCAACTAACCTTAGATTAAAGTGTAAAAATTAAGTGCCTATTTTTTAAGCAAAGTCCTGTGCCACTCGGTATGACAGGGGTGGGCACTGGCAGTGGGCACACTACAGTCAGTTGAAGTCGGCCTGACACACACTGGCAGGCAACTAACCTTAGATTAAAGTGTAAAAATGAAGTGCCTTTTTTTTAAGCAAAGTCCTGTGCCACTCGGTATGACAGGGGTGGGCACTGGCAGTGGGCACACTACAGTCAGTGGAAGTCAGCCTGACACACACTGGCAGGCAACTAACCTTAGATTAAAGTGTAAAAATTAAGTGCCTATTTTTTAAGCAAAGTCCTGTGCCACTCGGTATGACAGGGGTGGGCACTGGCAGTGGGCACACTACAGTCAGTTGAAGTCGGCCTGACACACACTAGCAGCAGGCAAGCAGCTGAAATTACATTAAAGTGTAAAAATTAAATGCCTTTTTTAAGCAAAGTCCTGTGCCAGCCGGTATGAGTGGTGGGCACTGGCAGTGGGCACACTACAGTCAGTGGAAGTCAGCCTGACACACACTGGCAGGCAACTAACCTTAGATTAAAGTGTAAAAATTAAGTGCCTATTTTTTAAGCAAAGTCCTGTGCCACTCGGGATGACAGGGGTGGGCACTGGCAGTGGGCACACTACAGTCAGTTGAAGTCGGCCTGACACACACTGGCAGGCAACTAACCTTAGATTAAAGTGTAAAAATGAAGTGCCTTTTTTTTAAGCAAAGTCCTGTGCCACACGGGATGACAGGGGTGGGCACTGGCAGTGGGCACACTACAGTCAGTTGAAGTCGGCCTGACACACACTAGCAGCAGGCAAGCAGCTGAAATTACACTAAAGTGTAAAAATTAAATGCCTTTTTTATGCAAAGTCCTGTGCCAGCCGGTATGAGTGGTGGGCACTGGCAGTGGGCACACTACAGTCAGTGGAAGTCAGCCTGACACACACTGGCAGGCAACTAACCTTAGATTAAAGTGTAAAAATTAAGTGCCTTTTTTTAAGCAAAGTCCTGTGCCACACGGAATGACAGGGGTGAGCACTGGCAGTGGGCACACTACAGTCTGTGGGCCTGCAGCTCCTCACACACAGGCAGGCCAGGCAACTGCAATATGTATATAAAGGAAAAAAAAAAAGCAGACTAATGTTGCAGCCCTAAAAAGGGCTTTTTGGGGTGCTGTCAGGACGCTGTCCTTATAGCAGAGATCAGATGAGTCTTTCAGGACTGGAGTGGACACTGAATTCACTAGCCTAGCTATCGATTTCCCAATTAAATCAGCAGCAGTTACAGTCTCCCTCCTCTCACTAAGACTGCAGCTTCAGAATGAATCTAAAATGGATGCTGTGCAGGAGGTGGGAGGGTCTGGGAGGGAGGGTATGCTGCTGATTGGCTGGAATGTGTCTGCTGACTGTGAGGTACAGGGTCAAAGTTTGCTCAATGATGATGTATAGGGGGCGGACCGAACATCGCATGTGTTCGCCCGGCAGAGGCGAACGCGAACAAGCTATGTTCGCCGGGAACTGTTCGCCGTCGGATAGTTCGGGCCATCTCTACCCGTTGTCTGCCAGAAATATCAGCAGGGACAAAGTAGCCTGCTCAGACACCGGGCGAGACTCTGCGCAAAGAAGCAAATCATCAACATATTATAACAGCACCACAGTCTGAGGAGGTTCCCAGTTAACTAATACAGACTGCAGGGCTTGGGTATACAGAGTGGGTGAATTCTGTACACCCTGTGGTAACACTGTCCAGGTATATTGATTGCCCTTAAATGCAACATAGTAACATAGTAACATAGTAACATAGTACTTAAGGCCGAAAAAAGACATTTGTCCATCCAGTTCGGCCTGTCATCCTACAAGTTGATCCAGAGGAAGGCAAAAAAAAAAAAACTGTGAGGTAGAAGCCAATTTTCCCCACTTTAGGGGAATACAAAAATTCCTTCCCGACTCCAATCAGGCAATCAGAATAACTACCTGGATCAACGACCCCTCTCTAGTAGCTATAGCCTGTAATATTATTACACTCCAGAAATACATCCAAGCCCCTCTTGAATTCCTTTATTGTACTCACCATCACCACCTCCTCAGGCAGAGAGTTCCATAGTCTCACTGCTCTTACCGTAAAGAATCCTTTTCTATGTTTGTGTACAAACCTTCTTTCCTCCAGACGCAGAGGATGTCCCCTCGTCACAGTCCTGGGGATAAATAGATGATGGGATAGATCTCTGTACTGACCCATGATATATTTATACATATTAATTAGATCTCCCCTCAGTCGTCTTTTTTCTAAAGTGAATAACCCTAATTTTGATAATCTTTCAGGGTACTGTAGTTGCCCAATTCCAGTTATTACTTTTATTTTCCCTCCTCTGGACCTTCTCCAGCTCTGCTATGTCTGACTTGTTTACAGGAGCCCAGAACTGTACACAGTACTCCATGTGTGGTCTGACTAGTGATTTGTAAAGTGGTAGGACTATGTTCTTATTACGGGCATCTATGCCCCTTCTGATGCAACCCATTATCTTATTGGCCTTGGCTGCAGCTGCCTGACACTGGTTTTTGCAGCTTAGTTTGCTGTTTATTAAAATTCCTAGATCCTTTTCCATGTCAGTGTTACCGAGTGTTTTACCATTTAGTATGTACGGGTGACTTGCATTATTCCTTCCCATGTGCATAACCTTACATTTGTCAGTGTTAAACCTCATCTGCCACTTATCTGCCCAAGCCTCCAGTCTACTTGTAAATTCAAACAAGTACTGGCAATCTGGGTATAAGGGAACACTGGAGAAGGCATTAGCTAGATCAATAACAGTGAAACATGTAGAATTGTGCGGTACTTGTGACAACAAAGTGTGAGAGTTTGGCACGATGGGGGTCTGAAGGACAGTCACTTTGTTCACCAGAGTCAATCCCGTCTTTGTGTCATAGTACAGTTGCCCTTTATACACTACAGATTTCCAACCTTTTTCACACACCTGTTCTGCCACTCTACACCATGTATTAACTACTTCTTCACATTCATGATCCTTTATCCACCCATCATGGGTCCTTTTAAATCTTTCCCAGACTAGCTTTCCCGCGGCTTCCTCCCTAACACAGGGTGCCACCGTACTAGTACTCTTAGGGTTAAGATTCCCATACTTCATACCTGTTTTTTCCAACACTTTATCAACATTCTTCAAACCTTCTTTACCTTATATATTCTCCACCAATTGTTTGGCCGACTTGTACCCCTCAGGTATAGAGATGGCCCGAACTATCCGACGGCGAACAGTTCCCGGCGAACATAGCTTGTTCGCGTTCGCCTCTGCCGGGCGAACACATGCGATGTTCGGTCCGCCCCCTATACATCATCATTGAGCAAACTTTGACCCTGTACCTCACAGTCAGCAGACACATTCCAGCCAATCAGCAGCATACCCTCCCTCCCAGACCCTCCCACCTCCTGCACAGCATCCATTTTAGATTCATTCTGAAGCTGCAGTCTTAGTGAGAGGAGGGAGACTGTAACTGCTGCTGATTTAATTGGGAAATCGATAGCTAGGCTAGTGAATTCAGTGTCCACTCCAGTCCTGAAAGACTCATCTGATCTCTGCTGTAAGGACAGCGTCCTGACAGCACCCCAAAAAGCCCTTTTTAGGGCTGCAACATTAGTCTGCTTTTTTTTTTTCCTTTATATACATATTGCAGTTGCCTGGCCTGCCTGTGTGTGAGGAGCTGCAGGCCCACAGACTGTAGTGTGCCCACTGCCAGTGCTCACCCCTGTCATTCCGTGTGGCACAGGACTTTGCTTAAAAAAAGGCACTTAATTTTTACACTTTAATCTAAGGTTAGTTGCCTGCCAGTGTGTGTCAGGCTGACTTCCACTGACTGTAGTGTGCCCACTGCCAGTGCCCACCACTCATACCGGCTGGCACAGGACTTTGCATAAAAAAGGCATTTAATTTTTACACTTTAGTGTAATTTCAGCTGCTTGCCTGCTGCTAGTGTGTGTCAGGCCGACTTCAACTGACTGTAGTGTGCCCACTGCCAGTGCCCACCCCTGTCATCCCGTGTGGCACAGGACTTTGCTTAAAAAAAAGGCACTTCATTTTTACACTTTAATCTAAGGTTAGTTGCCTGCCAGTGTGTGTCAGGCCGACTTCAACTGACTGTAGTGTGCCCACTGCCAGTGCCCACCCCTGTCATCCCGAGTGGCACAGGACTTTGCTTAAAAAATAGGCACTTAATTTTTACACTTTAATCTAAGGTTAGTTGCCTGCCAGTGTGTGTCAGGCTGACTTCCACTGACTGTAGTGTGCCCACTGCCAGTGCCCACCACTCATACCGGCTGGCACAGGACTTTGCTTAAAAAAGGCATTTAATTTTTACACTTTAATGTAATTTCAGCTGCTTGCCTGCTGCTAGTGTGTGTCAGGCCGACTTCAACTGACTGTAGTGTGCCCACTGCCAGTGCCCACCCCTGTCATACCGAGTGGCACAGGACTTTGCTTAAAAAATAGGCACTTAATTTTTACACTTTAATCTAAGGTTAGTTGCCTGCCAGTGTGTGTCAGGCTGACTTCCACTGACTGTAGTGTGCCCACTGCCAGTGCCCACCCCTGTCATACCGAGTGGCACAGGACTTTGCTTAAAAAAAAGGCACTTCATTTTTACACTTTAATCTAAGGTTAGTTGCCTGCCAGTGTGTGTCAGGCCGACTTCAACTGACTGTAGTGTGCCCACTGCCAGTGCCCACCCCTGTCATACCGAGTGGCACAGGACTTTGCTTAAAAAATAGGCACTTAATTTTTACACTTTAATCTAAGGTTAGTTGCCTGCCAGTGTGTGTCAGGCTGACTTCCACTGACTGTAGTGTGCCCACTGCCAGTGCCCACCACTCATACCGGCTGGCACAGGACTTTGCATAAAAAAGGCATTTAATTTTTACACTTTAGTGTAATTTCAGCTGCTTGCCTGCTGCTAGTGTGTGTCAGGCCGACTTCAACTGACTGTAGTGTGCCCACTGCCAGTGCCAACCACTGATACCGGGTGGCACAGTAGCTTGCCGATAAATAAGGCATTTAATTTTTAGACAGTAGTCTAAATTCAGTTGCTTGCCTGCTGCCAGTGTGTGTCAGGCCCGCTTCCACTGACTGTAGTGTGCCCACTGCCAGTGCCAACCACTGATACCGGGTGGCACAGTAGCTTGCCGATAAATAAGGCATTTAATTTTTAGACAGTAGTCTAAATTCAGTTGCTTGCCTGCTGCCAGTGTGTGTCAGGCCCTCTTCCACTGACTGTAGTGTGCCCACTGCCAGTGCCAACCACTGATACCGGGTGGCACAGTAGCTTGCCGATAAATAAGGCATTTAATTTTTACACTTTAGTGTAATTTCAGTTGCTTGCCTGCTGCCAGTGTGTGTCAGGCCCGCTTCCACTGACTGTAGTGTGCCCACTGCCAGTGCCAACCACTGATACCGGGTGGCACAGTAGCTTGCCGATAAATAAGGCATTTAATTTTTAGACAGTAGTCTAAATTCAGTTGCTTGCCTGCTGCCAGTCAGTGTGTCAGGCCCTCTTCCACTGACTGTAGTGTGCCCACTGCCAGTGCCAACCACTCATACCGGGTGGCACAGTAGCTTGCCGATAAATAAGGCATTTAATTTTTACACTTTAGTGTAATTTCAGTTGCTTGCCTGCTGCCAGTGTGTGTCAGGCCCGCTTCTACTGACTGTAGTGTGCCCACTGCCAGTGCCAACCACTGATACCGGGTGGCACAGTAGCTTGCCGATAAATAAGGCATTTAATTTTTACACTTTAGTGTAATTTCAGTTGCTTGCCTGCTGCCAGTGTGTGTCAGGCCCGCTTCCACTGACTGTAGTGTGCCCACTGCCAGTGCCAACCACTGATACCGGGTGGCACAGTAGCTTGCCGATAAATAAGGCATTTAATTTTTAGACAGTAGTCTAAATTCAGTTGCTTGCCTGCTGCCAGTCAGTGTGTCAGGCCCTCTTCCACTGACTGTAGTGTGCCCACTGCCAGTGCCAACCACTCATACCGGGTGGCACAGTAGCTTGCCGATAAATAAGGCATTTAATTTTTACACTTTAGTGTAATTTCAGTTGCTTGCCTGCTGCCAGTGTGTGTCAGGCCCGCTTCTACTGACTGTAGTGTGCCCACTGCCAGTGCCAACCACTCATACCGGGTGGCACAGTAGCTTGCCGATAAATAAGGCATTTAATTTTTACACTTTAGTGTAATTTCAGTTGCTTGCCTGCTGCCAGTGTGTGTCAGGCCCGCTTCTACTGACTGTAGTGTGCCCACTGCCAGTGCCAACCACTGATACCGGGTGGCACAGTAGCTTGCCGATAAATAAGGCATTTAATTTTTAGACAGTAGTCTAAATTCAGTTGCTTGCCTGCTGCCAGTGTGTGTCAGGCCCGCTTCCACTGACTGTAGTGTGCCCACTGCCAGTGCCAACCACTGATACCGGGTGGCACAGTAGCTTGTCGATAAATAAGGCATTTAATTTTTACACTTTAGTGTAATTTCAGTTGCTTGCCTGCTGCCAGTGTGTGTCAGGCCCGCTTCCACTGACTGTAGTGTGCCCACTGCCAGTGCCAACCACTGATACCGGGTGGCACAGTAGCTTGCCGATAAATAAGGCATTTAATTTTTAGACAGTAGTCTAAATTCAGTTGCTTGCCTGCTGCCAGTGTGTGTCAGGCCCTCTTCCACTGACTGTAGTGTGCCCACTGCCAGTGCCAACCATTCATACCGGGTGGCACAGTAGCTTGCCGATAAATAAGGCATTTAATTTTTACACTAAAGTGTAATTTCAGTTGCTTGCCTGCTGCCAGTGTGTGTCAGGCCCTCTTCCACTGACTGTAGTGTGCCCACTGCCAGTGCCAACCACTGATACCGGGTGGCACAGTAGCTTGCCGATAAATAAGGCATTTAATTTTTAGACAGTAGTCTAAATTCAGTTGCTTGCCTGCTGCCAGTCAGTGTGTCAGGCCCTCTTCCACTGACTGTAGTGTGCCCACTGCCAGTGCCAACCACTCATACCGGGTGGCACAGTAGCTTGCCGATAAATAAGGCATTTAATTTTTACACTTTAGTGTAATTTCAGTTGCTTGCCTGCTGCCAGTGTGTGTCAGGCCCGCTTCTACTGACTGTAGTGTGCCCACTGCCAGTGCCAACCACTGATACCGGGTGGCACAGTAGCTTGCCGATAAATAAGGCATTTAATTTTTACACTTTAGTGTAATTTCAGTTGCTTGCCTGCTGCCAGTGTGTGTCAGGCCCGCTTCCACTGACTGTAGTGTGCCCACTGCCAGTGCCAACCACTGATACCGGGTGGCACAGTAGCTTGCCGATAAATAAGGCATTTAATTTTTAGACAGTAGTCTAAATTCAGTTGCTTGCCTGCTGCCAGTCAGTGTGTCAGGCCCTCTTCCACTGACTGTAGTGTGCCCACTGCCAGTGCCAACCACTCATACCGGGTGGCACAGTAGCTTGCCGATAAATAAGGCATTTAATTTTTACACTTTAGTGTAATTTCAGTTGCTTGCCTGCTGCCAGTGTGTGTCAGGCCCGCTTCCACTGACTGTAGTGTGCCCACTGCCAGTGCCAACCACTCATACCGGGTGGCACAGTAGCTTGCCGATAAATAAGGCATTTAATTTTTACACTTTAGTGTAATTTCAGTTGCTTGCCTGCTGCCAGTGTGTGTCAGGCCCGCTTCTACTGACTGTAGTGTGCCCACTGCCAGTGCCAACCACTGATACCGGGTGGCACAGTAGCTTGCCGATAAATAAGGCATTTAATTTTTAGACAGTAGTCTAAATTCAGTTGCTTGCCTGCTGCCAGTGTGTGTCAGGCCCGCTTCCACTGACTGTAGTGTGCCCACTGCCAGTGCCAACCACTGATACCGGGTGGCACAGTAGCTTGTCGATAAATAAGGCATTTAATTTTTACACTTTAGTGTAATTTCAGTTGCTTGCCTGCTGCCAGTGTGTGTCAGGCCCGCTTCCACTGACTGTAGTGTGCCCACTGCCAGTGCCAACCACTGATACCGGGTGGCACAGTAGCTTGCCGATAAATAAGGCATTTAATTTTTAGACAGTAGTCTAAATTCAGTTGCTTGCCTGCTGCCAGTGTGTGTCAGGCCCTCTTCCACTGACTGTAGTGTGCCCACTGCCAGTGCCAACCATTCATACCGGGTGGCACAGTAGCTTGCCGATAAATAAGGCATTTAATTTTTACACTTTAGTGTAATTTCAGTTGCTTGCCTGCTGCCAGTGTGTGTCAGGCCCTCTTCCACTGACTGTAGTGTGCCCACTGCCAGTGCCAACCACTGATACCGGGTGGCACAGTAGCTTGCCGATAAATAAGGCATTTAATTTTTAGACAGTAGTCTAAATTCAGTTGCTTGCCTGCTGCCAGTGTGTGTCAGGCCCACTTCCACAGACTGTAGTGTGCCCACTGCCAGTGCCAACCACTCATACCGGGTGGCACAGTACCTAGCACGCGTAGTACCACTTATCTAAAAAAAAAATGACAGGCAGAGGCAGGCCACCCCGCAGGGGCCGTCGTGGTCGTGGTGCTGTGATTTCCACTGTCCCTGGAATAATGCCCAGTTTTCAGAGGCCACGTACCCTGAACCCGAAAAATTCAGAGGACGTAGTTGACTGGCTTAGACAGGACACCCAATCTTCAACAGCTTCCGCTAAGAACCTTGACGCACCATCCTCCTCCAACTCAGCTTCGGTCACCTGCTCTCAAGTTACCACGCACCCGCCCGTCGCCACTACCACCACAGCCACCACAGCCGCTTCACTTGATCCGTCAGAGGAGTTATTTACACATCAGTTGGATGCAATTAGTGATGCGCAACCATTATTGCCAGATGATGTAGATTACGGGGATATGTCTCAGTCAGGCAGGATTACACACATGGACGTACAGTGTGATGATGATGATGTTGTACCCGCTGCTGCTTCCTTTGCTGAGGTGTCAGATACAAGTGAAGCGGTTGATGATGACGATGTGTCCACGGATGCCACGTGGGTGCCTGCTCGAAGAGAAGAAGAGGGGGAAAGTTCTGAAGGGGAGACAGAGAGAATGAGGAGACGAGTTGGAAGCAGGGGGAGGTCGTCGCAAGGAGTTAGTGGCACAGTCAGACAGCATGTATCGGCACCTGGGGTCAGCCAGACAGCACGCCAGTCAACGCATGCTGTTGCCACCACTAGAATGCCGTCATTGCAAAGCTCAGCAGTGTGGCATTTTTTTTGTGTGTCTGCCTCTGATAAAAGCAATGCCATTTGCAACCTGTGCCAAAAGAAACTGAGTCGTGGGAAGTCCAACACCCACCTTGGTACAACTGCTTTGCGAAGGCACATGATCTCACATCACAAACGCCTATGGGATCAACACATGAGTACAAGCAGCACACAAACTCAAAGCCACCATGCTCCTCCTGGTCCTGCATCTTCAGCCACGTCAACCACTGCTGTCCTCCCTGCCCCCTCTCAACCACCCGCCACTCCATCTCTCACCTTCAGCAGTTCCTGCTCATCTGCCCACAGTCAGGTGTCTGTCAAGGACATGTTTGAGCATAAGAAGCCAATGTCACAAAGTCACCCCCTTGCCCGGCGACTGACAGCTGGCTTGACGGAACTCTTAGCCCGCCAGCTTTTACCATACCAGCTGGTAGAGTCTGAGGCCTTCAAAAAATTTGTCGCTATTGGGACACCACAGTGGAAGGTACCCGGACGAAATTTTTTTTCAAAAAAGGCAATCCCAAACCTCTACCATGTCATTGAAAAGGAAGTCATGGCATCTCTGGCATACAGTGTTGGGGCAAGGGTCCATCTGACCACTGATACCTGGTCTGCAAAGCACGGTCAGGGCAGGTATATCACGTATACTGCGCATTGGGTCAACCTGCTGACGGCTGACAAGCATGGAATGCGTGGCTCTGCAGCGGAGTTGGTGACACCACCACGACTTGCAGGCAGACCTACTGCCACCTCCTCTACTCCTACTCCATCCTCTTTAATTTCCTCCTCGGCTGAGTCCTCTTCTGCTGCGGCGTCTGGCTGCACATCAACTGATTCCCCCCAGCTCCCCAGGGGCTATTCCACATCCCGGATACGACAGTGTAACGCTATCTTGGGGTTGACTTGCCTGAAAGCAGAGAGCCACACAGGACCAGCACTCCTGTCCGCCCTGAATGCACAGGTGGATCAGTGGCTGACCCCGCACCAACTGGAGATCGGCAAAGTGGTGTGTGACAATGGAAGCAATCTGTTGGCGGCATTAAATTTGGGCAAGTTGTCACATGTGCCGTGCATGGCACATGTGTTGAATCTCATCGTACAACGTTTTGTGTCTAAGTACCCAGGCTTACAGGACGTCCTCAAGCAGGCCAGGAAGGTGTGTGGCCATTTCAGGCGTTCCTACACGGCCATGGCGCACTTTTCCGATATTCAGCGGCGAAACAACATGCCAGTGAGGCGCTTGATATGCGACAGCCCGACACGTTGGAATTCAACACTCCTAATGTTCGACCGCCTGCTCCAACAAGAAAAAGCCGTCAACGAGTATTTGTATGACCGGGGTGCTAGGACAGCCTCTGCGGAGCTGGGAATCTTTTTGCCACGTTACTGGACACTCATGCGCAATGCCTGTAGGCTTATGCGTCCTTTTGAGGAGGTGACAAACCTAGTCAGTCGCACCGAAGGCACCATCAGCGACCTCATCCCATTTGTTTTCTTCCTGGAGCGTGCCCTGCGAAGAGTTCTGGATCAGGCTGTAGATGAGCGTGAAGAGGAAGAGGAAGAGTTGTGGTCACCATCACCACCAGAAACAGCCTTGTCATCATCGCTTGCCGGACCTGCAGCAACGCTGGAAGAGGAGTATGAGGAAGAGGAGTCAGAGGAGGAATGTGGCGGCTTTGAGGAGGAGGAAGACCAACCACAGCAGGCACCCCAGGGTGCTCGTTGTTGTCACCTATCTGGGACCCATGGTGTTGTAAGTGGCTGGGGGGAAGAACAGACCGTCAATGACATCAGTGAGGACGAGGAACGGGAAATGAGAAGCTCTGCATCCAACCTTGTTCAAATGGGGTCTTTCATGCTGTCATGTCTGTTGAGGGACCCACGTATAAAAAGGATAAAGGAGAACGATCTGTACTGGGTGACCACGCTACTAGACCCCCGGTATAAGCAGAAAGTGGCAGAAATGTTACCAAATTACCGAAAGTCGGAAAGGATGCAGCAGTTCAAAACCAAACTAAAAAATATGCTTTACACAGCTTATAAGGGAGATGTCACAGCACAACGGGAATCTAACAGGGGAAGAGGTGAGTGTAATCCTCCTCCTACCACGGCGGCAAGGACTGGACGATTTACAGATGTGTTGTTGATGGAGGACATGCGGAGCTTTTTCAGTCCTACTCATCGCCACAGCCCTTCGGGATCCAGCCTTAGAGAACGACTCGACCGACAGGTAGCAGACTACCTCGCCTTAACAGCAGATATCGACACTCTGAGGAGCAATGAACCCCTTCACTACTGGGTGTGCAGGCTTGACCTGTGGCCTGAGCTATCCCAGTTTGCGATAGAACTTCTGGCCTGCCCTGCTTCAAGTGTCCTGTCAGAAAGGAGCTTCAGTGCAGCAGGAGGCATTGTCACTGACAAGAGAAGTCGCCTCGGTCAAAAAAGTGTTGATTACCTCACCTTCATAAAGATGAATGAGGCATGGATCCCGAAGGGACTGACAGTGGGGGATACGTTTGACTAACAAAAGGCCTGATTACATGCCTTGGCCTCAAAATGGTCCCCACGCTGCTGTATTTAATGTCTGCATACCGGATGACTTTCGTGAATTCTCCACCACCAACTAGGGTTCAAGCCGTAATGTTTTAGTCACTTTTCTGCCTGGAAAACATAAATTTTTCCGGCCGCTGCTACAATAGCGTCTGCAACAGTGCCATTATTTTTCAGGCATGTGTACATGCCTAATTTTTCTGTCCTATGGTGCAGCACTGTGGCTGCAAAAACAAACCAAAAAAAAAAGGCACATACAAGTGTCAATTCCCCTTCGTGATCGTTACCTTGTTGTGGTGAAGGGGCTTGCGTATCACAATGAAGCAATCATCATCACCTCTATAAAAGTGTGTTGGCAATGTTGCCACACCCCAGATGATAAGGCCGTTGCTTCATTATGGTCAGACCAAAAGCGATCGGGTGGCCACGCTACTAGACCCCCGGTATAAGCAGAAAGTGGCAGAAATGTTACCAAATTACCAAAAGTCGGAAAGGATGCAGCAGTTCAAAACCAAACTAAAAAATATGCTTTACACAGCTTATAAGGGGGATGTCAATGGGGGATTCGACAATGGTTAATCAATTCGACCGGATAGGGTCCGTAACAGGGATTAAACTGATAGCAATAGTACTAGTTAAGACACCACTCATATAGGGTGTCACAGCACATTGCTCTGTGCACGCGCAGTGCCCCAATTTGGGAGTAAGAGGACCGACCAAGCTGCTTTTTCCATCTCCCGGTTCCTGAAATCAATTCAGTTTAGTGTATGAGAGTTTGGTCTGTCACTGTGAAGGCAGTCGAAGGTACCCGGCCTAAATTTTTTTTCATAAAAGGCAATTCCTGATATGGGACGTAACAGGGATTAAACTGATGAGAATAATACTACAGAAAATACCACTCATATCGGTGGAGGGAGCCAGCGTTTTTTTAACCATCTCCCCGTTCAAAAAATCTATTTAATAAATGGCCCCCAGATTGGGGATGTTAGAGGGATTAAACTGATGAGAATAGTACTACAGAAAATACCACTCATATCGGGTGTGACAGTAAATTGCACGGCGCAGATGCAGTCACCGTGGTTTAAAACAGAGTGGAGGGAGCCAGCGTTTTTTTAACCATCTCCCCGTTCGAAAAATCTATTCAATAAATGGCACCCAGATTGGGGACGTTAGAGGGATTAAACTGATGAGAATAGTACTACAGAAAATACCACTCATATCGGGTGTGACAGTAAATTGCACGGCGCAGACGCAGTCACCGTGGTTTAAAACAGAGTGGAGGGAGCCAGGTTTTTTTTAACCATCTCCCAGTTCGAAAAATCTATTCAATAAATGGCACCCAGATTGGGGACGTTAGAGGGATTAAACTGATGAGAATAGTACTACAGAAAATACCACTCATATCGGGTGTGACAGTAAATTGCACGGCGCAGACGCAGTCACCGTGGATTAAAACAGAGTGGAGGGAGCCAGCGTTTTTTTAACCATCTCCCCGTCCGAAAAATCTGTTTAATAAATGGCCCCCAGATTGGGGAGTCGGGGACGTTAGAGGGATTAAACTGATGAGAATAGTACTACAGAAAATACCACTCATATCGGGTGTGACAGTAAATTGCACGGCGCAGACGCAGTCACCGTGAATAAAAACAAAGGGGAGGGAGCCAGCGTTTTTTTAACCATCTCCCCGTTCGAAAAATCTATTCAATAAATGGCACCCAGATTGGGGACGTTAGAGGGATTAAACTGATGAGAATAGTACTACAGAAAATACCACTCATATCGGGTGTGACAGTAAATTGCACGGCGCAGACGCAGTCACCGTGGATTAAAACAGAGTGGAGGGAGCCAGCGTTTTTTTAACCATCTCCCCGTCCGAAAAATCTGTTTAATAAATGGCCCCCAGATTGGGGAGTCGGGGACGTTAGAGGGATTAAACTGATGAGAATAGTACTACAGAAAATACCACTCATATCGGGTGTGACAGTAAATTGCACGGCGCAGACGCAGTCACCGTGGATAAAAACAAAGGGGAGGGAGCCAGCGTTTTTTTAACCATCTCCCCGTTCGAAAAATCAATTCAATTGACCTTTCGGGGACCCTTGGTGTTGTACGTGGCTGGGTGGAGGAAGAAACCTTCAATGACATCACCGGGACGTGGCTAGCTTGGTATCCAACCTTGTGCAAATGGGGAGTTTGCGGTTGTGCAAATGAACTGTTTGCGGTGCATTAAAAGGGGAGTTTGGTCTGTCAATGTCTGTGATGCGGGCGTAACACTTACACTACCTGATCGATACAACATCATACCTGATCGTATACACACACTGGATGTTTTAAAGCACGTTATTCCAAACAATTTAGGAATGTTAGTTGATTTATGCCCTTTATGGATTAAAACCCGACTCTGCGTCCACTACGTAATTTTCCATGGGAGTTTTGCCATAGATCCCCCTCCGGCATGCCACAGTCCAGGTGTTAGACCCCTTGAAACAACTTTCTCATCACTATTGTGGCCAGAAAGAGTCCCTGTGGGTTTTAAAATTCGCCTGTCTATTGAAGTCTATGGCGGTTCGCCCGGTTCGCCAGTTCGCGAACATTTGCGGAAGTTCGCGTTCGCTGTTCGCGAACTGAAAATTTTATGTTCGCGACATCACTACTCAGGTACACTCCCTGAGTTCCCCATTTCAATAGCTGTTAGCCTAGAATTACTTCAGCAGAAAACTATATAAATTCAGACTGTCTGTATTTCCCTTGTTTATACCGTCAGTACTTCCTTACTACACCAAGTTAGTGTACATTGAAAAAAACAAGATTCACCCAGGACAAGTTTTTACCCCTACTCAACAATGTCTAATAAGGTTCCAAGGTTCCTGGTTCTTTTTCATTGCATTCTCATTAATTCTATATATTAACCAAATAACAACAGCTACATTAATGCAGATACCCAGCACAAGACCAAAGGTTTCCCAGTCAATTCCAACGTCCATGTCTCATCACCCAGCAATCATAGGAATCATGAGGATCTTAACTACAAAATAGGCTCGACTGTGAGTAGACTTTTATAACTTCCCCTCAACCTCGAAGGCTGATTTTCAGACAACAGGAGACAGAGATGATTGTAAGAATAATCTGCTTACCTTTTACAACGCTGTTTGTTATCTTTTACAGTGCTGTTTTGTTGCATTTTCTTAGGAAAAAAGGAGCCCCAAAAAAGAAGTAGGGGCAGTTAAGACAGAGAGGATGCAAGTGAAAGGACTTTATGAGGTTGCAAGGAAGAGAAACAGGAGGAAAGGGAGACCCCGGGCTCCAAGGCACAGTGTAAGACTCAGAAGTGACATCCACATCATTCTACTGTGACTGAACAGAGGAGTGAGCAGTCCAGTTTACAATGTCATTTTCTTTGTCCTCAATAATAATTTGTCACATTTAGAAAGCCAGAGAGAACGGTGGCCTACTATAACTACTAAAATTGAAAGTGTTTTTTTCTGTCATTTAAACACAGAGGCGCAATTAAATGTCACTCCCTTCTACAAGCACACTGCACACTGGTATTGACAATTGGTAATAATGCAAATTTTGCAGTAAATATGTTTAACCTACACTGTCTGTTTCAGTAATGCATTCACTAACACTGGTATAACAGTGCAATGTTTGTGGTAAAATGCCTCTGAATCATGTGTTCACTAACATGTAAAAGAATGCAATTTTTGCAGTAAAATTTCTGAACTACATGGTCTGATGCAGTAATTCATTCACTAACAAGGGTATAACAATGCATTGTTTGTGGTAAAATGTGTTTTAACTATATGGTCTAATGCAGTAATTCATTCACTAACATGGGTATAACAATGCAATGTATGTGATAAAATGTCTTTGAAATAGTTCAATAATAGGGGTAAATAATTGTGTTATTGCTGCTTTGCTTTTGCTGTACCTACCCATTATCTTGCAGTAATATGTAACGTGTTTAATAACACAGGTACCGTATAGTAATGATGTCATTGCCATGAAATGCTTTTGCTATAAATAAACATTATCTTGCAGTAATATGCTATGCATTTGTTGTGGAAGGCCAAGGGTCAGCCACGTGATGATCATTGCCTCGTGTTCAGGTGAATGACGTCGACGGAGGAAAATGACAGAAGTCTGAGTATAGTTCAAAACCTTGTCAGGAACCCAACATGAAAGTGTCCTGGACCCTTTATTTATACACAGTTCAAAGGGTGTAACCCCTCAAAGTAAAACATGATTGGTTTACAGACATTTCAATAATGGCTTTTGAATCCATCTATTGATTGGTTAGTATTTTACCAGTTTCACTTTAGCAAAAATGTGTTAACTAATGAGTTTAGTTTTTTTTTAGCAAGAGATGCTAATTTTGGTTAGTAGTACGTACAAATCTTATATTATCTTAACACACACAGTTCACTTCTATAGGTTTTTAGCTTACGCTTGTTCTTTTCCAAATGTCACCACATTATATCACGCATACAGAGAAAAATGAAAAACATCTTATGATCTTTATATCCACTTTCAGAAAAGCTGGATAATTTCCTTAACATTTCCCTCCTTTTTTCATTTCAATTTTTCTGTTCACGTGGTAGACGTTTTGTTCTGAAGGCTTCATTTTATCATTAGAGATGGCCCGAACTATCCGACGGCGAACAGTTCCCGGCGAACATAGCTTGTTCGCGTTCGCCTCTGCCGGGCGAACACATGCGATGTTCGGTCCGCCCCCTATACATCATCATTGAGCAAACTTTGACCCTGTACCTCACAGTCAGCAGACACATTCCAGCCAATCAGCAGCATACCCTCCCTCCCAGACCCTCCCACCTCCTGCACAGCATCCATTTTAGATTCATTCTGAAGCTGCAGTCTTAGTGAGAGGAGGGAGACTGTAACTGCTGCTGATTTAATTGGGAAATCGATAGCTAGGCTAGTGAATTCAGTGTCCACTCCAGTCCTGAAAGACTCATCTGATCTCTGCTGTAAGGACAGCGTCCTGACAGCACCCCAAAAAGCCCTTTTTAGGGCTGCAACATTAGTCTGCTTTTTTTTTTTCCTTTATATACATATTGCAGTTGCCTGGCCTGCCTGTGTGTGAGGAGCTGCAGGCCCACAGACTGTAGTGTGCCCACTGCCAGTGCTCACCCCTGTCATTCCGTGTGGCACAGGACTTTGCTTAAAAAAAGGCACTTAATTTTTACACTTTAATCTAAGGTTAGTTGCCTGCCAGTGTGTGTCAGGCTGACTTCCACTGACTGTAGTGTGCCCACTGCCAGTGCCCACCACTCATACCGGCTGGCACAGGACTTTGCATAAAAAAGGCATTTAATTTTTACACTTTAGTGTAATTTCAGCTGCTTGCCTGCTGCTAGTGTGTGTCAGGCCGACTTCAACTGACTGTAGTGTGCCCACTGCCAGTGCCCACCCCTGTCATCCCGTGTGGCACAGGACTTTGCTTAAAAAAAAGGCACTTCATTTTTACACTTTAATCTAAGGTTAGTTGCCTGCCAGTGTGTGTCAGGCCGACTTCAACTGACTGTAGTGTGCCCACTGCCAGTGCCCACCCCTGTCATCCCGAGTGGCACAGGACTTTGCTTAAAAAATAGGCACTTAATTTTTACACTTTAATCTAAGGTTAGTTGCCTGCCAGTGTGTGTCAGGCTGACTTCCACTGACTGTAGTGTGCCCACTGCCAGTGCCCACCACTCATACCGGCTGGCACAGGACTTTGCTTAAAAAAGGCATTTAATTTTTACACTTTAATGTAATTTCAGCTGCTTGCCTGCTGCTAGTGTGTGTCAGGCCGACTTCAACTGACTGTAGTGTGCCCACTGCCAGTGCCCACCCCTGTCATACCGAGTGGCACAGGACTTTGCTTAAAAAATAGGCACTTAATTTTTACACTTTAATCTAAGGTTAGTTGCCTGCCAGTGTGTGTCAGGCTGACTTCCACTGACTGTAGTGTGCCCACTGCCAGTGCCCACCACTCATACCGGCTGGCACAGGACTTTGCTTAAAAAAGGCATTTAATTTTTACACTTTAATGTAATTTCAGCTGCTTGCCTGCTGCTAGTGTGTGTCAGGCCGACTTCAACTGACTGTAGTGTGCCCACTGCCAGTGCCCACCCCTGTCATACCGAGTGGCACAGGACTTTGCTTAAAAAAAAGGCACTTCATTTTTACACTTTAATCTAAGGTTAGTTGCCTGCCAGTGTGTGTCAGGCCGACTTCAACTGACTGTAGTGTGCCCACTGCCAGTGCCCACCCCTGTCATCCCGAGTGGCACAGGACTTTGCTTAAAAAATAGGCACTTAATTTTTACACTTTAATCTAAGGTTAGTTGCCTGCCAGTGTGTGTCAGGCTGACTTCCACTGACTGTAGTGTGCCCACTGCCAGTGCCCACCACTCATACCGGCTGGCACAGGACTTTGCTTAAAAAAAAGGCACTTCATTTTTACACTTTAATCTAAGGTTAGTTGCCTGCCAGTGTGTGTCAGGCCGACTTCAACTGACTGTAGTGTGCCCACTGCCAGTGCCCACCCCTGTCATTCCGAGTGGCACAGGACTTTGCTTAAAAAATAGGCACTTAATTTTTACACTTTAATCTAAGGTTAGTTGCCTGCCAGTGTGTGTCAGGCTGACTTCCACTGACTGTAGTGTGCCCACTGCCAGTGCCCACCACTCATACCGGCTGGCACAGGACTTTGCATAAAAAAGGCATTTAATTTTTACACTTTAGTGTAATTTCAGCTGCTTGCCTGCTGCTAGTGTGTGTCAGGCCGACTTCAACTGACTGTAGTGTGCCCACTGCCAGTGCCCACCCCTGTCATCCCGTGTGGCACAGGACTTTGCTTAAAAAAAAGGCACTTCATTTTTACACTTTAATCTAAGGTTAGTTGCCTGCCAGTGTGTGTCAGGCCGACTTCAACTGACTGTAGTGTGCCCACTGCCAGTGCCCACCCCTGTCATCCCGAGTGGCACAGGACTTTGCTTAAAAAATAGGCACTTAATTTTTACACTTTAATCTAAGGTTAGTTGCCTGCCAGTGTGTGTCAGGCTGACTTCCACTGACTGTAGTGTGCCCACTGCCAGTGCCCACCACTCATACCGGCTGGCACAGGACTTTGCTTAAAAAAGGCATTTAATTTTTACACTTTAATGTAATTTCAGCTGCTTGCCTGCTGCTAGTGTGTGTCAGGCCGACTTCAACTGACTGTAGTGTGCCCACTGCCAGTGCCCACCCCTGTCATACCGAGTGGCACAGGACTTTGCTTAAAAAATAGGCACTTAATTTTTACACTTTAATCTAAGGTTAGTTGCCTGCCAGTGTGTGTCAGGCTGACTTCCACTGACTGTAGTGTGCCCACTGCCAGTGCCCACCACTCATACCGGCTGGCACAGGACTTTGCTTAAAAAAGGCATTTAATTTTTACACTTTAATGTAATTTCAGCTGCTTGCCTGCTGCTAGTGTGTGTCAGGCCGACTTCAACTGACTGTAGTGTGCCCACTGCCAGTGCCCACCCCTGTCATACCGAGTGGCACAGGACTTTGCTTAAAAAATAGGCACTTAATTTTTACACTTTAATCTAAGGTTAGTTGCCTGCCAGTGTGTGTCAGGCTGACTTCCACTGACTGTAGTGTGCCCACTGCCAGTGCCCACCACTCATACCGGCTGGCACAGGACTTTGCATAAAAAAGGCATTTAATTTTTACACTTTAGTGTAATTTCAGCTGCTTGCCTGCTGCCAGTGTGTGTCAGGCCCGCTTCCACTGACTGTAGTGTGCCCACTGCCAGTGCCAACCACTGATACCGGGTGGCACAGTAGCTTGCCGATAAATAAGGCATTTAATTTTTAGACAGTAGTCTAAATTCAGTTGCTTGCCTGCTGCCAGTGTGTGTCAGGCCCTCTTCCACTGACTGTAGTGTGCCCACTGCCAGTGCCAACCACTCATACCGGGTGGCACAGTAGCTTGCCGATAAATAAGGCATTTAATTTTTACACTTTAGTGTAATTTCAGTTGCTTGCCTGCTGCCAGTGTGTGTCAGGCCCGCTTCTACTGACTGTAGTGTGCCCACTGCCAGTGCCAACCACTGATACCATCTCCCCGTTCGAAAAATCTATTCAATAAATGGCACCCAGATTGGGGACGTTAGAGGGATTAAACTGATGAGAATAGTACTACAGAAAATACCACTCATATCGGGTGTGACAGTAAATTGCACGGCGCAGACGCAGTCACCGTGGATAAAAACAAAGGGGAGGGAGCCAGCGTTTTTTTAACCATCTCCCCGTTCGAAAAATCAATTCAATTGACCTTTCGGGGACCCTTGGTGTTGTACGTGGCTGGGTGGAGGAAGAAACCTTCAATGACATCACCGGGACGTGGCTAGCTTGGTATCCAACCTTGTGCAAATGGGGAGTTTGCGGTTGTGCAAATGAACTGTTTGCGGTGCATTAAAAGGGGAGTTTGGTCTGTCAATGTCTGTGATGCGGGCGTAACCCTTACACTACCTGATCGATACAACATCATACCTGATCGTATACACACACTGGATGTTTTAAAGCACGTTATTCCAAACAATTTAGGAATGTTAGTTGATTTATGCCCTTTATGGATTAAAACCCGACTCTGCGTCCACTACGTAATTTTCCATGGGAGTTTTGCCATAGATCCCCCTCCGGCATGCCACAGTCCAGGTGTTAGACCCCTTGAAACAACTTTCTCATCACTATTGTGGCCAGAAAGAGTCCCTGTGGGTTTTAAAATTCGCCTGTCTATTGAAGTCTATGGCGGTTCGCCCGGTTCGCCAGTTCGCGAACATTTGCGGAAGTTCTCGTTCGCTGTTCGCGAACTGAAAATTTTATGTTCGCGACATCACTATTTATCATGTGTGTGTGTTGCTAACTACTAACCTGCCTGGACAAACAAATGACCCCTTAGACAACCCGTACTTCACAGAGTATACAGATAAGCTGCATAGACCATGCGATGCAAGCATCGATTCCAGTCTGTCTAGTAGTTGTCATTTGATTAAGCATACATACATTTTATTAAAACCACATACGGCACACAAACACACGCTAAGTGGATGTAGGTGCAGCATTGTTGTTCCATGCATCATTGTCCATAGTTCTGGATACACCTTCTGCTCCTGTGTTGGAATCTCTAGGAGCTGGTAGGTCAGCTATACCTGCTAGGAGCATCAGCAGTAAGCCTAAAAGTTTCTGTGTAGCTGTGGTCCTCTGTTGTAGAATCAGGAAAATGAACATCATCTTGGGCGTTGCTGTCCCTTGGGTGGACAGTGCTGTCAATCATGGCATATCCCTTGACCAATATGGTGCGACCTGGAAGTGTAGCTACGTGGAGTAGGCCTCGAACCGCCTTGAAAGTCCACCTCCGTCCTCCTCTAGTTAACGTTATGGACACTTCGGTGATGGGAAACCTGGGATGGACACTTCCTTCCTGCCAAAGATGCGTCTCCATCCGAACTTCCACTTAGGTCCTAGAGCTACTTAATACAGAACAGAAAGTAATAAACGCAGTAACCGTACAACATGAGTGATTCCATCTGGGACCACCACTATAGTGACTCCATAATGTTGAGATTGTAGAGCTTGTGTGATCCCTAGGTTCTTCAGTATGTGTCCCATTGTTTCCCCAGTGAAGTGTGTACCTCTGTCTGACTCTATCACTTCTGGAATCCCATATCTGCAGACTACCTATGACAATATTTTCTTAGCAGTATTTTTGGCCGTAGCCATAGTTACTGGCCAAGCTTCTGGCCAGCCTGAGAATACATCAATGGCTACAAGGACATACTCATATGTGCTCACCTTGGGTAGCTGTATGTAACCCACCTGTACTCTTTGAAATGGGTACAAGGGTTTGGCAGTGTGTTTCTTGGGGGTCTTTACAAACCTCCCAGGGTTATGTCTGGCACATGTAAGACAACCCTGAACAAACTTTTCAAAGAGGGTCTGAATTCCAGGTGCAAACCAATGTTCTAACACTAGTGCACTCATAGCTCCTTTCGACAAATGAGTAGTGCCATGTGCTAAATTGGCCATCATTGGATACAAACTCCGAGGCAAACATGTTCTGCCATTTACCTGCCAGAGCTCTCCTGTCTTCGTGGCCCCCGCCTCCATCCATACCTTTTTGTCTTGAGGCGTTATCTGGGCCTGTAAATCCTGCAAAAGCGACAAATCTGGCATAGTTGGAAAAAACAATGTCAGGAGCGGCAAACCGGCTGCTTGTTTGGCTGCTTGGTCTGCTTGAGCATTTCCCACAGCTAGCGGATCATCTTGCTTCACATGGGCTGGCACTTTAACAATGGCTACCTCTGTGGGCAGCTCTAGGGCCTCTATGAGGCTCTGTACTGCTTCTGAATTTTTTATTGGTTTGCCCGATGAAGTCAGAAATCCCCTAGTTTTCCAGATAACACCAAAGTCATGTGCTACCCCGAAAGCATACCTGGAATCAGTGTAACAATTTATTCTCAGTCCCTTACCCATTGTACATGCGTCAGTGAGTGCCTTCAACTCTGCCTCCTGTGCAGATGCACAAGATGGAAGTGGCTTTTGTATGATTACCTTACCATCCTGGATTACCGCATACCCGGGGACAAAGTGTCCTTGTTCGTCATTCCACCATCTGGAGCCATCTACAAAATACTCAGCATCAGGATTAGTTAATGGTGTTTCAGTAACATTTGATAACCCTTTTGTTTCTGCAATCATCAATTCATGACAGTTATGATTTGCAACTGGATCAGACATTTCTACTACTCCCACTCCCCCCTCCTCTTCTAAATCCACTGGCATCAAAGTAGCTGGATTTAGAACTGTACATCGCTGTAAGGTAATGTGGGGACTGAGTAGTGTCATCTCATATTTTGTGATTCTGGCTTGATACAAATGTTTCAGTTTGGTAGAGTGTCAATACAATCCAAACTGGTAGAATAGTATGCAATGGGCCGCATATGGTCCCCATGTTTCTGCGTCAGTACACCTGAGGCAAATCCCCCTTGCTCATGACAATACAATGTGAAAGTTTGTTTGTAATTGGGGATGCCCAATGCTGGTGTTGTGGTGAGAGTGAGTTTTAATGCATGAAATGCACTCACAGCTCCTGGTGACCTTGGAAAATCACAGTAGATTTACAAAGTTGCAGTTTCTCTTTGGAGGCTTTACAATCATTTTCAGCAAGGAAAATAAGCAAAGATAAAGTTTCTTCATTACACTGTTCAGAGCTGTGACAACAAAGTAACAGATCATCAATATATTGTAAAAGAACAGTGTCCGGATAGGCCGGCTGCCAGGACTGCAACACAGAATGTAGGGCAGTAGAGAAAATATATCTGAGCTTACCAACACACGTGTGACAATAGATAAGGCATCATGAATGTTAAGTTTAACAGGCTTTGTTAGTGGGAGTTTAACAGACGTTCCCTCAACCCCTTGACATATAAATGAAATCTGAGGAGATAAGCTCCTCAGCACATATTTTTCTTGTATTAGGGTATGGGCTGCTCCTGTGTCTACCAAAAAAAATCAATTGAATTCCCCATGTCCTCACATGTGGATGTGATGATTAGTTGTGGACCTGGGATTGTGTCAAGGGGGTAGTTAACGTTGAGGGAACTCACAGGATTGCCATCACTTCATTGAGAGGTCCGGGCAGTAGCCTGACCTCTCCGGGGACATTTGACTGAGTAATGCCCCTTTTTCCCACGATTCCAGCATGTTACTTGGTCCCAGTTACGTGGAGACTGATCCCCACCTGGTACCCTTTCCTGGAACCTGCCCTTAGGTTTAAAAGGTTGGATAGCCATTATTGGCTTTTTTTTATTTTGGTTTGCAAGTCTAGCTCAGCTCCCTTTGCTATGGCCACTAGGTCAGGGAACTGGCAGGTCCGCCAATCAGGGCGAGCCTTCTTTACAGCCTCCTGTATGGGTGCTTTTAATCCAGACATGAATGTATGTTTTACTAGTCTCATGTCCTTACTGTCTCCTGTCTCATACCCATAGTCAAGCCAGAGCTGTTCTAAAGCTATGGCATAGTCAGCTACAGTCTGCTTAGCGTCTTGTGTTTGCATCATAAAACTGTCAGTCTGATTGTCCTGTTGCTCTTTTACCCAGGGTTTAAGGGCCACAATAAATTCCTGGCCTGACTGGTCTGTGGCCTTATCCACAGGGACAGTACCAGGGGCCTTTGCCATCATTTGATTCTTAAGCACTTCCCCTCCTTTAGTCTCTAGAAGACTCTCCAGATCCGCCCAAGTGGCTTTATATGCGGTCTGGATACTTTCCAATTTACGAAGGAAAGTACTGGGGACAGTACGGGGGTCTGGCAAAGTTTTACACATAGCCAGTCACTCATTAGGAGTCCATGGCCTATAAACCTCATAATCATGTGTTTCCAGTTGCCCAGCTGTTACTGTGAGGAGGGTTTTATTGACTAATGGGTATAAGCCCACACAAGAGTGTGGCTTGGGCCCCCCACAGGCTGAGCATCTCTCTTGAGTCTGGGTTCTGTTGTCCACAATTAGGACAAGTCCACCCCTCCGGGCTATTATATGGAGGTGGTGCTGTGGGAGAGAGAGATTTTTGTGGTTTATGGGGGATAATACACCGTACTTCAGAAGGGATGTTTAATTCTTTTGTTGGCAATTTAATTTCATCCCATATGTCATACATAGTCCCTTTGTCAGTGTCTTTTGCCTTATGGGCAGTCAAAGTCATTCCCTGGGCTACATCATACCACATTGTGGCCTGGTCATATTTGTTATGGTCTTCCAACCACCCCTTAAAATTAATGAGAAATTTCTGCCATACTGGTTCATCCAATGTTCCATTCACACCTGCTCCCAATTTCTTTAGCATTTGTCTACAGTCTTTGGTTGCTTCAGTGCCCTTTGCGCATTGCATAATATCAATTGCAGAGACCCATTTCTCTGCTCCCTTCTGAGAGGAATGCTTACTCTGTGTAGCCCCCATCCCGTGGGTGGCTCCTTGTAATTCACTATCCAGGTACTCACACACCTGGTGAATTACAACAGTGCTGTGGACACGCTTCCGAGGCAGCACTATCAGTAGTGCCGTGGACACACTTCCGAGGCGGCACTACTAGTAGTGCCATGGACACACTTCCGAGGCGGCACCACTTTTTCTACTACCAGTGGTGCTGTGGGCACATTTCCGAGGCAGCACTGATCCACTGGTCTGGAAATACTACAATATAGTCTTGCCCTCACACAGAGTAATTTACACGTCCTCTCTGGGGTTACTCGCTGGAAACCCCTTAAACCCCTCTACGTTCTTTCGATGGCACAGGAAGCAAACAAATACTGCAATCCAAACGATTATAACTGCAACCACCCAATCCAAACTGGCATCATAATACCCACACATGTATACACTGTATAGCACAGGAATTGGCAACAATGCAGTAATTCTTCCTCACACAATATCAGCAGGCACTCAGCACATGTGAAACCACACAGTATGACATAACATTGGAACAACCCCTGACCTCAGGCGACTTTTCAGGTACCAACAAGGAACTGCAGGGCCCCTATCCAATCTTACTGGACAGCTTTATACACTGCCACTTCTCACAGCCTCCTCCAGGATAGGTCCGTCAACCCTTTCTCCACCAGAACCAGAGGCCTCCAGAGTTAGGGTCCGGTCAAGCCAGTCAGCGATCTCTAGACTTTCTGCTTGGCTCAGGAGGAGCAGGGCCAGACCCCTCCAAGATTCAGCTTATCTCAGCCACTCACACATTCGTGCATTCATACGCCTAAAGACAGTTTTGCACATATAGGGGAAACAATACATTCACCAGAACACGGTACAGGCACCACGTTCACACACCACACTGCAGAACAGCGAGCAGAGCTCAGGAGACAGGTAGTAACACAAAGGGTTACTTACCACGATCTTCCTGGGTCCTGGTCTCCGTATCGTGATCTGCAGCTAGGAGCGTTGTTGTGGTGCCCGCATTCTCCACCAGAAAATGTTGTGGCAGGCCAAGGGTCAGCCACGTGATGATCGTTGCCTCATGTTAAGGTGAATGACGTTGATGGAGGAAAATGACAGAAGTCTGAGTATAGTTCAAAACCTTGTCAGGAACCCAACATGAAAGTGTCCTGGACCCTTTATTTATACACAGTTCAAAGGGTGTAACCCCTCAAAGTAAAACATGATTGGTTTACAGACATTTCAATAATGGCTTTTGAATCCATCTATTGATTGGTTAGTATTTTACCAGTTTCACTTTAGCAAAAATGTGTTAACTAATGAGTTTAGTTTTTTTTAGCAAGAGATGCTAATTTTGGTTAGTAGTACGTACAAATCTTATCTTATCTTAACACACACAGTTCACTTCTATAGGTTTTTAGCTTACGCTTGTTCTTTTCCAAATGTCACCACATTATATCACGTATACAGAGAAAAATGAAAAACATCTTATGAATTTTATATCCACTTTCAGAAAAGCTGGATAATTTCCTTAACACATTTAATAACACAGGTATAATAACAGGCAATATAGTATGTGGCACGCAAGGTAAAATCACAGATGCGGTTAGGGTTCCCAACCCAAAATTGTAGATAAAAAGTAACTTGAGCACTCCTTGGTTTCAGGTGAAAACAGTCTCTTTATCTTTTTTTATTTTCAGTTAATCAACATGTGTTGTGTAATGTGTCAATCAAATATAAAATATAATAAATAACATATGAAGATACATACAAAAATGCATATATAAAGTTCATATATAAAATACATATCTACAGTATAGGATGTATATAAGCATAACTGTACCAGAAAGTGCTAATAAGCATTTATCTTAATCTGTTCTGCATATTTTCTGTACTGTGCATTCAGAAGATATTAATTATATAATATAAAGAGAGAATATTATATGGTAAACTGAGGGCACAATATTATGCACTAGCCGGATCTGATGGTTCCGGGCAGCGCAGTGGTAATCTATGGAATTCTATAGAACACATATGTAAATAAACATCAATCCCTACATACTAATAATGACATTGTGCATTGCATAATCCGCTTTGTACATACAGGGTGTATACGTTTGTGTGTTTTAAATTTGTATGTACATTTTAACATTTTAAAATTTTACCATTATGCTTTTGCTTTGTTCACTTAAAATACAAACGATTTCTAAGATTTCCTACAAGCACTTCTTGGAACATGGACCCTTGAGTCACTCCAGATACCAGAGAGCCTTATTACAAAGCAACGTATTATTCTGATCTGAAATAAAATATGCCACATGTTGCCACTGAGCAACTTCAAATGAATACATGTTGCACAGCCATAATTATATATCAGTGAAAAAAGGACACGAGTATAATAGCAATAAGGACTGTGAGTAACTGGATGTGGACTAGATGCTGAATGCCAATTTGACTTATTTAGCTGTTATCATAACAGAAATAGATTGTGCTGTAAAACAAAATTACATTTTATCAAATAGCGGCTTTCTTGGGAAAAAAAATGACAGTTTATCTGTGGAGTCAAAGACGTGTTTATATAACTATATGTCCACTCTAGTGCTACTGTACTTAATGGAGATGAGCGAGATAACAAGGCCATTGTTATTCTCCATTTAATACTTTCTGCTTACAGTCTTGCATTATCATCCTCAGATATATTAACAAGAGAGAAGTGCAGGGATGGTTTCACTTCTTGTCAGGGGCGTCAGGGGCGTAGCGTGGGGGGGGGCCGGGGGGGCTGTTGCCCCGGGCGCAAAATTGCAGGGGGCGCCAGGCGGCAAACACTTCAATGAGGGTCATGGGAGCCTATGGCTCCCGTCCCCTCCGTTCTTCCTCATAGGTTTCAGCCTGAAGCCTATGAGGCAGTAGAGCGAGCGTAGTGTAAGAGAATGTAGTTGATCCTGGGAGGTATGATGATGTCAAGGGAAGAGGCGGAGTCTCATCATCCAGGGGGCGTGACCTAACGATGTGCGGGAGATTCTACAGAGCAGGAGCAGAGTGTGAAGGTAAGTATGTGGATGAGAATAGTGACTGTCTGTTATTTTTACTTTGGGGGGCTTTTTGCAGGGGCTGAAGGGAGAAGGAATCCGGGGGGGGGGGGGGATATTATTTACATGGGACTGTATGCTGGAGAGGCTGAAGGCAGGGGGGGTGATATTTTACATGGGACTGTATGCTGGAGGGGCTAAGGCAGGGAAGTGATGTGTTTTACATGGGACTGTATGCTGGAGAGGCTGAAGGCAGGGGGGGTGATATTTTACATGGGACTGTATGCTGGAGGGGCTAAGGCAGGGAAGTGATGTGTTTTACATGGGACTGTATGCTGGAGGGGCTGAAGGCAGAGGGGGGGTTGTATCTTACATGGGACTATATGCTGGAGGGGCTGAAGGCAGGGGGAGTGATGCATTTTATTAGGCTACTTTCACACTAGCGTTCAGAGCGGATCCGTCTGGTGTCTGCCCAGACGGATCCGCTCCTATAATGCAGACGTTTGGATCCGTTCAGAACGGATCCGTCTGCATTATATTGTAGAAAAAATTCTAAGTGTGAAAGTAGCTTCAGACGGATCCGTCCAGACTTTACATTGAAAGTCAATGGGGGACGGATCCGTTTGAAAATTGAGTCATACTGTGTCAACTTCAAACGGATCCGTCCCCATTGACTTACACCCGACTTACAGCTGCAAGCTGCGTTCAGGTGTCCGCCTGCTGAGCGGAGCGGAGGCTGAACGCTGCCAGACTTATGCATTCTGAGCGGATCCACATCCACTCAGAATGCATTGGGGCAGTACGGATGCGTTCGGGGCCGCTTGTGAGAGCCTTCAAACGGAATTCACAAGCGGAACCCCAAACGCAAGTGTGAAAGTAGCTAGGACTGTGCAAGGAGGGCTGGAAGGCAGGGGTGTGATGTATCTTACATGGGACTGTATGCTGGAGGGGCTGAAGGCAGATGGCAAAGAGAGGGAGTGTGATATTATTTACATAGGACTGTATGTTGGAGGGGCTGAAGGCGGGGAGTGATGTATTTTACATGAGACTGTATGCTGGAGGGGCTGAAGGCAGGAGAGTGATGTGTCTTACATGGGACTGTATGCTGGAGGGGCTGAAGGCAGGGGGAAGGTTGTATCTTACATGGGACTGTATGCTGAAGGGGGGCATAATTATTACTATAATACTACAGAGGGGGCGATTTTAATATTAATAATATTAATACAGAGGAGGAAATAATAATAATAATATAGAGGGGCCAGTATATATTATAATTATACAGAGGGAATTATAGTTATGGGAACTACGGGGGAGATCTGTTATCTGAGGATGATAGTAAAGTGAGAAATCCCAAACATTTTCTGTGAAACTCTACAGAGACGAGACGCGGGTGAAAGAAGTTATCATGACGGTCCTATCTCCGAATGAAGATGCTGAGGAAAGTCTACATCACAGGAGAGGTCACTGGATGTAACAGGTATGGGGCGGTCTTCTCCTGTATTTTTCATAGCAATGTATGTTATGTCCATACAAATATCTGTTTGGGGGGGGGGGTGGATATAGAATTTGGGCCAGACTGCCGACGCCTGGCCCCAGACTTCAGGTCACACTGTGCGTGTCCTGAATTCTGGGGCTCACACCCATCTACTACATTATCTGTACTCAGAGTTATCCCTGTGTTACCTGTGGTGTTACATAGGACTGCAGATGACATCTACTGCATTATTTGTAAAAAGGGGCGTGGTCACAGGTTGGGGGCGCAATATTTGGCTTGCCCCGAGTGCTGGCAACCTACGCTACGCCACTGAATGGCGTTATTCAAGTCAAAATTTTCTGTTCTTGTGGATTCAAAGAGCAAGAGACTTAGGGGTTCATTTATTAACGTTTTTACGCCACTTTTTGTCGTATTTATGTTGCAGATTTTGTTGCAAAAGTGTTTTGCAGAAAAATCTGCGATGTTTCCCTGCTCACACCACTTTTGCAAAGGGGGAAGGGCATGGGTGGGGAAGAGGGAGGGCCGGCAGGCCCATCTAATTAATCATTTTTAATTTTCATCATTTTCCATGCCGGTTTTTGTATGGAAAATTACCTTAAACTACGCTAGCAAGAGAGCTTGCGTATCTAAAAGCATGTTGCATGACCGGCGGTAGCAAGCACTAAAGTTATGTACAGGCCACGTCTCAACATAACTTTGGCACATCCACTAGCAGTGCAGAGCGATTAAGACCGGCATCCAAATTGCCGGTCTTAATAAATGTCCCCTTTATTCTTTAGAGTAGACCTAATATGAGGACATCAATGAGAAATCAAACACAAAACCGAAAACGGTTATACAGCACAAGTAAAACCCAGGCACTCAGCATATACAAAAATATAATACAAAAAAGATATATATATATATATATATATATCTTTATTGAAGTTTATAAAACAAATAAATAGATACATAAATTGGCAAAGACAAACACAACCACATGTAAAGTGCACACAACACGTCAGGACATCAAGTTATAGCATTGCGAGTAGTGGTAAAGGTGGGATGGAAAAACAAGTATAAAAAAATACAAAATGAAACCAAAAGGAGCTGTCCCATCTAGGAGCAAGACCTAATATGAGCAACAGCTGCTGGTAGTGATGGCCTTGCGGTTCGCCCGGCGGTCGGTTCACGGCGAACTTTGCACATTCGCGATCCGCCGAACATGTGAACATATGGTGATGTCTGCGTGCGCCATATTCTTTTGCATTGCGCCAAACTTTGACCTATGACACATCCATCAGGAGGGACAGGACAACCAATTGAGACGTTTCAGCACATGGACATACCCCCAACCCTATAACAGAACCCGATCTGGCAGCCATTTTACATTATGTGTTTTGCCAGTGTAGGGAGAGGTTGCATTTTGGAGCAGGGACAGGCTGTTAGGAACTTAGGGACACAAACACTAGCTAATAGGGCCACAAGTAACGTTGTGCTATTGATAGCTGTGATACACACAGGGGTGTGATATACTTATAAATATACTTTCTAACATAGAAAGTATATTATAGTGCATTTGTATGCTTCCAGAAAATACTGATTGAGGGCTTCGATCTATCAGCTTCCACAAAATAGTGATTGAGGTTTTCCATATACCCAGTGCTTTAAGTGGGCCAAAAGAGGTGCCGGTACTCTATTAGGCGCCGGTGCTCCCCCCCCCCTGCACATCAGACCCCCCCATCACACACATATATATTAGTTCCTCTATGTACCAGTACAGTACCCCCCCCCACCACCGCACATTCGTTCCTCTCTGTACCAGTACCCCCCTGCACATCAGACCCCCCCCCCCACTCATCACACACACACACATTAATTCCTCTCTGTACCAGTACCCCCCTGCCAGGGGGGTACTGGTACAGAGAGGAATTAATGTGTGTGTGTGTGTGATGAGGGGGGGGTCTGATGTGCAGGGGGGTACTGGTTCAGAGAGGAACGAATGTGCGGTGGTGGGGGGGGGGGGGTACTGGTACATAGAGGAACTAATATATATGTGTGTGATGGGGGGTCTGATGTGCAGAGGGGTACTGGTACAGAGAGGCACTAATGTGTGGTGGTGGTGGGGGGGGGGTACTGGTAAAGAGAGGAACTAATGTGTGTGATGAGGGGGGGGGGGGGGTCTGATGTGCAGGGGGGGACTGGTACAGAGAGGAACGAATGGGGGGGGGGGGGGGGGGGGGCCTGGTACATAGAGGAACTAATATATATGTGTGTGATGGGGGGGTCTGATGTGCAGGGGCCCCCTACACATCAGACCCACCCATCAGACACATATATATTAGTTCCTCTATGTACCAGTACCCCCCCCCCCCCCCACCGCACATTCGTTCCTCTCTGTACCAGTACCCCCCTGCACATCAGACCCCCCCCCCCCTCATCACACACATTAATTCCTCTCTGTACCAGTACCCCCCTGCCAGGGGGGGGGGGGGGTACTGGTACAGAGAGGAACTAATGTGTGTGGGGGGAGGGGGGGTGCCTGTCACTCACCAGTACTCTTCAGAAGTTGGATTCCAAAGCAAAGTCGATGTTCTTTGCTGCACCGTCCGACTCCTGACTCCAAGGAGGACCAGTCACTGGTCGCCGCACTGATCGCTCCTCAGTCACAGGCGCGCGGGAAGGAGTTGACGTCACCTAACGTGAGGTCAACTCCCTGCCTGCGCCAGCCTGAGCCGTACTCTGCAACGACCCGCCCCCCTCCACTAGCTGCCCAGCCAACGACATTAGGGAGGAGATACTGCCAGCTCTCCGCTGCGCTCCGGCAGGGCCGGCCTTAGGTGTCCAGGCGCCCTGTGCGAGCTAACCTTGTGGCGCCCCCCCCCCCCCCAAAAAAAAAAAAAAAAAACACTGCTTGTTGCTGGCATCATGGCATAGGCTGGCTGACTATCCAACCAAGTAGTTACCAGCCCGCACACCCCAAAGGCCGGTGTAATGTTATACTTCCCTACTTCGTGAGATTTCCCTACCTTCGTCACTTCCGGTCGCACCGGACATGACGTGAGGAGGTGTGCAGCGCCGCGCAGGCGCACAATGACAGGTTAGGGAAGTTTCACAGCAGAGTGCGCATGCGCCAGGAGTCTCGCCGGCGGTTAGGGTAGGGAAAAACTATGGGCCAGTGCGCAGGCGCAGTGATCGGATGGATGTTCTCAGCTGGACACCGGCCGACACTGCGCATGCACCGGGAGCCTCACCAGCGGTTAGGGAAGGGAAAAATTATGTACGGGTCAGTGCTTTTTCCCTACCCTAACCGCTGGTGAGGCTCCCAGCGCATGCGCAGTGTCGGCCGGTGTCCTGCTGAGAACATCCATCCGATCACCGCACCTGTGCACTGGCCCATAATTTTTCCCTACCCTAACCGCCGGCGAGGCTCCCAGCGCATGCGCACTCTGCTGTGAAATTTCCCTAACCCGTCATTGTGCGCAGTGCGCCCCCCCAATATAATAAACATTGGTGGCGCAGTGCGCCCCTCCCAACACTCCAGTATAATAAACATTGGTGGCGCAGTGCGCCCCCCCAACACCCCAGTATAATAAACATTGGTGGCGCAGTGCGCCCCCCCCATCACCCCAGTATAATAAACATTGGTGGCGCAGTGCGCCCCCCCCCAATATAATAAACATTGGCGCAGTGCGCCCCCCCCAATATAATAAACATTGGTGGCGCAGTGCGCCCCCCGAACACCCCAGTATAATAAACATTGGTGGCGCAGTGCGCCCCCCCATCACCCCAGTATAATAAACATTGGTGGCGCAGTGCGCCCCCCCATCACCCCAGTATAATAAACATTGGTGGCGCAGTGCGCCCCCCCATCACCCCAGTATAATAAACATTGGTGGCGCAGTGCGCCCCCCCTCAATATAATAAACATTGGTGGCGCAGTGGGCCCCCCCTCAATATAATAAACATTGGTGGCGCAGTGCGCCCCCCCTCAATATAATAATCATTGGTGGCGCAGTGGGCCCCCCCTCAATATAATAATCATTGGTGGCGCAGTGGGCAGTGCCAATGAGGGTTAAAAAATAAAAATAATAATTAACTCACCTCCTCCAATTGATCGTCTTCTGTTCTTTCTTCATGACCTGTCAAAGGACCTGTGGTGACATCACTGTTAGCATCACATGATCCATCACCATGGTAATGGGTCATGTGATGAGCTCAGTGACGTCACCACAGGTCTTGAAGAAAACAGGAGAACGGCAGCTACGCGATCATCTGGAGGAGGTGAGTTAAATTTTTTTTATTATTTTTAACCCTCACTGGCACTTCCCACTGAGCCACCAATGTTTCTTATACTGGGGTGTTTGGGGGAGAAAGCGCACTGCCTACCAACGTTTCTTATACTGGGGTGTTGGGGGGGGGGGGGGCGCACTGTGCCACAAACGTTTCTTATACTGAGGGGGGGGTGGGGGCGCACTGCCTACCAACGTTTCTTATACTGGGGTGTTGGGGGGGGGGGGGGCGCACTGTGCCACAAACGTTTCTTATACAAAAACAGGAGGCGGGTGCTGGAATCAAATAGCCGGCACCCGACCTCTGTGACAGGGAGCTGCGATCAGCTACAATTAACCCCTCCAGTACCGCACCTGAAGGGTTAACTCAACTGCAGCTGATCGCAGCTCCCTGTCACAGAGGTTGGCTGTCGGCTATTTCATTCCAGCACCCGCCTCCTGTTTTTGTATTCAGGTCAGTTATCTTCATTGGTGGCGCAGTGGCCACAGCCCCTCCCCTCCTCCTCCCGTCTCTCTTCTTATTGGCAGCGGCGGGGGCAGCAGGCAGGTCAGACAGGGGAGGAGGAACGAATCAGGTCAGACAGGGGAGGGCTAGATGGAGGGGGCGCCCCGAGGGAGAACACAAGTTCAGCCTCGCCTGCCGCATATTACATTGCGAGCTGTCGGCCGCCCAGCGCCCCTGTTACTATGGCGCCCTGTGCGGCCGCACAGCCCGCACACCCCAAAGGCCGGCCCTGCGCTCCGGTACCGGAAACCCACGTACTGGGCGCACGGAGAGGTGCTGGTACTCTCCAGGGCAATTTTTGGAAGTGGCGGTACTGAGTACCGCCGCGTTCCGGCCCACTTCAAGCACTGCATATACCTGCATCAACAAAATTACTGCTTGAGGGTGATATACCAGCTTCAACTAACAACTGATTGAGGCCTGCCATATATCAGCTTCCACAATTACTGCTCTTCTCTAGGGACTTTGGCACAGAGTCATTTTGAAAATGACAGGCAGAGGAAGAGGCAGGCCGTTCCGCAGGGGTGGTAGAACAGAGCAGCAGATAGGGAGGAGAAGCAGGCAGAACTCGCAGTGTACAGGAGGCAAAAAGCAGACTGCAAATGTACCTGGAGCGAGCCATCCTCCATTCATGGTCACATCTTGCGCTCCCAGGACCCCGACACATGGCTCCGCAGTGTGGGCTTTTTTTAACGTGTCAACTGCTGACAGCCTGTGCTGTCAACGCATAAGTCGCAGTAAGCCCTACACTCACCTAGGGACGACCGCCTTAAGAAGGCACCTATCCTCCCATCACCGAGCCCAGTAGGAGCAACGCTGTCAGAACCCACAAAGCCACACTCCCGGCGCTCCACGTTCTGCCTCTTCTTCTGCTCTCCTCCCATTTGTCCTCCACTCCACCTACCACCGTACCGTCGTCGTGTTCACCTGGAACAAGGCAGGTTTCAATGGCCCAAATGTTCGAGTGTAAAAAAATGATGACGCTGGATAATCCTCTTGCCCAACGGCTGACCGATGGCTTGTCGGAACTGCTAGCCCGCCAAGTACTGCCATATAAATTGGTGGACTCGGAGGCCTTTAGAAAATTTATGGCCATTGGCACACCGCAATGGAAGGTCCCCGGAAGAAAATATTTCTCCCAGAAGGGCATCCCTGAATTATATGGCCACGTTCAGCGGCAAGTAAATATATCTCTGGCACACAGTGTGCAAAAATACATCTGACCACAGACACATGGTCTAGCAAACACATGCAGGGAAGGTACATAATTTTTACTGCCCACTGGGTGAACCTTCTGACGCCATCAAGCATGTAACCCGTGGCACCCGTATGGATTTGGTGCTACCGCCACGGATTGCATGCAGGCCGGCCTCTTATTCTCCTCCTCCTACTCCATCCTCCGTCTCCTCCTCGGCTGACTCCTCCTTTTTCACTGCTACCACCTCTTCTGCTGCACCCCCAAACTCCCCAGAACCTATTCGAAGTGCTAGGTGAGACTTTGCCATGCTGTGCTGCGTCTCTTGTGCCTGGAAGCCAAGAGCCACACCGGTCCTGCACTACTTTCAGCTCTGTGTTCACAGGCCGATCAGTTGCTAACCCCGCTCAATTTGACAGTTGGTGAAGTGATGTGCGACAATGGTGCCAATCTGCTGAGCGCGCTGAAACAGGGCAAAATGACACACGTGCCGTGCATGGCACACATCCTGAATTTAGTCATGCAGAGATTAGTTGCCAAATACCCCGGGGTCCAGGACGTCTTGTGGCAGGCCAGGAAAATCTCTGGCCATTTTAGAAGATCTTACACGGCCATGGCTCGCCTTGCTGATGTTCAGCGGCGACACCACTTGCCCGTCAGACGTCTGATTTGTGACTGCCCAACGTGCTGGAATTCCACCTTGTATATGCTTGATAGGCTTCTCCAGCAGAAGCGAGAAATGTGCCGTTAACGACTACCTGTACAAACTCTGCTGCAGGACAGGATCTGGGGAGCTTGGTTTCTTTTCATGGCGACAGTGGCAGCTCATGCGCAACGCATGCCATTTGATGAGATCACCAAACTGGTCAGTCGCTGCCAGGGCACCATCAATGACATCTTACTTTATGTCTTCTTTCTGGAGCATGAATTGCATTGTGTCATTGATCAAGCCGTATAAGGAGCAGGAGCTGGAAGATGAGGAAGTCGCAATGCTGAATGAATTCCCAGGGGGGAATACTCCCTCTGAGACAAGTCAGCAGGAGACTAAAGAGGAGTCAGAGGAGGATGGTGGCTGGGGAGAGGAGGATGAGCAAGAAGAGCAGGCTTTAAACTTTTCAGGGATCCCTGGTGTTGTCTGTGGCTGGGGGACAGGGACCGAGGGAGACATTCTTCTGGGCAATGAGCAGGAGCCAGGGCACGCCACCGTTTCCAATTTAGTGCAAAAGGGGGACTTCATGCTCCAGTGTTTGAAGAGGGACCCCCGTATAAAAAGAATAAAGGTCAAGGACCTGTACTGGGTGGCAACGTACTTAGACCCCTGGTACAAACATAAAATGGTGGACATGTTACCAGCATCACAGAGGGCTGTCAGAATGCAGCATTTTCAGGCCTTGCTGCAAGAGGTGCTGCATTCTGCTGTTGCGGGCATTGGCAGAGAAATTTCCACCCACAGCGAAACAGGTGCAGGTACCAATCCTACCGAGCCTGCAAAAAGAGTGCGGTTTGAAGATGTGTTGTTCACTTTGCATATGAGATCATTCTTGTAGCAAACCCATCGACAGCCGCCCTCCGGATCAAGCCTCAGGGAATGCCTAGATCCACAGGTGTCCGACTACATCGGGTTAATGGCCTATGTGGACGCTCTGAGAAGCAAGGAACCCCTTGACTACTAGGTGTGCAGGCTTGACCTGTGACCAGAGCTGGCACAATTTGCCATGGATCTCTTGGCTTGCCCCTCGTCGAGTGTCCTGTCTGAAAGGAAGTTCAGCGCAGCAGGGGGGATCGTGCCAATAAGTGCACTCGCCTAGCTCACGACAGTGTGAACTACCTCACATTTTTTAAAATGAATAAAGCATGGATCGTGGAGGAATTCAACACCTGTGATGACCACATGTAATTGAATTTGCTCATGCCAGCCCACACATATCCGCCACCATACAGAACAAAGAATGGTCCTTGCCTTATGTATATACAGCGGCATAAAAGGCCTTTTATGTCAGGTGAATGCCTAATTTTTGGGGCCTGTACTGACCGACAGTTACATATTTATCCTGTGACCGCCTAATGTACCTCCAGCCACAGAATCCAAAGTTCTTTCCTGTCAGGTGAATGCCTATTGCCTAATTTTTGGGGCCTGTACTGGCCAACAGTTACATTTTTTTATCTCTAGCCACGTAATCACACCCTTGTCTCAATCCTCTGCCTCTCATTATGGTGGCGTAGGAACCGCATTCACCATAAGGACCTTCTAATGTCACAGGGTCATGTGACTGTGCCCCCCACCCCGTACTGTGCCCCTCACCCATACTGTGCCCCATTATACCCTGCATTGTGCCCTGTGCAGTGCCCCTAGTCATTCCCTTTACTGTGCCCACTTATACCCTTTTATCACAGTATGGGGGTGTTATCCAGTCACTGTACAGAGGTGTTATCCTGTCAATGTATGGCGGTGGTATCCAATAACTGGATGGCCATAACTGTATCCTTTTCCCTACCCATGCCATCCTTTTTTAGACCTAGCATGAGCTGGAAAAATATGCAGATTGCAGTGCTAAGGACCTTTGCGCCACAATCTGTGTCAGAAATACGCCTAACATAGACGTATTTCTATATAATAAATGACCACCTAATTGTATTATTATTCGGGGGTAGGGCTAATATCTTTATATTATATAGATTCTAGTGTATTATACTGTGCCCTGTATTTCCCAGTTCAAAAATGATCCTTGGGAAACACAGTCCTCATCCCTGACCACCAGGACCAGGTAGCGCTCTGTCAGTACATGGCGGCCTCCCTTATCCGCCACGCTGCTCCGCTGTGTACTGGTGCTTATTCTGACATTAGGGTTGGGTTCACATCCTATTTTTGCCATCTATTGAATGTATACCAAAAATGTATGCGTTAACAGATGCCTCAGACTGATGCCGTACAGTGGCGTCCGTTCACCTTACAGTTCCTTGGTAGAAAAAAAATTTACATTAACGTATGCATTTTTTTAATGGACTTTGCAGGATACAAAAACGTGGAGTGCTGCACATTTGTATACATCAAACCGATAGGAAATAACATTTTTTTAGGCTCCAGCAGGGCACATTTTTGAGAGTTTCCCTTTTAAGATGCATAAAAATGGCCCCTGATTAAAGTACATATTTTTTGTGGGAATTTTTGCCAATGATCCCCCTCTGGTATATCACTGTCCATGTTGTGGGACTATTTGTGCACTTCTAGTAAGTGTTTGCTGGCTGCAAATAAGACCTGAAGGTTTTTCAGGTTCACCTGCCATTACAGTGAATGGGGCCCGCCGCTAACGCGCAGTTCACGAACATTTGATTGCGAGCGCGCATTCGTGTTCGCGAATCGTCCCGGCCAATGTTCGTCCATCACTAGCTGCTGGATTACATGTGTCATATGAAAATATATCTTTGTTTGAGGGCTAATCCTTTTATCAAGGCATCCAGATAAAGAGCTGTGTCCCGAAAGCTCTGTTCTATCTTGATAATATGGTTCCCAAATCCCAACTCGTTCAGGAAGCGTATTTTATTATTGTGGATAGCAGTAAACATGACTGGTTGTAGAGTATTTGCTATGGGAATAAATTCAGTCAAATGCACACAAAAATACTAGCAGTATGCACAGCTACTGTATATTTGAGTGACCCCTTGGCAATTAGTGAAACTACATTTTTGTGCATAAATGATACACCAATAAGCCAAGCATCCAGAGTAAACACTGAATCTATAGAAAAAAAAAAGAACAAGAGTGTGCAGCACAAACAATTGAGAGGCCATTGACTTGTGTAAGCCTGAGTATGAACTAAATATAATAATAAAGCTAAGATAATAAAGCTGTTCATCCACCAATTAGAAAGGTATTCCTGTTTACAGGATATGCCATAAATGTTTGCTAGATGCAGGTCCCATCATCTCCAAAATGAGGGTCCCTCAGCCCCTGAGCGATGCGTGCTATTTATCTGTTTAAGGGTTATGACAACTAACAGCAAAATAAATATAGATATTGTAGCTAGATGGACAGTCAGGTGGGTAGGCAATCAGGCAGGTAGAGAGATAGATAGATAGATAATTGGTATTAACCCAGAACTATCTATACCACTATGGATAATGTATATCAATGTTCATTCCTTCATGACATTAGATCACCAGAGATACTAGGTATTGACTACTAAGCCTACTTTCACACTAGCATTTTGGCTTTATGTTTCTGAGATCCTTCATGGGCTCTCAGAAGCGGTCCAAAACGGATCCGTTTTGCCCTAATGCATTCTGAATGGAAAAGGATCGTGCTCAGAATACATCAGTTTGCCTCCGTTCAGTCACCATTCCGCTCTTGAGGCAGACACCAAAACGGATCCTGACACACAATGTACTTACAGTACATTGTGTGTCAGGATCCGTTTTGGTGTCTGCCTCAAGAGGGGAATGGTGACTGAACGGAGGCAAACTGATGTATTCTGAGCACGACCCTTTTCCATTCAGAATGCATTAGGGCAAAACGGATCCGTTTTGGACCGCTTCTGAGAGCCCATGAAGGATCTCAGAAACATAAAGCCAAAATGCTAGTGTGAAAGTAGGCTTAGTAGTCAATACCTAGTCAATGGGGACGGATCAGTTTTCTCTGACACAATAGAAAATGGATCTGTCCCCCATTGACTCCCCCATGAAGGATCTCAGAAACATAAAGCCAAAATGCTAGTGTGAAAGTAGGCTTAGTAGTCAATACCTAGTCAATGGGGACGGATCAGTTTTCTCTGACACAATAGAAAATGGATCTGTCCCCCATTGACTTTCAATGGTGGTCATGACGTCTCCATCATGCCTATAATAGACATAATACAACCGGATCCGTTCATTACGGATGCATGCGGTTGTATTATTGTAACGGAAGAGTTTTGCAGATCCATGATGGATCTGCAAAAAACGCTAATGTGAAAGTAGCCTAAGTTGTTCGAAACACCCAAGAATATGGGATATTAACAGGGGTACTGTAAAGTCAGGACATTTGTGGACATTTACCTATTTCCCCTATGCAAAGTAATAAACGTCTTACATTATTTCTCTTGAAAGGGTAAACTTGCACTGTTAATACTGTTTAACTGTGTTTTATATGTATGTTGTGATATATATCTTGTTCATTTGCACTGTATTTGCGTGACTCTGTATTCTCAGTTAATGAATACTGAGAGACTTTTGGGACTTTGAATAAGAAGCTGGTAATTTTCGACAGCAGCCATAGGGTTTAAAGAAGAGCATTTTTGGAGGGAAAAAGCCAAACTTGTTTACCACCAAAACCAAACAGACTGACCTTTTGAATGTCTGGTTTTAGCTATGTTGTTATGTCTGGAAACTTGTTTTTGTCTGGAAAAACTGTTGTGTCATTGAAGCTTTAATGTAACTCTATGACAAACGGGGATTGAAACAATGTATCTGTTTGTGTTGAGCTTCACCACTCCACCCCTCCTACTAGAAGGCTCCAGTCTAGCTAGAAATGGTATATAAGAAAAGCAGTCAGAGCCCCTAGTGTTATGCAGTTAGGGAACAGTGCTTGGAAGTAGAGACTCTGCCAGACTACTGAGTGACCAGAAGAAGACTCTGAGACGGGGATATACTACTAAAAACCCTTGATCACCAGCATTTGACCAGGGTACCAGCCTTCTGAAGAAAGAGAGAGGGACAGCTAGCTCAGGCCTTTCCTCAGCATCAAACCCTTCGTCTGCCAGGGACGAGACTGGAGAAGCCAGCCCTATGCTTCGCCTGTATTGTTTTGTACCTGAATTCCTCCAGTGAAGAAGCACCCTGGTTTACTGCAGACCCTGACTCTCTAGACTTATTTTCCATTGGTAACAACTGAGTTTATGAAGAACAGAGACATTTGCGCTGCCGTTAGGTATATCTCTGAGGCTGATGTATTCACCTTGTTTGCCGCTGCCTAGTATTGGGGTGAGTGTCCAACCTGCTCTCACCTATAATAGATGGCTAATAGCTATATATATATGTATATAATACCGGCGCTGGCATACAGAGAGGGTAGGGAAGGGTGAGAATTATTACATGTATATACACAGGACACTAATTACGAGGTCTCTACCTGTATCTGATGAATAGTCGTTCCGTGATGTGGTGTGATCCCGTTGTTCCAGGAAGCGCTGTATAGATCTGATGAGACGCTTCTTGCTCTAACTCTCACCTAGCGTGCTGCTAGAGCAAGAAGCGTCCCATCAGATCTATACAGCGCTTCCTGGAACAACGGGATCACACCACATCACGGAACGACTATTCATCAGATACAGGTAGAGACCTCGTAATTAGTGTCCTGTGTATATACATGTAATAATTCTCACCCTCCCCTACCCTCTCTGTATGCCAGCCCCGGTATTATACACATATATACTTATTTCCCATTGGGTTGCACCACACCTTACCATCCCTTCGGGAGAGCAGCAACACTTAGTGACACCTCGATGGTGTCCAGGGCACTCAGCGTAGCGTTGGGGCCACCCCAAACCCGGCCACTGCACATATTTTGATGGTCTATCCTGAAAATAGGACAAATGTGTTGTGGCTTGTGTTTATTGTTTATTATGGCTTGTGTCAATCATGTCTTTATGTGATTTTCAATAAAAATTATATTATTTTGTGATTACTCTGGTTTTACATGTGTCTTTGTACTTTAAGTGACCCATCATCTTTTGTTGGTTTTCATGATATGGTCAGGTGTGGGTCCTGAACTTTGATTTTGGGCTATATAGGTTTCTTATCCTGAAAATAGGCCAACAATAATAAATTCCTGAAACACCCTTTTAAACCACTAATCACTAAACAAGCCTTTTGTAACAATGTGTGATATAATACTGTGGAAAGTTGGTGAGCTTATTCAGTGGTGGAGGAAGAGGATTTTTAAAGGGGCATCAACACATTTGGAAACCCTCCTTTAAAATTTTGCATTTGCTCCTGGATGACAATAGTTATAGATCCCATCCAAATAGATGCTGTGTTGCAGAGCAGGGAAAAAACATGTTCCCATAAATCAAGTCATTATTAACACCAGTGAGCAACATGGCTGCAGTCTGTGGAATCCCCTCCATAGCTTTACATGGTATTTGAGTAAATACCTTTTTAATGTGTATTTATATTGTTGTGTTTAGAATCTGATCATTTTAATGATCACATTGATTATTCCATCAATTGTACATAGTTCTAGATTCATCCTCAGTATAGTAGATATTCCCCTCTGATTGCCTATTAATGAAACATTGAAGGATGTGATTCTGCAACTTAATGGAAATTACACGCCATTATCTTTGGCAAGGGAAGTGAATTGTTTCCTCTGAATGTTGAGCTGATTTCAAATGATACATGTCCATAATGGAATAAATTGCTAATGAAGTGCTGAATTGCTGGAAGGATTCCTGCTACTTATTAGACATTTTAGTTAATTAGAAGTTTTGAAAAGAAGAATTTAGGGAGGCGGGAATTCATTGTAGCTCATCAAAATAAGGTCAAGAAGATGTAACAATGCTATCTAAACTTTATGTGAAAACTCCAAGGGTTTCAACACCATGACATTTAGAGAACTATGTAGAATATGTAGAGCGAATAGAAAACTTTATTAATAAAGATGATATAAGGTCACTGGTCAAGAGCAATTTGAATAACGACATTCTTCTCTTTTCAAACTTTACTTACTTTAATGTTATATTATTTCCTGGCTCCTGCTGCCATGTTTGCCTGTCCATTTTTATCTCCTCACTCTTCATAGCTTTCTTGTGTGATATGCCAGTCTTGGAATACATGGGATTGAAGAATCTTCAGTATATGAGATCGAGGGATTGCATAGATATTACTTTCCAAATCTACATTACTTTATTGGCAAATGGAAATACGAGATAGTGGTTGCTTCACTGTCATATGGTCAGGATACCTGACTTTTCATGGACAGCACACTTTCCATCCTGTAGATATTGACCTATTCTCAGGATAGGTCATCAGTATCAGGGGATCCGGGATCTGACAAGTGGAAAACAAATCAATTAGTTGTTTTGAGCAAAACAATGGATGGGGCTGGAATCAGAAGGCTCAGTTCACTGTGTAGTGGCCATACCAGGTTATTGCAGTCAGCACCCGGTATACCCAGGCAAGTGCTGGGACCCACTGTGCTGAGAACATGGCACGCGCTGCACTCAGTGCGCACCATGTTCTCCTGAGCCAGCACAGTGGAGAAGGAGGGAGTCCCTCCCTCCCCACTGTGATGCGGGTGCCGCTGCCACCAATGAGAAGAGCAATGAGGAGGAGGGGAGCGGACCCTGTCACAACTGCTACCAATGATTATAAAACTGGGGTTGGTTGGGTGGGGGCGCTCTGCGCCACCAATGATTATAATACTAGGGTTGGGGGGAGCGCACTGCACCACCAATGATTATAATTAAACCAATAATACAAATGTAGGCTGCGGATGCTGGGTATATGATACGGCCAGCACCCGCAGTCTACATTTGTATCAATGTAGGATGCAGGTATCAAAATCGAATCAATGGTATCGAAATCTAATCAAAATTTTGGTATCGTGACAACCACTGCCAAGGGGGGCAATCCAGCTCTCATGGGGTTGCTGGGCCGGATGCTATGAATGGAGGACCACTGGGGGGTCATTATACTGAATAAGGGGCCACAGGGAGATCATAATACTGTATGAAGGCCACGGGGGGGGGGTCACTATACTTTCCGGGGGGCACTGGGGGTCATTATACTGTGTGAAGGGCCACTTGGGATGTCATTATACTGTATGGGGATCTGCAAAAAAAAGGGGGTTAGTCAGCACCTCCCAGTGCGCAGGTGCACGCCGCCATGGCAAAGACCTAGAGGAAAAAAAAGAGACAATGCAGCAGCACCCTGCCAATCAGATAAAGTGCAATAATGCCCAAAATTATGGTGCTAATGCTACGCTTATTTATAAAGTGAGATGCTTGGCCAATGCATTTTGTACAAAACCATCTGTGCCCGTCTGCCGTACGTCAAGGCGATCTCTGTTAGACGGGTCCTAACACTAAATACTACCTGTTATGTACCTTTCCTTGTGCCAGACAGCTTCCAATGAATGTAGTGAGAGCAGGCTACAGCTTTATACTGAAACTAATTAAAATCAACCTATGGGGCAGACAGGCTAATCAGGCGTGCACGACTCGCTGGAGTGCCACATCTCCAGCATTGTAAATCTGCAAAAAAAAAGGGGGTTAGTCAGCACCTCCCAATGCGCAGGTGCACGCCGCCATGGCAAAGACCTAGAGGAAAAAAAGAGACAATGCAGCAGCACCCTGCAAATCAGATAAAGTACAATGGCACCAAAAATGGATCCAACACTCCCTGAACTTTATGGCGGCCTTTATGGCGCATAACAGGTAGTATTTAGTGTTAGGAACCATCTAACAGAGATCGCCTTGACGTACGGCAGACGGGCTCAGATGGTTTTGTACAAAAATACTACCTGTTATGCGCCATAATGGCCACCATAAAGTTCAGGGAGTGTTGGATCCACATGCATGCTGGATCCACTCTGCTTTTTACCATTTTTGGTGCCATTGTACTTTATCTGATTGGCAGGGTGCTGCTGCATTGTCTCTTTTTATCCTCTAGGTCTTTGCCATGGCGGCGTGCACCTGCGCATTGGGAGGTGCTGACTAACCCCCTTTTTTTTTGCAGATTTACAATGCTGGAGATGTGGCACTCCAGCGAGTCGTGCACGCCTGATTAGCCTGTCTTCCCCATAGGTTGATTTTAATTAGTTTCAGTATAAAGCTGTAGCCTGCTCTCACTACATTCATTGGAAGCTGTCTGGCACAAGGAAAGGTATAGAGTGGGCTCAGCATGCATGTTAGTACGTGCATCCCTTGTAATGGAGGCCATTATGGCACCAAAAATGGTAAAAAGCAGAGTGGATCCAGCATGCATGTGGATCCAACACTTCCTGAACTTTATGGCGGCCATTATGGCACATAACAGGTAGTATTTAGTGTTAGGACCCGTCTAACAGAGATCGCCTTGACATATGGCAGACGGGCTCAGATGTTTTGTACAAAATGCATTGGCCAAGCATCTCACTTTATAAATAAGCGTAGCATTAGCACCATAATTTTGGGCATTATTGTACTTTATCTGATTGGCAGGGTGCTGCTGCATTGTCTCTTTTTTTCCTATACTGTATGGGGGCCACTGGGGGGTCACTATACTTTCCATGGGGGCACTGGTGGTCAAAATACTGTGTGGAGGGCCACTGGGAGTCATTATATTGTGTAGAGGGCCACTGAGGGTCATTATACTGTATGGGGGGCACTGGGGGGTTATTATATTGTTTGGTGGCACAGGGGGCATTATACTGTATGGGGGCCACTGGGGGGGTCACTATACTTTCCGGGGGGCACTGGGGGTCATTATACTGTGTGGAGGGCCACTGGGATGTCATTATACTGTATGGGGGCCACTTAGGGTCATTATACTGTATGGGGGGCACTGGGGGGTTATTATATTGTTTGGTGGCACAGGGGGCATTATACTGTATGGGGGCCACTGGGGGGTCACTATGCTTTCCAGGGGGCACTGGGGGTCATTATATGGTGTGGGAGCCACAGGGGGACATGTAAATATAAAAACTGCTTCAAGGGGGCCCACTGAGATTTATCGCCCAAGGGCCCACATGAACCTGGAGCTGGTGTTCTGTCAGAATACTATACCTTATCAGAATGCTCTACCCTCGCAACTTCCGGTGACGTGGCCGCACCGGAAGTGATGAGAATCAGCTGGAGGAGGGGGTGTGCGGCGCTGCGCAAGCGCAGATCCACGGGTAAATCAAAATTATAGCACCGCCGCGGGAGAAGAGCCCACTTAATGCGCATGCGCGAAACTGGGCAGGACACACTGCGCCTGCGCCCGGAGCCACGTCTGGGTAAGAGAGGGTGCGCATGCACGGCTATATTCTCCCGTCGGCCACACACATCAGGATTACACTGCGCATGCGCACTCAAGGGTAGGGAGATCTGATGGAACATTTTGCACTGACAAATCTACCAACCTCTGAGTGCGCACGCGCGGTGTAATCCTGATGTGTGTGGCCAACGGGAGTATATAGTCGCGCGTGTGCACCCTCTCCTACCCAGCCGTGGCTCCGGGCCCAGGTGCAGTGTGTCCCGGCCGGTTTCACGTATGCGCATTAAGTGGGCGCTTCTCCCGTGGCGGTGCTATAATTTTGACTTACCCACGAATCTGTGCTTCCGCAGCGCCGCACACTCCCTCCTACAGATGATTCTCATCACTTCCAGTGCGGCTGCGTCACCGGAAGTGACGAGGGTATAGCATTCTGATAAGTTATAGTATTCTGACAGAACACCGGCCCTGATTGCAGTATTTACTTGAATGGATGTGGAGCTGCAGTAAACTGGCACAATCGCTGTATGGTAGATGTAGTCTTCTGCTTCCGATTCCATCCACTGTTTTGTTTCCAGCACCGCCAGCTAATGAAAAAATTTGATCAGTAAGGGTGCCAAGTATCATACCTTCACCAATCTGATATTGATGACCTCTCCTGAGGATAGGCCATCTATATCGATAGGCTTAAAAATGGAATAAGAAATTAACTGAAGAGAAATGCCATCTAGCAACACTACAGATTTCCTCCCTTCTGTCTCTCCTCTCAATAGTCTTTATAGTACCAGCAGGAATTACCTCTATGTCACACATTTAAAAAATTAAATGGTTATAATAGGAGTCCTCAAAATAGTTTGGTAAAAAAAAAAATGAAGAACTATCTTAAGTAAAGTTGTTGGATAATCTAAGCCTATTTTAACAGCTCAATAGCCTTGATGCAGCTTTTAAAGTCATTTGCTCCATGGTTACATAGGATATCCATATAGTAAAATGTGGTAATTAAGGGGTTTGTGTCATGTAGACAACCGCCAGTTGAATTGGCGATCCTTTGGTCCTGCCCTCAGAACCCCCCTGGCAATCCCAGTCAAAGATGTAGCTGGCCATACACAGCCAACCATGTAATACATGGACAGACCAGATCCACTAGCGTGGCAGATGCTCTTAATTAGCAGCATTCTGCTCTAGTTTATAGAGGGGGATCCTCCAGAAAGTTTGCAGAAGATATGAGTGCAAACAATACGATATCCACATTGTAAACAGTTCATTTCAATGCAAGATGAAGTAAGCCCTCTGACATAATCAACTTATGGCAAGATGACCCACCATTAACCATGAACTGGACAACTCCATTACAAGGTAAGGCCCTTAAAACATTTTAATTTTTTTTAATTATCCATCAGTCACAGAGCTAATCTCTTCACTTGTTAAAAAATCTGCTTCTTCCTATTTTCCAAAAACCAAAAACACTAACCTGTATAATTGCGTTCAAATACCAACCTCGTTGACGACGGCTCCTGTGTGAGTTATAATGGTGTAAGATCACTGCAACAATGAGAAACAAAAAGTTCTTTAGAAGCAGGATTGACACAATAATGAGCTTCGGGTCCAGCAGAAGAGAATTCATTATCAAGCTGACTTTGGAGGAAATCACTTGCCAATTGGGCGTCTGGACATATTACGGGTTGAACAGGCCTCTATAGGCACAATAATGGGCTTCAGGTCTTGCAGAAGACAATTCCTTATGAAGCTGACTTTGGAGGAAATAACTTGCCAATAGGGTCTAATACTTAGGATTTGATCTACAAATAACATAGAAACATAGAATGTGTCGGCAGATAAGAACCATTTGGCCCATCTAGTCTGCCCAATATACTGAATACTATGGATAGCCCCCGGCCCTTATCTTATATGAAGGATGGCCTTATGCCTATCCCATGCATGCTTAAACCCCTTCACTGTATTTGCAGCTACCACTTCTGCAGGAAGGCTATTCCATGCATCCACTACTCTCTCAGTAAAGTAATACTTCCTTATATTACTTTTAAACCTTTGCCCCTCTAATTTAAAACTGTGTCCTCTTGTGGTAGTTTTTCTTCTTTTAGATATGCTCTCCTCCTTTACCGAGTTGATTCCCTTTATGTATTTAAAAGTTTCTATCATATCCCCTCTGTCTCTTCTTTCTTCCAAGCTATACATATTAAGGTCCTTTAACCTTTCCTGGTAAGTTTTATCCTGCAATCCATGTACCAGTTTAGTAGCTCTTCTCTGAACTCTCTCTAGAGTATCTATATCCTTCTGGAGATATGGCCTCCAGTACTGCGCACAATACTCCAAGTTTTTTGTGTTGCAATTAAAAGTGAATGGACTCAAGTAAGGGTAGGCCATCAGAATCATTTCTTCTGGTGAGCTCAAAAAGCCTCAATTCAACACTAGAGATGTTAACACATTATCCCTTTTTTATAAAATATTTTCTTTTTGAATACCTTAAATTTTTTAGCCCTCGTGTTCATCAGTGCATCAGTGTAATGCCTCATTTGTCCTGGGAATGTAATACTTGCTGTCAGTTTCCCCACAGATTACAGCTGATTGCAGACCACCCAAAATCAGTTTATCATTTCCATTAATGGCATCACGTTAATAAACATGACGTTTCTTTCCTGACTGAAGGTGGATGCTAATGGCAATTTACCTGCCTTCTCGTCTAGCCACTCTGGTTTTCTTTAATCAAATACTCCAGTTTGCTTACTTACACATGACTCATTTTGGAATGTCAAGAGGACAAAAATAAACCTATCCCTAATCTACAAATTACTCAGTATATTATTACAGCCCAGATTGTTTCCTTTCCGCTGGTGCACGTGGACTTTCGGCATCTCCAAATGTAAATAATTCAGGGTGAGGTGTTAATAAAAATGTTCCGGCGGAGGAAACCATAGCATGTGTTTTTCTTGTGCACAAAATCATTCTGTTTGCTTTCTGCCCTTGAGTTTTAATGAATAATACATAGAGAGTAGGATGAAGTGTTATTTCCTCGTCATATCCCATTGTTGAGTGTTACAATTTCATTAAAAGAAGCAGCTGCCTTTCAGATGTCTCCGCGCTAATGGCAGTGTCATATTTCAACCTTTTGAGCAAATTTGATTAATTGCAGGTTATGTTTGAGGGATCAGTTATTTCTAGAAACAACACAATACTTATCACCATGGGGAATCATATAGAGCTATACCGTGCCATACAACTGAGAGCAAAATGCGGATTTGTTTACTTTTTGAGATGTCAGACTCCAAAACTTACGTCCCAGTTTAAAAGATTTAGGCTAGCTTATTCTGCATGAAGGCATAAAGCATGGACCCCATCAAACCCAGTGTTAGACTACAGTATACTAGACACTTTAGTATATCCAGTTGTTAACCCTAGAGAACTACTATATTTTTATTATAGATACTAGAGATGAGCGAATAATTGAAAAGTTCAATTCGGCTGATTTGCCGAATTTTACCCCAAAAATCGCTTTGTGACGAATTACTCCGCCACGAAGCGCATTTTTTTGTAAGTAGCTGCTACAATGACAGGGATCTGCGATAGCGCCGCCCGCCATCACTGTACCCCTCAGATGCCGCTTTCATACATGATCGTGGCATCTGAGTGTAAAAACAGTGCAAAATTAACAATAACATTTTTTTTTATCAAACCTACCACCTCCATTTGCTCGTGACGGGCCGGCCACGCCATCTTGCTTGAAGATCTGGAGCGAAATCTCGCACAGCGCGAGATTACGTTAAAAACGCTAGCCGACGTGGTGATGTCATGCGTCAGCACTCAGGGGATTTCAGCCGAGATCTTCAATCAAGATGGAGGCTGGCGGCCTGTTGCGAGCAAATGGAGGTAAGTTAGAATTTTTTTGTTTTTACACTATTTCAGGCTAAATCGATTCGCTGACATAAAGCAAGAGGAAATTCGGCTTTGAGGCGAATCACATTTATCCTGAAATTCGGATCGAATTCCACTTCGTGGGATTGGATTCGCTCATCTCTAATAGATATGGGGGAGATTTATCAAAACAGGCGTTTTCTACACCAGTCTTGATATCCCCCCGCACAGCCAGAGGACACACCTAATTTATGTTGAGATGCAGGTCTTGTCATAAATTAGCTGTCTCCTCTGGCAGTCCGTACGCCTAAACTGAACTCTACCACAGCTTGTAGCTCAAAACTGCTGCAGATTTGTGTCTTACTTTATGCTACAAAATTGGTGTAAAGCAGGCATGCTCAACCTGCGGCCCTCCAGCTGTTGCAAAATTACAACTCCCAGCATTCCCAGACAGTCTACTGCTATCAGCCTGCAGCAGGGCATGGTGGGAGTTGTAGTTTTACAACAGCTGGAGGGCCGCAGGTTGAGCATCCCTGGTGTAAAGGAAGATAGATGTGCCAGGCCCACTGGCCCTGCCTGTGGAAACATACAAATATCACTTGCAGCTATATTTTGTTACATTGGCATTTAAAAAGGCACAAACATGGGGTTTGTGACTTTTTTCAGAAATGTAATATTAACTCCGCTCGGTTATCTTTACTTTTTTTGCTGTTCAAAAGAAGAAGAGGATATAAGTCCCCTTTACGACTGTCAGGAAGGAAGCGTTCCTACATACATCCAGGTGGTCAGCATATATCTCTGCACCAACCTTTCTAAACGTCCCTGCAGAGGTCGCAAGGACATGCAGCTGCGGGAGCGGGGTGACAGCTGCCAGGGACAGTATGGCTCCCTATAGGGAAGGAAGGGAGAATTTTTAAAGGGGTTCTCTCACTTCAGCAAATGAATTTATCATGTGGACAAAGTTAATACGAGGCACTTACTACTGTATTGTGATTGTCCATACTGCCTCCTTTGCTGGCCTATTTCCATCACATTATATGCTGCTCGTATCCATAGTTATGACCCCCATGCAATCCAGAAGCGGTGGCTGTGCTTGCACTCTATAGGAATAGGCGCCGGCCTCTCTGGTAGTCAAGACTGTGTGGGCTGGCACATTTCCGATATTGTGCGAGCACAGCCACCGCTTCTAGATTGCAGGGTGGTCGTAACTTTTGGATACAAGCAGTGTATAATGTGATGGAAAAATGAATGAAGCCAGGAAAGGAGACAATATGGACAATCCCAATACATTGGTAAGTGACTCTCTACATGATATCTGCCATTTCTGGCTTTCGAAGATACATAAAATGAAATTTTATCTTGAGGGACAAGCATTTGCCCATGTGAAGTAACCCATTCTTAAACTGTCGTTTGGGATTTGTTAGGACAAGACACTCAGACTTGGTTCATTAATGCTGGTGCAGATGGTCATTTCATCTGGTATCACTCCCACAGCAGGGCCTGTTCCCAGACTGGTAGTAACCCTACAGGACGCGCATGCAGCCACATGAGGTAGCACTCAAATAGCTGCATTGGGAGTTGCTAGATCTTAAAAAATCAGGGGCATAAGTATCATTGTATATTCTCCCTTACAGCCCCCCCCCCCCATTATATACCTAAATATATCTATAGTTATCATATAACATTGTAACACCACAATAGAGTGACTGAATATTACCTTCATACTGTTACTGAAAAATACAGACTGCTCTAATGTTGTCCTCTCTCACACAGACTGCTCCACATTAACCTCTCTGTTACACAAACACCCCTATATTTTAGACTGCACTCCATGCCCCTTCTCTCTGACAGACTGCTCTCCCTCCCCCATCTTTTACATAGACTTCTCTCCATGGTTCTGTCTCTCATATAGTGATGAGCGGCATAGACAATATTCGAATTTACGATATATTTCACAAATTTTTGGCCGAATATTCGCCATAAATTCGCAAATTCGAGAATTTGTCATCTCCAGTCATTATTTACTTGATTGCGAAAATTGGCAATGTAATATATTCACAATAAAAATTCGCAATTAGAATATTTGCGATCAACACTAAGGGGTAGGCAACTTTCCTATTGGTTGCTAGGGATGTTGCAAAGTGCTGATATTTGCAATAAATTTGCGATTTACACTATTCGTGAATACGAAAATATAGCACTATATTCTAAATATTTGCGAATTCTCGAAGTGGCGATATTCGCAATTCGAATATTCGCGCTCAACACTACTCTCGTACAGACTGCTCCACTTGCCACCATTACACAGATTTCTCCCCGTTCACAGACTACTCCCCAGGCTCATCTCTTACAGACTGTTCCCATGTCCCCTCATTTACAGATTGAAACCCATGCCCCATCTTCCACAGACTACTCCCCATGCCATCCACTCACACTGCTCTCTATGAACCTTCCTCTCTCACAGACTGCTGTCCCCCTTTCTACACTTTTCTTCTTGCTCTCCCATTTTTTACAGACTGCTTTTCATGCCTCCTCTCACATCCTGCTCACCAGCCTCCTAATTTCCATGGTCTGTGACAGGAAGCTGATAGCTTAGCCTCCTATTAGCTCCCTGCACTGATCATAGAGATGAGTGCAGGAAGGAGAGCAAGGGTTGTGCAGCTACTACACAGCTACACAGTTCTCTCTATGATTGATTAGAGAGCTTCGTCAGTACTCTATCTGGTCATTAAGGGGGGATGTTATTAAACTGGGTGTCCCTAAGCATCTACTGGGTGACCAACCCTGGCCCAGCCTGCCCCTGGTATCATAAAACATTTAGGAGGTTCCAAGCTCTGACACATTAAAGGTACAGATGAACACAACCTCATTTGGAACTGACTTTGGAACTCTTCACTTGCCAGTAGGGTCTATTATTTTAATAAATATTATTAATGATAGGTTCTATGTGTACAGTCGTGGCCAAAAGTTTGGAGAATGACACAAATATTAGTTTTCACAAAGTTTGCTGCTAAACTGCTTTTAGATCTTTGTTTCAGTTGTTTCTGTGATGTAGTGAAATATAATTACACGCACTTCATACATTTCAAAGGCTTTTATCGACAATTACATGACATTTATGCAAAGAGTCAGTATTTGCAGTGTTGGCCCTTCTTTTTCAGGACCTCTGCAATCCGACTGGGCATGCTCTCAATCAACTTCTGGGCCAATTCCTGACTGATAGCAACCCATTCTTTCATAATCACTTCTTGGAGTTTGTCAGAATTAGTGGGTTTTTGTTTGTCCACCCGCCTCTTGAGGATTGACCACAAGTTCTCAATGGGATTAAGATCTGGGGAGTTTCCAGGCCATGGACCCAAAATGTCAACGTTTTGGTCCCCGAGCCACTTAGTTATCACTTTTGCCTTATGGCACGGTGCTCCATCGTGCTGGAAAATGCATTGTTCTTCACCAAACTGTTGTTGGATTGTTGGAAGAAGTTGCTGTTGGAGGGTGCTTTGGTGCCATTCTTTATTCATGGCTGTGTTTTTGGGCAAAATTGTGAGTGAGCCCAATCCCTTGGATGAGAAGCAACCCCACACATGAATGGTCTCAGGATGCTTTACTGTTGGCATGACACAGGACTGATGGTAGCGCTCACCTTTTCTTCTCCGGATAAGCCTTTTTCCAGATGCCCCAAACAATCGGAAAGAGGCATCATCAGAGAATATGACTTCTTTTTGCAGAAGATCAATCTGTCCCTGATGTTTTTTTTGGAGAGAAGTGGCTTCTTTGCTGCCCTTCTTGACACCAGGCCATCTTCCAAAAGTCTTGGCCTCACTGTGCGTGCAGATGCGCTCACACCTGCCTGCTGCCATTCCTGAGCAAGCTCTGCACTGGTGGCACTCCGATCCCGCAGCTGAATCCTCTTTAGGAGACAATCCTGGCGCTTGCTGGACTTTCTTGGACGCCCTGAAGCCTTCTTAACAAGAATTGAACCTCTTTCCTTGAAGTTCTCAATGATCCTATAAATTGTTGATTGAGGTGCAATCTTAGTAGCCACAATATCCTTGTCTGTGAAGCCATTTTTATGCAACGCAATGGTGGCTGCACGCGTTTCTTTGCAGGTCACCATGGTTAACAATGGAAGAACAATGATTTCAAGCATCACCCTCCTTTTAACAGGTCAAGTCTGCCATTTTAACCCAATCAGCCTGACATAATGATCTCCAGCCTTGTGCTCATCAACATTCTCACCTGAGTTAACAAGACGATTACTGAAATGATCTCAGCAGTAGTGATGTCGCGAACATAAAATTTTCAGTTCGCGAACAGCGAACGCGAACTTCCGCAAATGTTCGCGAACTGGCGAACCGGGCGAACCGCCATAGACTTCAATAGACAGGCGAATTTTAAAACCCACAGGGACTCTTTCTGGCCACAATAGTGATGAGAAAGTTGTTTCAAGGGGTCTAACACCTGGACTGTGGCATGCCGGAGGGGGATCTATGGCAAAACTCCCATGGAAAATTACGTAGTGGACGCAGAGTCGGGTTTTAATCCATAAAGGGCATAAATCAACTAACATTCCTAAATTGTTTGGAATAACGTGCTTTAAAACATCCAGTGTGTGTATACGATCAGGTATGATGTTGTATCGATCAGGTAGTGTAAGGGTTACGCCCGCATCACAGACATTGACAGACCAAACTCCCCTTTTAATGCACCGCAAACAGTTCATTTGCACAACCGCAAACTCCCCATTTGCACAAGGTTGGATACCAAGCTAGCCACGTCCCGGTGATGTCATTGAAGGTTTCTTCCTCCACCCAGCCACGTACAACACCAAGGGTCCCCGAAAGGTCAATTGAATTGATTTTTCGAACGGGGAGATGGTTAAAAAAACGCTGGCTCCCTCCCCTTTGTTTTTATCCACGGTGACTGCGTCTGCGCCGTGCAATTTACTGTCACACCCGATATGAGTGGTATTTTCTGTAGTACTATTCTCATCAGTTTAATCCCTCTAACGTCCCCGACTCCCCAATCTGGGGGCCATTTATTAAACAGATTTTTCGGACGGGGAGATGGTTAAAAAAACGCTGGCTCCCTCCACTCTGTTTTAATCCACGGTGACTGCGTCTGCGCCGTGCAATTTACTGTCACACCCGATATGAGTGGTATTTTCTGTAGTACTATTCTCATCAGTTTAATCCCTCTAACGTCCCCAATCTGGGTGCCATTTATTGAATAGATTTTTCGAACGGGGAGATGGTTAAAAAAAACCTGGCTCCCTCCACTCTGTTTTAAACCACGGTGACTGCGTCTGCGCCGTGCAATTTACTGTCACACCCGATATGAGTGGTATTTTCTGTAGTACTATTCTCATCAGTTTAATCCCTCTAACGTCCCCAATCTGGGTGCCATTTATTGAATAGATTTTTCGAACGGGGAGATGGTTAAAAAAACGCTGGCTCCCTCCACTCTGTTTTAAACCACGGTGACTGCATCTGCGCCGTGCAATTTACTGTCACACCCGATATGAGTGGTATTTTCTGTAGTACTATTCTCATCAGTTTAATCCCTCTAACATCCCCAATCTGGGGGCCATTTATTAAATAGATTTTTTGAACGGGGAGATGGTTAAAAAAACGCTGGCTCCCTCCACCGATATGAGTGGTATTTTCTGTAGTATTATTCTCATCAGTTTAATCCCTGTTACGTCCCATATCAGGAATTGCCTTTTATGCAAAAAAATTTAGGCCGGGTACCTTCCACTGTGGTGTCCCAATAGCGACAAATTTTTTGAAGGCCTCAGACTCTACCAGCTGGTATGGTAAAAGCTGGCGGGCTAAGAGTTCCGTCAAGCCAGCTGTCAGTCGCCGGGCAAGGGGGTGACTTTGTGACATTGGCTTCTTATGCTCAAACATGTCCTTGACAGACACCTGACTGTGGGCAGATGAGCAGGAACTGCTGAAGGTGAGAGATGGAGTGGCGGGTGGTTGAGAGGGGGCAGGGAGGACAGCAGTGGTTGACGTGGCTGAAGATGCAGGACCAGGAGGAGCATGGTGGCTTTGAGTTTGTGTGCTGCTTGTACTCATGTGTTGATCCCATAGGCGTTTGTGATGTGAGATCATGTGCCTTCGCAAAGCAGTTGTACCAAGGTGGGTGTTGGACTTCCCACGACTCAGTTTCTTTTGGCACAGGTTGCAAATGGCATTGCTTTTATCAGAGGCAGACACACAAAAAAAATGCCACACTGCTGAGCTTTGCAATGACGGCATTCTAGTGGTGGCAACAGCATGCGTTGACTGGCGTGCTGTCTGGCTGACCCCAGGTGCCGATACATGCTGTCTGACTGTGCCACTAACTCCTTGCGACGACCTCCCCCTGCTTCCAACTCGTCTCCTCATTCTCTCTGTCTCCCCTTCAGAACTTTCCCCCTCTTCTTCTCTTCGAGCAGGCACCCACGTGGCATCCGTGGACACATCGTCATCATCAACCGCTTCACTTGTATCTGACACCTCAGCAAAGGAAGCAGCAGCGGGTACAACATCATCATCATCACACTGTACGTCCATGTGTGTAATCCTGCCTGACTGAGACATATCCCCGTAATCTACATCATCTGGCAATAATGGTTGCGCATCACTAATTGCATCCAACTGATGTGTAAATAACTCCTCTGACGGATCAAGTGAAGCGGCTGTGGTGGCTGTGGTGGTAGTGGCGACGGGCGGGTGCGTGGTAACTTGAGAGCAGGTGACCGAAGCTGAGTTGGAGGAGGATGGTGCGTCAAGGTTCTTAGCGGAAGCTGTTGAAGATTGGGTGTCCTGTCTAAGCCAGTCAACTACGTCCTCTGAATTTTTCGGGTTCAGGGTACGTGGCCTCTGAAAACTGGGCATTATTCCAGGGACAGTGGAAATCACAGCACCACGACCACGACGGCCCCTGCGGGGTGGCCTGCCTCTGCCTGTCATTTTTTTTTTAGATAAGTGGTACTACGCGTGCTAGGTACTGTGCCACCCGGTATGAGTGGTTGGCACTGGCAGTGGGCACACTACAGTCTGTGGAAGTGGGCCTGACACACACTGGCAGCAGGCAAGCAACTGAATTTAGACTACTGTCTAAAAATTAAATGCCTTATTTATCGGCAAGCTACTGTGCCACCCGGTATCAGTGGTTGGCACTGGCAGTGGGCACACTACAGTCAGTGGAAGAGGGCCTGACACACACTGGCAGCAGGCAAGCAACTGAAATTACACTAAAGTGTAAAAATTAAATGCCTTATTTATCGGCAAGCTACTGTGCCACCCGGTATGAATGGTTGGCACTGGCAGTGGGCACACTACAGTCAGTGGAAGAGGGCCTGACACACACTGGCAGCAGGCAAGCAACTGAATTTAGACTACTGTCTAAAAATTAAATGCCTTATTTATCGGCAAGCTACTGTGCCACCCGGTATCAGTGGTTGGCACTGGCAGTGGGCACACTACAGTCAGTGGAAGCGGGCCTGACACACACTGGCAGCAGGCAAGCAACTGAAATTACACTAAAGTGTAAAAATTAAATGCCTTATTTATCGGCAAGCTACTGTGCCACCCGGTATCAGTGGTTGGCACTGGCAGTGGGCACACTACAGTCAGTGGAAGCGGGCCTGACACACACTGGCAGCAGGCAAGCAACTGAATTTAGACTACTGTCTAAAAATTAAATGCCTTATTTATCGGCAAGCTACTGTGCCACCCGGTATCAGTGGTTGGCACTGGCAGTGGGCACACTACAGTCAGTAGAAGCGGGCCTGACACACACTGGCAGCAGGCAAGCAACTGAAATTACACTAAAGTGTAAAAATTAAATGCCTTATTTATCGGCAAGCTACTGTGCCACCCGGTATGAGTGGTTGGCACTGGCAGTGGGCACACTACAGTCAGTGGAAGAGGGCCTGACACACTGACTGGCAGCAGGCAAGCAACTGAATTTAGACTACTGTCTAAAAATTAAATGCCTTATTTATCGGCAAGCTACTGTGCCACCCGGTATCAGTGGTTGGCACTGGCAGTGGGCACACTACAGTCAGTGGAAGCGGGCCTGACACACACTGGCAGCAGGCAAGCAACTGAAATTACACTAAAGTGTAAAAATTAAATGCCTTATTTATCGGCAAGCTACTGTGCCACCCGGTATCAGTGGTTGGCACTGGCAGTGGGCACACTACAGTCAGTAGAAGCGGGCCTGACACACACTGGCAGCAGGCAAGCAACTGAAATTAGACTACTGTCTAAAAATTAAATGCCTTATTTATCGGCAAGCTACTGTGCCACCCGGTATCAGTGGTTGGCACTGGCAGTGGGCACACTACAGTCAGTAGAAGCGGGCCTGACACACACTGGCAGCAGGCAAGCAACTGAAATTACACTAAAGTGTAAAAATTAAATGCCTTATTTATCGGCAAGCTACTGTGCCACCCGGTATGAGTGGTTGGCACTGGCAGTGGGCACACTACAGTCAGTGGAAGAGGGCCTGACACACTGACTGGCAGCAGGCAAGCAACTGAATTTAGACTACTGTCTAAAAATTAAATGCCTTATTTATCGGCAAGCTACTGTGCCACCCGGTATCAGTGGTTGGCACTGGCAGTGGGCACACTACAGTCAGTGGAAGCGGGCCTGACACACACTGGCAGCAGGCAAGCAACTGAAATTACACTAAAGTGTAAAAATTAAATGCCTTATTTATCGGCAAGCTACTGTGCCACCCGGTATGAGTGGTTGGCACTGGCAGTGGGCACACTACAGTCAGTGGAAGAGGGCCTGACACACACTGGCAGCAGGCAAGCAACTGAATTTAGACTACTGTCTAAAAATTAAATGCCTTATTTATCGGCAAGCTACTGTGCCACCCGGTATCAGTGGTTGGCACTGGCAGTGGGCACACTACAGTCAGTGGAAGCGGGCCTGACACACACTGGCAGCAGGCAAGCAACTGAATTTAGACTACTGTCTAAAAATTAAATGCCTTATTTATCGGCAAGCTACTGTGCCACCCGGTATCAGTGGTTGGCACTGGCAGTGGGCACACTACAGTCAGTGGAAGCGGGCCTGACACACACTGGCAGCAGGCAAGCAACTGAATTTAGACTACTGTCTAAAAATTAAATGCCTTATTTATCGGCAAGCTACTGTGCCACCCGGTATCAGTGGTTGGCACTGGCAGTGGGCACACTACAGTCAGTTGAAGTCGGCCTGACACACACTAGCAGCAGGCAAGCAGCTGAAATTACACTAAAGTGTAAAAATTAAATGCCTTTTTTATGCAAAGTCCTGTGCCAGCCGGTATGAGTGGTGGGCACTGGCAGTGGGCACACTACAGTCAGTGGAAGTCAGCCTGACACACACTGGCAGGCAACTAACCTTAGATTAAAGTGTAAAAATTAAGTGCCTATTTTTTAAGCAAAGTCCTGTGCCACTCGGTATGACAGGGGTGGGCACTGGCAGTGGGCACACTACAGTCAGTTGAAGTCGGCCTGACACACACTAGCAGCAGGCAAGCAGCTGAAATTACACTAAAGTGTAAAAATTAAATGCCTTTTTTATGCAAAGTCCTGTGCCAGCCGGTATGAGTGGTGGGCACTGGCAGTGGGCACACTACAGTCAGTGGAAGTCAGCCTGACACACACTGGCAGGCAACTAACCTTAGATTAAAGTGTAAAAATTAAGTGCCTATTTTTTAAGCAAAGTCCTGTGCCACTCGGTATGACAGGGGTGGGCACTGGCAGTGGGCACACTACAGTCAGTTGAAGTCGGCCTGACACACACTAGCAGCAGGCAAGCAGCTGAAATTACACTAAAGTGTAAAAATTAAATGCCTTTTTTATGCAAAGTCCTGTGCCAGCCGGTATGAGTGGTGGGCACTGGCAGTGGGCACACTACAGTCAGTGGAAGTCAGCCTGACACACACTGGCAGGCAACTAACCTTAGATTAAAGTGTAAAAATTAAGTGCCTATTTTTTAAGCAAAGTCCTGTGCCACTCGGTATGACAGGGGTGGGCACTGGCAGTGGGCACACTACAGTCAGTTGAAGTCGGCCTGACACACACTAGCAGCAGGCAAGCAGCTGAAATTACATTAAAGTGTAAAAATTAAATGCCTTTTTTAAGCAAAGTCCTGTGCCAGCCGGTATGAGTGGTGGGCACTGGCAGTGGGCACACTACAGTCAGTGGAAGTCAGCCTGACACACACTGGCAGGCAACTAACCTTAGATTAAAGTGTAAAAATTAAGTGCCTATTTTTTAAGCAAAGTCCTGTGCCACTCGGTATGACAGGGGTGGGCACTGGCAGTGGGCACACTACAGTCAGTTGAAGTCGGCCTGACACACACTAGCAGCAGGCAAGCAGCTGAAATTACACTAAAGTGTAAAAATTAAATGCCTTTTTTATGCAAAGTCCTGTGCCAGCCGGTATGAGTGGTGGGCACTGGCAGTGGGCACACTACAGTCAGTGGAAGTCAGCCTGACACACACTGGCAGGCAACTAACCTTAGATTAAAGTGTAAAAATTAAGTGCCTATTTTTTAAGCAAAGTCCTGTGCCACTCGGTATGACAGGGGTGGGCACTGGCAGTGGGCACACTACAGTCAGTTGAAGTCGGCCTGACACACACTAGCAGCAGGCAAGCAGCTGAAATTACATTAAAGTGTAAAAATTAAATGCCTTTTTTAAGCAAAGTCCTGTGCCAGCCGGTATGAGTGGTGGGCACTGGCAGTGGGCACACTACAGTCAGTGGAAGTCAGCCTGACACACACTGGCAGGCAACTAACCTTAGATTAAAGTGTAAAAATTAAGTGCCTATTTTTTAAGCAAAGTCCTGTGCCACTCGGGATGACAGGGGTGGGCACTGGCAGTGGGCACACTACAGTCAGTTGAAGTCGGCCTGACACACACTGGCAGGCAACTAACCTTAGATTAAAGTGTAAAAATGAAGTGCCTTTTTTTTAAGCAAAGTCCTGTGCCACACGGGATGACAGGGGTGGGCACTGGCAGTGGGCACACTACAGTCAGTTGAAGTCGGCCTGACACACACTAGCAGCAGGCAAGCAGCTGAAATTACACTAAAGTGTAAAAATTAAATGCCTTTTTTATGCAAAGTCCTGTGCCAGCCGGTATGAGTGGTGGGCACTGGCAGTGGGCACACTACAGTCAGTGGAAGTCAGCCTGACACACACTGGCAGGCAACTAACCTTAGATTAAAGTGTAAAAATTAAGTGCCTTTTTTTAAGCAAAGTCCTGTGCCACACGGAATGACAGGGGTGAGCACTGGCAGTGGGCACACTACAGTCTGTGGGCCTGCAGCTCCTCACACACAGGCAGGCCAGGCAACTGCAATATGTATATAAAGGAAAAAAAAAAAGCAGACTAATGTTGCAGCCCTAAAAAGGGCTTTTTGGGGTGCTGTCAGGACGCTGTCCTTACAGCAGAGATCAGATGAGTCTTTCAGGACTGGAGTGGACACTGAATTCACTAGCCTAGCTATCGATTTCCCAATTAAATCAGCAGCAGTTACAGTCTCCCTCCTCTCACTAAGACTGCAGCTTCAGAATGAATCTAAAATGGATGCTGTGCAGGAGGTGGGAGGGTCTGGGAGGGAGGGTATGCTGCTGATTGGCTGGAATGTGTCTGCTGACTGTGAGGTACAGGGTCAAAGTTTGCTCAATGATGATGTATAGGGGGCGGACCGAACATCGCATGTGTTCGCCCGGCAGAGGCGAACGCGAACAAGCTATGTTCGCCGGGAACTGTTCGCCGTCGGATAGTTCGGGCCATCTCTACTCAGCAGGTCCTTTAATGACAGCAATGAAATGCAGTGGAAAGGTTTTTTGGGGATTAAGTAAATTTTCATGGCAAAGAAGGACTATGTAATTCATCTGATCACTCTTCATAACATTCTGGAGTATATGCAAATTGCTATTATAAAAACTTAAGCAGCACCTTTTCCAATTTCTAATATTAATGTAATTCTCAAAACTTTTGGCCACGACTGTAGAGTGATAAAGTTTGCAAGAAACCTCAGTCTGACACTCATCATACTGCAATAATGTCCATTTAAGCAAGCTATTTAGGGCTATACTGTATATTAAATATAATGTTCTCTTGGGTCACATGAGCCTGCTCTGGAAATTTTTGTGGCCTACACAACAATCCTCAGAAGAAGATTCTGAGCACTAAACATTCCAGTTTAAATCACACTAAGCATGAAATAAAGCCTCGCCGGGTTCCATCACTTCTTATAATGAGAATATTATTTTATGCTAAAAGGTCCACTGCAAAGTACCATTAAAACTTTTTAGTAGTCACTTGTTGCTCAGCTTCTTTACTATTAGCATACTGCATTTCAGCAGGCAATTATCTGACTTATATTTGTACTATTATAACGTTTTTTTTATAGTATGTAAATGAATATTTCTTCAAAGAAATATCAAAATTCATGATTATTTCAAAATCTTCCAGCAATTGCCATAGATAAAAGCACCATATGTTCATATTTTCACGATTTACCTAAGCGCACATGGAACATGTTGTTGATTTACAAGGCTTGCAAAACTGCTTCTGTGTTTTGACTGCATAAGTCAGTATTTACGGACCAGTGATTAACAGCAACAAGATTATGTGGCTTCTGAGTGTTGTATGAAAAATTATATTTCTTGTAGTATTGTTAAAGTGCATTTTCCGATTTTTGTATATAATATTTTGGGATGTACATTATGACAACAAAGAACACAGTAATCCCTGTGCCTGTGTCCTATAAGTATGGATTAGAAATGAGTGAATTTCTTGAAATTAGTTTTGTGCCCATAGAAATTTGTGGTCAAACCTATTCAACCCAAATCAAAAGTGCTCTAACTGGCCTGCAAATTGCTTTATGACACTCTAAGGTCTTCTAGGACTCCGATTTTTTTATATCTTGCCACTCTATCTTCTTTTTTTTTTTAAATTGAGAATTCTTGCAGTTTCTTCACCCCACCCTTTAAGCTCTTTAACGCAATGACAGCAATAGCAAATAATGTCAGAGTGACACTGACACATACAGCATTGGGTAAATGTATATTTTATGGTGCTAACAAACAGCCTGTTTAAAAACACACTGCATGCTTTTGTTATGCTTTTTCTTATCAGAAACTTTCCAAAAATTGTCCCATATGTTAGGACCAAGCATCCAAAAATGTAGCTCCCTTTTTGGATTTTCTGTCTTTTCCGTCAGAGCAGGAGCTGACTCTGACTTCCTAAACACTCATTATAGCTCATTTATTTTCTTACTGATAAGAATGTGGCTTAAATAAGTGATTACTACCTATCAGTAATTTAGAGATAAGGTTTATTAGATGACCGGCACAAAGTGAAAGTACCAGTCACATAGCTAGAAAAACAGTTAACCCTTTGTGACAGAACAGCTCAATATTTTTAATAAGGGCCAATAAAAAAAAAATTCTAGCCAAAAATGAGTAAAATCCAATAATAAAACAAATTGCCTCTGAAGGTGTAGAAAGCCTTTAACAGAGGCAGATTCCTGCCCTTGTTTATATACACACATGTTTATGTCATTAAAAAAACTGTGGTTTGTTCTGCACAAGCCTCCAACAAGTATGCATTATTAGGAACAGAATGCCTGTCCATATTTATACACATTATACACACATCAGAACAACTAGTGTCTTGTTCTGAAGTTGAACATGCCTGAAAAAAATCTCCTTTTTACTTGGGAGCAGCAGCAGTACAGTGTGGAAGTGTAAAGGGTAAGGTGTGTAGGGGTAATAATGACAGGAATAGTAGCACCAGCAGAAGCAGCACAGCATGGAACAGACAAGGCAGTAGATGTGCTTGGCTGTTTGGGGGTAGCAGTTGTAGTTGCGATTGTGTAGGGGTAATGGCAGGGCAGTAGAGGTAATGGAGGTGGCAGTAGGGGGATTAGCAGTGGAGAGTAGCAGCTGCGATGGTGGCAGTAGCAGCCATACAGTACATGATGGCAGACAGACAGCAGCAATGGCATAATGGGGCTGGTGACGATCAATAACCACCATCAGCAATGGAAGATCTATTCATAGGCCTCAGCCAGAGGTGTGTGAAAATCCTCCGGGAACCAGGCCTGATTCTGTCATGAGTAGTGGGGAGGAGATAACACCAAATGACTAGTGTTGAGCGAGTATCGCTATGCTCGGCACATCGCAGTGTTTGGCCGAATACTTTGTATGCTTGAGCAGAATGAAAATCGATGGGAGAGCCGAGCATTAAACCAGGCACCCCCTGCTCTGAAGAAGAGAGAATGTCTGGTTCACAGAAAAAGGTTAAAAAATTTATTGAAACAACACTGAAATGGTTTGAAAACAGCATGGGAAGAATGTCTGGATGCATCTTGGACTCCCATTACCTATGAAATACAATAGACAACCACACAAAGGTTATATGCCAAAAACCAGGTATGTGCAAGCCAGAAATCTATCTATGAGACAGATACAGTCAGCATACCTTACAATGGCAGCCTTGTGCACTATGAGACGTTTAAAACCAGCTCTCATCTGACTGAGAGCCAGTAAGCCTCAAAGTTGCTTCATATCTATTGGATGGCTTGGGTGGACCTGCGCATTTAGATCATTATCATTAGGGTGACAAAAAGTTTTCTGATTGTCCTAGCATAATATTCAATAACCTTTCAGTTTTGTCATGCAAACTTATTTGCATAATCATGGGCATAATCAAATTAGCTAAATCTGCTTGTTTTTCAGCTGAAACACCATTTGCATGGAAAATTTGCAATAAAAATTTGCGATTAGAATATTCGCGATCAACACCACTCATGAACAGCACCATTTATTGGATTCATAGTCTTATGAAAAGACTATGAATCCAATAAATGGCTCTGTTCATGACTCATGAACAGCGCCATCTATTGGTTTCATAATCTTTTTTAAATACATTTTATTAGGTTTTGATATAATTTGCACATTTATATTCAAAGGTACATATTGGATAAAATTACAGGTCACAATCCTTTTTTAAAGATATGTGTAGTGAAAACAAAGATAAAACACATATAAACAGTGCAATAATCCTTTCCCTAAACATTTCCCTTCCCCCCTTCTATACAGGTGATGTGGTTTAAAGTTTTCTTTTTATTATAGGTATTTCTGGAGGTATACAGTGTCTCATTTTGCAGTTCATGTAGATTTATTGTCGTGTAGTCTCATGGTAGTGCGTCTTTATGTAAGGATTGATGATGCTTTATATATTATTAGTTTCATAGTCTTATGACAAGACTATGAATCCAATAGATAGCGCTGTTCATGACTCATGAAACAGCGCCATCTATTGGTTTCATAGTCTTATGACAAGACTATGAATCCAATAGATGGCGCTGTTCATGAGTAATGTAGATCCCGAATATTGTAATCACAAATTTTTATCGCAAATTTTCCATGCAAATGTTTTCTTAGCTGAAAAACAAGGCAGATTCTGCTCATTTGCATGTCTTTCCCATATGCCCATGTTCATGCAAATGAGTTTACATGACAAAACTGTATAGAAAGGTTATTGAATATTATAGGGTATGCTGACTGTATCTATCTCATGGATAGATTGTTGGCTTGCACATATCTGGCTTTTGGCATATAGGCTTTGTGTGGTTGTCTGTTGTAGGTAATATGAGTCCAAGATGCATCCAGACATCCTCCCCATAGTGTTTCCAAACCATTTTGGTGGTGTTTCCATCAATATTTGATTGTTTACTATGAACCAGGCACCCTCCTCTATTCAGAGCAGGGGGTGCCTGGCTTAATGCTTGGGTTCTCCCATTGTTTTACATTACACTCAGGTGCTTGGTAGAGCACCTGAGCATCCCGATGTGTTCGGCCTGAGCACTATGGTGCTCGATCAACGCTACAAATGACAAACAAAAGGAATAGACTGGAGTCTAGGCCTCAAAGCTAAGGGAGAGGGATGATGACCTTCTAGGAATCCCTAGACTTCTCCCTGACTCCTGCCAGTATAAGTAAACCCTAAAGGTAGAAATACTCATACACTAGAACCTTAGCCCTGAAGACCTTGGAAGGCCCTAGGAGTGGTGGCAGGGAATGAGACTACTGGTTCCTTCCCAGATGAAGGAACCAGCGTCTCCCTGAGGCCTAGACAGCAACACACACAAGCGAACAACAAAATGCACTAAGCTTCAAGAAGAATAGAGGAGCAGGAGATCCAAAGGAACAACACACCAGCTCAACCAACTCCAGCAGGAGATATCAACCGCATGGTAAGCTGTGTGAGTCAGGACTAAATAGAGCCTCAGTAATTGTGGCAAAACCAACCTCGCCACTGGGTGCTGGAGAAACCTGGTTGCCAGCCTCTTGCCCCAGGATTATGGGCCCTCTCATCAGCCCATGCTAAACTTAAACTCCATGGCAATTGAACTGTATTCGTGTAGTCTGAGTGCAATTCACCTAATAATTGAATGCACTAAGACCGAAGCTATCTGGGGATATGTTAAATGTCTATGTTTACTGTAATGGTTGTGTCATTGTATATTTCAATAGTGATTTCTGTCCTATTGTCCCCACGTGTGTATTGGCAATTTCCCTTTGTCTTGAGAGATAATTGAATTACTCCCCAATTGTCTCCAGGACAGAAGACATTGTATAAAACTGTGTATTCTCCTGCCTGTGATAATTACATTAACCTATTGTGTAAGGTAATTGTATCACAGGCAGAGGGGAGGATTTTGTGTGGGAGTGTCTGAGTGTATTGTACGTGTTTACTGGTTGTCCAACAAAACCCTGTGGGTGGTACTAATGTGTAACAATGTTATATAAGAACAATAAACACACAGCTCTGGCTGTCCACTGCTTTACCCTCAACACAGAGCTTGGTCTCGTTCTTGGGGGGGATTTACTGTATGCTGTTAGAGACTGATTGCTAGGAGTGTAAGCCGATTGGGTGCGCTCCTATTCGTCTGCTAGCAGCTATTCGTGAGGTGCCGTTCGGAGTTTGGAGCCTTCCCTTGTATGCCGTTACAGTAATAATTACAAGATGCACCTGCAAAGAGGTGTGGTCATTACCGAACAACAATACTGCAAGGAGAAAACGTGCTGCCAGTCTCTCTGATCTTCTCACCTCTGTCATGGGAGGGACTGTGACAGATTCATTTTGACAAAAGTGATGTTTTTCACACTGGCAGAGGACAACTTTGCCTGTTTGGGTGTGAAAACACAACCTGCTGCACTAAAAAACCTTCATTCATTTACAAAGCAAGACATTTGTAAACAATGTTTTTAAAAATAATAGCATATGGTAAAAACTGTTACTGATAGCATAGAGCATAGAGTTCAGCTTGCTCACAACCGGATTGCTGAGTTCACAGAGGTGTTTTCTGGCCACACATTCTATTATTAAAGTTTCACAACAGAGTGGAGGAACTGTATTACATTTTAAAAACAAGACAATTTGTATGGGCAGCTGTCCAGAAGTAGTAGAGCAGAATTAAATTTGGGTGTGGAACTGCGCCACAGTTACCACAACTAAGTAGTATGGCAGCAACTGCACTTCCAGCAACTTGGCCATGTGGGAGTTCAGCTTGCACACAAGTTAATTGCTGGTTGGAAGCAGTTTTCTCATAGCCACACATTCCTTTACGGATAGCTCTCAATGGAGTGGAGGTCAAGGAGGAGAAGTCTAAGTGGGAAAAGAAGTAGCTGATATGACAAGGACACTGTACTGCTTAGGGATGTGACCTAGCTTCCGCAAAGAAGACCAGTAGAAGGAGGACAGACTTGTTCTGATTCAGAATGCTGGCTAGTTCTTTATTCCCACAGCATCTGGTGATGCTGCCTTATGTGCTTCAATAGAGTCCTGATACCTATTTTTGTGTTTGAATGTGACCAGCTTATTTTAATTCTGCAGATCTTGTACTGTATATGGTTGTGGTTTTGTGTGCCGGCTTTGTGGAGAAAAAATGTCAAAAGGGAGATACCTTCCCTGTCATTTTTATTAAACTGAGATGTGTAATTGTGGCCTCATTTCTTGTTCTTTATTTGCCTGGGATGCCACCGTTTCTACCACTTCCCTACCACCACTATTGTGGCTACAAGTGCCACTACTACTACTACCAACAACAGCACAGCTATGCATGGGGTCCCCCACCTGTGCCTAAACCTCCACCTCATAGAACTCCAAATGCTTACACTGATGCTCTCGCACAACTGGGAGACTATCTTGAGTACCTTCCATTGCACATGGGAGTTTGTTGCCTTTTCTTAGGAAAAAAGAATGCAACCCACTAGGAGGAGGCAGTGAAGACAGAGATTATTCAAGTGAAAGGCTTTTCTGGGGCTGCAAAGGAGGAGGAGCAGTAGGAAAGGTGTGACCCCTGGCTCTAAGGTACGTGTCATATACAGGGAAGACCTCAACATCATCCTGCTGTGACTGAGAGGAGGAGTGAGCCATCCAGTCCACAATCTTAACCTCTTTGTACTCAATAAAAACGTGGCACCTATCGGAAGCGAGGGAGAACTTTATGCTGCTACTAATACTACGGGACAGATGGCTGGTGCTGCTCCTAACATGGCTACAATAATGCAGTTTTTGTAATAAAATGCTTTTGCTATAACTACAGTACACAGTATCTTGAAGTAATACAGCATGTTCACTAACATGGGTATAGTCATGCAATTTTTGCTATAAAACACATTCACTGACATGTCTATAGTTATACAGTTTTTGCAGTAAAACAAGTTCACTGACATGGCTAAGTTATGCACTTTTTGCAGTAAAACACGTTTATAGTATAATAATGCAGTTTTTGGTATTAAAATGCTTTTTCTGTAACTACATGATACTTTTCAGTATTACAATGCTTTCACTAACATGGATATAGTAATGGCATTATTGTGCTAAAATGCCTTTGCAATGTTGGTGTAACAGAACTGTATTTTGCAGTAATACAATGCATTCATTACCACAAATATACTAACGGTGTTATTACAATAAAATATGTTTGCTGTAACTGAATGGCGTCTTACAGTACTACAATGCATTTGCTAAAATGGGTATACTAATGGTGTTTATTGCAGCTTTTGCAACTTTGCTGTAACTGAATGCTATCTTGCCGTAATACAATGCGTTCAATAACACGAGTATATCTATACACTGAACTGTACAGAAAATGCCCAATTACAAACAGTAAATTGGGGTTTTTAACAAAAAGGGGGGCGATTACTCAGCGTTTGCAGCACAATGTATGCTATTGCCTATAAACTGTGGTTTTTAAATAAAATCAGGTTGACTGTTCGTACAGAATAAAAAAATGCATTTCTTGTATGATTTTGTATCGCAGAACTTACATACAACACAGAGTGATCAGACCCTCACACTCTATGCTAAGCTGATAGAACCCTAAAATCTACTCAATTATATCTCCCTATAGTGTCCCTAGTATAGCTGGATTGGTGCCTTGTGTCTGTGATAGCTTTTGGCAGACACAGCCACAACACAGAGAACAGAGTAGTGCGTAATGGCAGCAGAATCACCTGCCAGATTTCTGTCCCAGATTGGCTGATCCAGGCTGTCTTGTCAGCCTCTGAGCCAATCAGAGCAAGCCCTTCCACCCCTCCCTCCCCAGGCTATGCGATCCTCCATCTTCTTCCTTTCTGTTGTTTTCCTCAGTGGTGTGGGGCACATAGCTACATAAGCATTGGGCTCCTCCTAGGCGCAAGTTAGCTCTGGCATCTCTTCCTGCACAATGGCAATCAGGAAACTATCATTCCTGCTGGCTAGCTACTTTGATAGTGTATGGCGACACCATTGCACTCCGCAGCCTGCCAGCACACTATACCAAAGGTATAAGGTGTACAATCAACACTGCATCATAGTATATTGCAAAGCTGTAATAAAACATATATTACATGGCAAATTCAATAAAATCTTTCCTTAGCATAATATACTCACTATTTAATGTCAAGGGGAAAATGAGCTTTACCTTCTCTTACACCTTATATCCTAATTAGAGTTGAGCGGACACCTGGATGTTCGGGTTCGACGGGTTCGGCCGAACTCTGGAAAAAAGTTTGAGTTCGGGACCCGAACTTGACCCCGAACCCCATTAAAGGGACACTGACAGGGCCAATAAGCATATTGAGGTATATATATGGCAGTACAGGTCTTATAATGGGTATTACAATCATCTAAGTATCCCCCCTGTCCACATTATACATACAGTAAACTTAAGTTTTATAACCTGCTCCAACGGTCTTCAATCTGCCCAAGGGGCGTCGTTTCACCTCTCTTGCGCCCAGCCAGCCTCCCCCAACTGCCGCTTTGAAGCGCCGCCCAGCTCATGAATATTCAGTTTGCTGGGCGGCTTCTGCGGTCCCCGCTCTGAAGCGCTGCGCTTAACAGTGCCCTGCGCATGCGCCGGATCTTGTGAAGTCGGGGACAGTAAACGCCGCCCAGCGAAGTGAATATTGATGAGCTGGGCGGCGCTTACTGTACCGGACTTCACAAGATCCGGCGCATGCGCCGGGCACTGTTAAGCGCAGCGCTTCAGAGCGGGGACCGCAGAAGCCGCCCAGCAAACTGAATATTCATGAGCTGGGCGGCGCTTCAAAGCGGCAGTTGGGGGAGGCTGGCTGGGCGCAAGAGAGGTGAAACGCCGCCCCTTGGGCAGATTGAAGACCGTTGGAGCAGGTTATAAAACCTAAGTTTACTGTATGTATAAGGTGGACAGGGGGGATACTTAGATGATTGTAATACCCATTATAAGACCTGTACTGCCATATATATACCTCAATATGCTTATTGGTCCTGTCAGTGTCACTTTAAAGTCAATGGGGACCTGAACTTTTGAGCACTAAAATGGCTGTAAAAATGTCATGGAAAGGGCTAGAGGGCTGCAAATGGCATCAAAATGTGGTTAAGAGCATGGCAAGTGCTCTGCAAACAAATGTGGATAGGGAAATGACTTAAAATTACATAAAATACGTAAAAATAAAAAATAATAATCTTGATCTAGGAGGACGAGGTCCATATGGAGTAGGAGGTTGAAGAGGCGGTGGATGTGGCGGTGTAGGTGGAAGCGGCGGTGGAGGAGGAGGAGGAGGTAGTCTACACTGCTTTTTGGTTTAAAGTTTATTTTTATTTTTTTAAATTAGGGTACACCCCAAAACATTGGGAAATATAACCTGTGATAACTCCCTCCAGTCATGCTAAACACACGTTCTGACAATACACTGGCTGCAGGGCAGGCCAGCACCTCCAAGGCGTAAAGGGCAAGCTCAGGCCACGTGTCCAATTTGGAGACCCAGAAGTTGCAGGGGCTGACCCTTGTCCGTCTGTTCGTGTAGGCGTGTGCACACTTACTGCCCCACCATGTCGCATGTCCCCGTGATGTTCACAATCCAATTTGATATCTGCTCTATCAACTTTCGATGTTCTTTTATGCGCCTACCATGGTGATCACGGGTGGCAGGGAATCAGGGTTCCAGGCCGGAGAGGGAGCGTGAGAAAGAGAGACCACATCCAGGGGAGGATTCATTTTTTCAAATTTAAGATTTTAGTTGAAATATGGGAGAAATTATTAAAGCATAAAAGTGTGACAACTTTTCAAAGTTTAAGCATTGAATGAAAGGATGTGGTGCGCATTAATTACTGAATAATTTATAAAATTTTATTCCCTGTCACCTATGCAGAGCAGGTGTTTATTCACGTCTAAAATTGTATAATATCAACCCAAGAATGTAACAGAAAAAGTATTGAATTTATTAAGCTGTCAACTAGGTATAGGAATGGTACATCACACCCAAAAATTGGTGAATTTCACCAGAATATATAACTGCCAATTTTTTTTTTGTTTAACCTGTCTACTAGGTATAGCAGTGGTACTATACACCCACAAATTTGTTTATTTCGCCAGAAAATGTAACTGACAATTATTATTTTTTTTTTTTTACCGGTATGCTAGGTATAGCAGTGGTACTATACACACCAAAATTGGTGAATTTCACCCTAAAATGTATGTGACAATTTATTTATTTTTTAACCGGCCTACTAGGTATAGCAGTGGTACTATACACCCAAAAAATTTGTTAATTGCACCCGAAAAAGTAAATGACAATTTTTTTGTTTTGTTTAACCCCTTCCCGACCTATGACGTGTAGACTCGTCATGGAGCACTGATACTTAGAGCTCCATGACGAGTATACATGTCATGGCATTAAACTGTCACCATGTCTGCGGACATGGTGACAGTGCTGAGACCCCGGCTGTTACACACAGCCAGGCACCTTGGGTCAATGCCGAGGGGGGTCCTGTCACCCCCCCCCCCCCCCCCCCGTATCGACGATCGCTGCAATCCGCAGGTCAATTCAGACTTGCGGTTTGCAGCACTTTCTGCAGTTTCTGATCAGAAACTTTAAAATACCGAAAATTAAGATTTTTCACCCCCCCCCTGCACCCCTGAATGATTTTATGCCGGCGCGTGGTGCAAGGGGGGGTTGCAGGCAGTGCGGGCGGTGTGGAAGGTGGGCAGTGCGGCAGGCGGGATCGCGATCCCCCGCCCGCCTCCTCTTGAATATTCATTGGCGTCCAGTGGGTATACCAGTGTGTCAGCACATTGCTGACACTCTGGTATAAACGGCTGACATCTGTGCTGTGATGTCAGCCGTTTAACCCTTTCCATACCGCGGTCCGTACGGACCGCTCTATGGAAGAGGTTAACAGTCAGGGAGCTCCCTCCCTCTCCCATCGGGGGGCTGCTGTGCCCTTGCAGCCACCCGACAGGAAGGGATCACAAAATAGTAACAACCAAACCGTCACCTCATCCCGCAAAAAATAAGCCCCTACATGAGACAATGGCCCAAAAAAAAAAAAAAACTATGGGTCTCAGACTATGGAGACACTATAACATGATTTTTTTTTTGTTTCAAAAATGATATTATTGTGTAAAACCTAGATAAAGTTAAAAAAGGTAGACATATTAGGTATTGCCACGTCCGTAAGAACCTGCTCTATAAAAATACCACATGACCTAACCCATCAGATGAACACTGTAAAAAAAAAAAAAAACGGTGTCAAAAAAGTTATTTTTTTGTTACCTTACATCACAAAAGGTGTAATAGCAAGCGATCAAAAAGTCATTTGCACCCCAAAATAGTACCAATCTAACCGTCATCTCATCCCGCAAAAATGATACCCAACCTGAGACATTCGCCTAAAAACTGAAAAAACGATGTCTCTCAGACTATGGAGACACTAAAACATGATTTTTTTTTTTGTTTCAAAAATGATATTATTGTGTATTAACCTAAATAAATAAAAAAAGTACACATATTAGGTATCGCCGCGTCCGTAAGAACCTGCTATATAAAAATAGCACATGATTTAACCTGTCAGATGAACGTTGCAAATAATAAAAAAAATAAAAACAGTGCCAAAACAGCTATTTATTGCCCTGATTCTGTAGTTTATAGAAATGCCCCATATGTGGTCGTAAACTGCTGTATGGCCACATGGCAGGGCGCAGAAGGAAAGGAGCGCCATATGGTTTTTGGAAGGCAGTTTTTGCTGGACTGGTTATTTGACACCATGTCCCATTTGAAGCCCCCCTGATGCACCCCTAGAGTAGAAACTCCAAAAAGTGACCCCATGGCAAATGGAGATGAAATTTCAGAATTTCTATTTTTTGTTACTTTGCCTCACAAAAAGCGTAATATAGAGCAACCAAAAATCATATGTACCCTAAAATAGTACCAACAAAACTGCCACCTTATCCCGTAGTTTCCAAAATGGGGCCACATTTTTGGAGTTTCTACTCTAAGGGGTGCATCAGGGGGCTTCAAATGGGACATGGTGTCTAAAAACCAATCAAGCAAAATCTGCCTTCCAGAAACCATATGGCGCAGCTTTCCTTCTGCACCCTGCCGTGTGCCCGTACATATGGGGTGTTTCTATAAACTACAGAATCAGGGCAATAAATATTGAGTTTTGTTTGGCTGTTAACCCTTGCTTTGTTACTGGAAAAAAATTATTAAAATTGAAAATTGGCAAAAAAATTTAAATTCTGAAATTTCATCTCCATTTGCCAATAACTCTTGTGGAACACCTAAAGGGTTAACAAAGTTTGTAAAATCAGTTTTGAATACCTTGAGGGGTGTAGTTTCCAAAAGGGGGTCATTTTTGGGTGGTTTCAATTATGTAAACCTCACAAAGTGACTTCAGACCTGAACTGGTCCTTAAAAAGTGGGTTTTGGAAATTTTCAGAAAAATTTCAAGATTTGCTTCTAAACTTCTAAGCCTTGTAACGTCCCCAAAAAATAAAATGTCATTCCCAAAATGATCCAAACATGAAGTAGACATATGGGTAATGTAAAGTAATAACTATTTTTGGAGGTATTACTATGTATTATAGAAGTAGAGAAATTGAAACTTGGAAAATTAGCAAATTTTTCAAAATTTTTGGTAAATTTTGTATTTTTTTATAAATGAAAAATGAATTTTTTTGACTCCATTTTACCAGTGTCATAAAGTACAATATGTGACGAAAACACACACACAGAACGGCCTGGATAAGTAAAAGCGTTTTAAAGTTATTCACACATAAAGTGACACTGGTCAGATTTGCAAAAAATGGCCTGGTCCTTAAGGTGAAATATGTGTCCTTAAGGGGTTAACCTGTCTACTAGGTATAGCAGTGGTTCTATACACTGCGTGCAGAATTATTAGGCAAATGAGTATTTTGACCACATCATCCTCTTTATGCATGTTGTCTTACTCCAAGCTGTATAGGCTCGAAAGCCTACTACCAATTAAGCATATTAGGTGATGTGCATCTCTGTAATGAGAAGGGGTGTGGTCTAATGACATCAACACCCTATATTAGGTGTGCATAATTATTAGGCAACTTCCTTTACTTTGGCAAAATGGGTCAAAAGAAGGACTTGACAGGCTCAGAAAAGTCAAAAATAGTGAGATATCTTGCAGAGGGATGCAGCACTCTTAAAATTGCAAAGCTTCTGAAGCGTGATCATCGAACAATGAAGCGTTTCATTCAAAATAGTCAACAGGGTCGCAAGAAGCGTGTGGAAAAACCAAGGCGCAAAATAACTGCCCATGAACTGAGAAAAGTCAAGCCAAGACATGGCCAAGGTAAGAAAGGCTGAAAGACGACCACCACTGAACAAGACACACAAGCTGAAACGTCAAGACTGGGCCAAGAAATATCTCAAGACTGATTTTTCTAAGGTTATATGGACTGATGAAATGAGAGTGAGTCTTGATGGGCCAGATGGATGGGCCCGTGGCTGGATTGGTAAAGGGCAGAGAGCTCCAGTCCGACTCAGACGCCAGCAAGGTGGAGGTGGAGTACTGGTTTGGGCTGGTATCATCAAAGATGAGCTTGTGGGGCCTTTTCGGGTTGAGGATGGAGTCAAGCTCAACTCCCAGTCCTACTGCCAGTTTCTGGAAGACACCTTCTTCAAGCAGTGGTACAGGAAGAAGTCTGCATCCTTCAAGAAAAACATGATTTTCATGCAGGACAATGCTCCATCACACGCGTCCAAGTACTCCACAGCGTGGCTGGCAAGAAAGGGTATAAAAGAAGAAAATCTAATGACATGGCCTCCTTGTTCACCTGATCTGAACCCCATTGAGAACCTGTGGTCCATCATCAAATGTGAGATTTACAAGGAGGGAAAACAGTACACCTCTCTGAACAGTGTCTGGGAGGCTGTGGTTGCTGCTGCACGCAATGTTGATGGTGAACAGATCAAAACACTGACAGAATCCATGGATGGCAGGCTTTTGAGTGTCCTTGCAAAGAAAGGTGGCTATATTGGTTACTGATTTGTTTTTGTTTTGTTTTTGAATGTCAGAAATGTATATTTGTGAATGTTGAGATGTTATATTGGTTTCACTGGTAAAAATAAATAATTGAAATGGGTATATATTTGTTTTTTGTTAAGTTGCCTAATAATTATGCACAGTAATAGTCACCTGCACACACAGATATCCCCCTAAAATAGCTAAAACTAAAAACTACTTCCAAAAATATTCAGCTTTGATATTAATGAGTTTTTTGGGTTCATTGAGAACATGGTTGTTGTTCAATAATAAAATTAATCCTCAAAAATACAACTTGCCTAATAATTCTGCACTCCCTGTACACCCAAAAATGTGTTTATTTCGCCACAAAGTGTAACTGACAATTTTTTATTTATTTTTTTACCGGTCTACTAGGTATAGCAGTGGTACTATACACCAAAAAATTTGTGAATTTCACCCGAAAATGTAAATGACAAAGTAGTGAAATGAAAATAAAATAAAACACGTACAAAAAAAAAATGGATTTATGAGGTGGAGTTCCCTATGGAGTAGGAGTTTGAGGAGGCGGTGGACGTAGCGGAGTAGGTGGAAGTGGCGGTGGAGGAGGACGAGATAGCCAACACAGGTTTATGGTTTTAATGAAATTTTGTAAAATTAAGGTACACTCCAAAAGAGTGTGAAATATTTCTTTGCACAAAATGGCTGTATTTTAAATGGCTGTATTTCAAATCCCTGATTCAAACCCCTGTATGAAGAGGGAGTATCTCACAGGGCCTGAACCAATGTAGGCCTGAAGTAAATATTTATTTGCCCAAAATGGCTGTATTTCAAATGGCTGTATTTCAAATCCCTGATTCAAACCCCTGTATGTAGAGGGGGCATCTCACACGGTCTGAACCAGTGTACGCCTGAAGTAAATATATCTTTGCACAAAATGGCTGTATTTCAAATGGCTGTATTTCAAATGCCTGATTCAAACCCCTGTATGTAGAGGGGGTATCTCACACGGTCTGAACCAGTGTAGGCCTGAAGTAAATATATCTTTGCACAAAATGGCTGTATTTTAAATCCCGGAATCAAACCCCTGTATGTAAAGGGAGTATCTCACAGGGCCTGAACCAGTGTAGGCCTGAAGTAAATATATGTTTGCACAAAATGGCTGCATTTCAAATGGCTGTATTTCAAATGCCTTATTCAAACCCCTGTATGTAGAGGGAGTATCTGTCACGGAACCATGAACCAGACGTACAACAAGGGATAAGTGAAAATAAGAAGGCTTTATTGAAAATAAAGCTGTAAAGCAAAAGTCCAAACGGATGGCGAAACCGAAGCAGAGTCTTTGCGAAGCCAGAGGTCAGGAACCAGAAGGGTAGTCAGACGAAGCCAGGATCAGGAACTAGCAGGGTAGTCAGACGAAGCCAGGATCAGGAACCAGCAGGGTAGTCGGACGAAACCAGGATCAGGAACCAGCAGGGTAGTCGGACGAAACCAGGATCAGGAACCAGCAGGGTAGTCGGACGAAACCAGGATCAGGAACCAGAAGCAGCAGCAGTCTAGAAGCATGTGAACACAGGAGGACCAAGCAAGGAACTGAAGCCACAGACCTCCTATATATATGAGCTGGGCATCCAGCTCCTCCCAGTGGGAAGGAGGAGCCGCAGGGTGGGAGGCTACAAGAAACCCAGAAACCAAGATAGCCGCCAGCACATGTCAAACGAAGGAGAACAGCAAGAAGGTAAGACCATGACAGTACCTCCCCCTCAAGGGCCCCTCCTCCGCGGAGTAAAGAACGGTTTCTGAGGGAAGCATGCGTGGAAGGCTCGGAGCAAGGCAGGAGCATGGACATCTGCGGAGGGAACCCAGGAACGCTCCTCTGGACCATAACCACGCCAATGGACCAAAAACTGCACCCGACCGCGGACCAGGCGTGAGTCCAGGATATTGCTCACCTCATACTCCTAACGATTACCCACTTGGACCGGACGAGGCCGAGGAACCGAGGAAGTGAAACGATTACACACCAGTGGCTTCAACAGGGAGACATGAAACACGTTGGAGATCCGCATGCCAGGAGGAAGCGCAAGGGCATAGGCTACCGGGTTTACCCTGCGAAGCACTCGGAAGGGACCAACAAAGCGAGGCGCCAGCTTGGGAGTGGGCACTCGAAGGTTGAGGTTGCGGGTGGACAACCATACACGGTCTCCGACCTGGTAGGAAGGAGCAGGCGCTCGTCTGCAATCAGCCTGGAGTCTCTGGCGCTGTGCAGAGACCTCAAGGGACTTCTGGATCAGTACCCAAGAAGCACGTAGGACGGAAAGGTGATCCTCCACAGCCGGAATATCCTGGGGAGAGAATACCTCCGGTAACACGGCAGGTTGGAACCCATAATTGGCCATGAAGGGAGACGTCCCAGAGGAAGAGTTCACCGCCGTGTTCCTGGCAAACTCAGCCCAAGGCAGGAGGTCAACCCAATTGTCTTGGTGATCGGAGACATAGCAACGAAGGAATTGCTCCAAGGCCTGATTGGATCGTTCTGCGGCCCCATTGGACTGAGGGTGGTAGGCCGAGGAGAAGGAGAGATGAATCCCCAACTGGGAGCAAAAGGCGCGCCAGAACCTGGACACAAACTGACTCCCCCGATCCGACACAATCTCCTTGGGCAAACCGTGCAACCGGAAGACCTCCCTGGCAAAAATCGTGGCCAACTCTTGTGCAGAGGGTAACTTCTTGAGAGGAACACAGTGGCACATTTTGGAAAACCGATCCACAATCATGAGAATGACCGTATGGCCTCGGGATGCAGGGAGGTCCACAATGAAATCCATCCCCAGGTGTGACCATGGGCGCTCCCCGGTGGCTATGGGTTGCAGAAGGCCCAACGGAAGGTGCAGAGGGGACTTACTCTGGGCACAAACGGAGCATGCCGCTACATATGCAGCGATGTCGGAACGTAGGGAAGGCCACCAGAACAGACGTGAAACAGCCCAGGACAGCTGATTCTTTCCAGGATGCCCCGCGGTCTTGGAGTTATGGTAGGTTCGCAACAACCGAGTGCGCAACTCCTCAGGCACAAAACATCTGCCGTTGGGTCTCCCAGAGGGAGCACCAGATTGAGCCGCCAAAATCTGCTCACCCAGGGGAGAGGTCAGGCTGGTGCGAATGGCGGCCAAGATCTGATTCGGAGGTATGACCGAAGTCGGAATCGACTCCTCCCTGGACAGCTCGGAGTACTGCCGTGATAAGGCATCCGCCCTGATGTTCTTGGAACCGGGTAGGTAGGAGACCACGTAATTAAAACGTGACAAGAACAGAGCCCATCTGGCCTGACGTGGTGTCAATCTCTTGGCCTCAGAAAGGTAGGTCAGATTCTTGTGGTCCGTCAGGATGAGGACCGGAACCACCGAACCCTCGAGCAAGTGCCTCCATTCTTTAAGGGCCTGCACGATGGCCAATAACTCCCTGTCACCAATCTGATAGTTGCACTCCGCGGAAGACAGTTTCCGGGAGTAAAACCCACAAGGAAGCAGAGGACCCTCTGGTGTTCTACGCTGAGACAGAAGGGCGCCTACTCCCGTCTCAGACGCGTCCACCTCGAGGACAAAGGGCAACCCAGGGTTGGGATGCGACAGAATCGGAGCCGACACAAAGGCGGACTTTAGAGCCTCAAAAGCTCGGATGGCCTCGAGCGGCCAGACCTGGGAATTACTGCCCTTCCTGGTCAGATCCGTGAGAGGCTTGGCTAGCATGGAAAAGTCCCTGATGAACTTCCGATAATAATTGGCGAAGCCCAAAAAGCGCTGCAGGGAACGAAGACCACTGGGCTGGGGCCACTGTAAGACAGCCGAAACCTTCTCAGGATCCATGGAGAACCCCTCAGCGGAAATGATGTGACCTAAGAAGGTTACCTGGGATCGGTGAAATTCGCATTTCTCAAGCTTACCGAACAGCTTGTTCTCTCGTAACCGTTGCAACACTCGTCTGACATCCAGAATGTGGGCCTCCATGGATTCAGAATATACCAAGATGTCATCCAAATAGACCACCACACACTGCTGCAACAGGTCACGGAAAACATCGTTGATGAATTCCTGAAAGACTGCGGGCGCATTGCACAACCCAAAGGGCATAACCAAGGATTCATAATGACCGGTCCTGGTGTTAAACGCGGTCTTCCACTCATCGCCCGCCTTGATCCTTACCAGGTTATATGCCGCCCTCAGGTCGAGTTTGGTAAAGACCGTGGCCCCTTTAAGGCGATCGAACAGCTCGGAAATCAAGGGTATCGGGTAAGCGTTCTTGATCGTGATGCGATTGAGACCCCTGTAATCGATGCAAGGCCTCAACTCACCGCCCTTCTTTTTCACAAAGAAAAATCCAGCCCCTGCCGGGGACGAGGATTTGCGAATGTGTCCGCGTGAAAGCGCCTCCCTCACGTACTCCTCCATGGCCTCATTCTCCGCTACCGACAGTGGATAGACTTTGCCACGAGGAGGAACGGCACCAGATTGTAACTCTATGGCACAATCGTATGCGCGGTGCGGAGGTAGGGCAACCGCGCGCACCTTATCGAATACATCCCGGTACTCCTCGTATTCAGGAGGCAACAGAGAGTCCGAGGAAGTACACAGCAACTTAACAGACCCATGGATGCAACTAGCCCCACACTGCGGTGACCACGAGAGGATCTCGGCCGATCTCCAATCGAAAGTGGAATTATGCTTCCGGAGCCAGGGGTACCCCAAGACCACCGAGTAGTGTGGAGATGAAATAACCTGGAGGCAGACCGACTCTCTGTGAACGGCACCAATGGCTATCCCCACTGGAAGGGTCTCATGAGTCACGTGTGGCGGCAGAAGGGGTCTGCCGTCTATCGCCTCAAGAGCCAGTGGGGAACCTCGAGCCTGCAGAGGAATGGAATTGGCGGCAGCGAACACATTATCAATGAACAAACCACCAGCACCAGAGTCCACCAACGCCTGGGTCGTCACCGAGCCCCCGACCCAGGAGAGGACAACAGTGATCAGTGGTTTGTCAACACGGGAAACCGGGGACGAGGAGACTCCACCCAAGATCTGCCCCCGACAGGATCTCAGGTGCGAGCGTTTCCCGGACGGTTCGGACATGCCAACCGAAAATGCCCACCGAGACCACAGTACATGCATCGGCCCTCGCGTCTCCGGAGTACCCTCTCCCCCTCGGACAGGCGAGAAAACCCCAGCTGCATGGGTTCACCCCCAGACAAGTCATCCCCAGGAGGCGTGGGAGGAGAGGGAGGCACGGGTGGGACAGCAAACGTAGGCGCCAATCTGTTAGAAAACCTCCGCAGGCTCTCCTTAAAGGAAGGTCTCTCCCTGAGTCTGGTGTCAATCAAAATCAGGAAAGAAATAAGAGACTCGAGCTCCACTGGTAGGTCCTTAGCTGCAACCTCATCCTTCAAGGCATCCGAGAGACCATGAGAGAAAGCAGCGACCAGAGCCTCATTATTCCAGCCCACCTCTGCTGCCAGGGTACGAAACTCAATGGCGTATTCAGCTACGGATCGTGAACCCTGTCTGATGGACATAAGGAGCTTCGCAGCAGAGGCAGCACGAGCCGGCACATCGAATACCTTCCGAAGAGAAGCAACAAAACCGGAAAACTCGGCAACCACCGGATTGTTGTTCTCCCATAAAGGGCTGGCCCAGGCCAAGGCCTTGTCCGAGAGCAGCGAGATCAAGAAGCCCACCTTTGATCTCTCAGTGGGAAAGGCATGTGGCAGCAACTCGAAATAAATGCCCACCTGGTTAAGGAAACCTCGGCACTGAGTTGGCTCTCCCCCAAAGCGCTGTGGAAGAGGGGCAGAACCGGTCATACCCCGAAACACCGCAGGTGCAACAACAGGTGTCGGGGTAGACTCTGGCGCAACAACCGGAGCGGCAGTAGGAGCGGGCCTAGGAGCGACAACCGACCCATCGGCAACGGGAGCGAAATGAGCCGTGCGTTCAAGCAGGGTTTGCAACGCCACAGCGAACCGACCCAACAGGTGATCCTGCTGATCAAGTCTGGCAACCAGCGTGGGTAGCGAGGATGGCCCTGTACCGTCAGAATTCATGGCTTGGTCCTAATGTCACGGAACCATGAACCAGACGTACAACAAGGGATAAGTGAAAATAAGAAGGCTTTATTGAAAATAAAGCTGTAAAGCAAAAGTCCAAACGGATGGCGAAACCGAAGCAGAGTCTTTGCGAAGCCAGAGGTCAGGAACCAGAAGGGTAGTCAGACGAAGCCAGGATCAGGAACCAGCAGGGTAGTCAGACGAAGCCAGGATCAGGAACCAGCAGGGTAGTCGGACGAAACCAGGATCAGGAACCAGCAGGGTAGTCGGACGAAACCAGGATCAGGAACCAGAAGCAGCAGCAGTCTAGAAGCATGTGAACACAGGAGGACCAAGCAAGGAACTGAAGCCACAGACCTCCTATATATATGAGCTGGGCATCCAGCTCCTCCCAGTGGGAAGGAGGAGCCGCAGGGTGGGAGGCTACAAGAAACCCAGAAACCAAGATGGCCGCCAGCACATGTCAAACGAAGGAGAACAGCAAGAAGGTAAGACCATGACAGTATCTCACACGGTCTGAACCATGGTAGGCCTGAAGTAAATTATTCTTTGCCCAAAATGGCTGTATTTCAAATCCCTGATTCAAACCCCTGTATGTAGAGGGGGTATCTCACAGGGCCTGAGCCAGTGTAGGCCTGAAGTAAATATATCTTTGCACAAAATGGCTGTATTTCAAATCCCTGAATCAAACCCCTGTATGTAGAGGGTGTAACTCACACGGCCTGAACCAGTGTAGGCCTGAAGTAAATATATCTTTGCACAAAATGGCTGTATTTCAAATGGCTGTATTTCTAATGCCTGATTCAAACCCCTGTGTATGTAGAAGGGGTATCTCACACGGTCTGAACCAGTGTAGGCCTGAAGTAAATATATCTTTGCACAAAATGGCTGTATTTCAAATGGCTGTATTTCAAATGGCTGTATTTCAAATGCCTGATTCAAACCCCTGTATGTAGAGGGGGTATCTCACACGGTCTGAACCAGTGTAGGCCTGAAGTAAATATATCTTTGCACAAAATGGCTGTATTTTAAATCCCGGAATCAAACCCCTGTATGTAAAGGGAGTATCTCACAGGGCCTGAACCAGTGTAGGCCTGAAGTAAATATATGTTTGCACAAAATGGCTGCATTTCAAATGGCTGTATTTCAAATGCCTTATTCAAACCCCTGTATGTAGAGGGAGTATCTCACACGGTCTGAACCATGGTAGGCCTGAAGTAAATTATTCTTTGCCCAAAATGGCTGTATTTCAAATCCCTGATTCAAACACCTGTATGTAGAGGGGGTATCTCACAGGGCCTGAGCCAGTGTAGGCCTGAAGTAAATATATCTTTGCACAAAATGGCTGTATTTCAAATCCCTGAATCAAACCCCTGTATGTAGAGGGTGTAACTTACACGGCCTGAACCAGTGTAGGCCTGAAGTAAATATATCTTTGCACAAAATGGCTGTATTTCAAATGGCTGTATTTCTAATGCCTGATTCAAACCCCTGTGTATGTAGAAGGGGTATCTCACACGGTCTGAACCAGTGTAGGCCTGAAGTAAATATTTCTTTGCCCAAAATGGCTGTATTTCAAATGGCTGTATTTCAAATCCCTGATTCAAACCCCTGTATGTAGAGGGAGTTTCTCACAGGGCCTGAACTAGTGTAGGCCTGAAGTAAATATATCTTTGCACAAAATGGCTGTATTTCAAATTCTTGATTCAAACCCCTGTATGTAGAGGGGGTATCTCACACGGTCTGAACCAGTGTAGGCCTGAAGTAAATATATCTTAACACAAAATGGCTATATTTCAAATGGCTGTATTTCAAATGCCTGATTCAAACCCCAGTATGTAGAGGGGGTATCTCACACGGTCTGAACCAGTGTAGGCCTGAAGTAAATATATCTTTGCACAAAATGGCTGTATTTTAAATCCCGGAATCAAACCCCTGTATGTAAAGGGAGTATCTCACAGGGCCTGAACCAGTGTAGGCCTGAAGTAAATATATGTTTGCACAAAATGGCTGCATTTCAAATGGCTGTATTTCAAATGCCTTATTCAAACCCCTGTATGCAGAGGGAGTATTTCACACGGTCTGAACCATGGTAGGCCTGAAGTAAATTATTCTTTGCCCAAAATGGCTGTATTTCAAATCCCTGATTCAAACCCCTGTATGTAGAGGGTGTAACTCACACGGCCTGAACCAGTGTAGGCCTGAAGTAAATATATCTTTGCACAAAATGGCTGTATTTCAAATGGCTGTATTTCTAATGCCTGATTCAAACCCCTGTGTATGTAGAAGGGGTATCTCACACGGTCTGAACCAGTGTAGGCCTGAAGTAAATATTTCTTTGCCCAAAATGGCTGTATTTCAAATGGCTGTATTTCAAATCCCTGATTCAAACCCCTGTATGTAGAGGGAGTATCTCACAGGGCCTGAACCAGTGTAGGCCTGAAGTAAATATTTCTTTGCCCAAAATGGCTGTATTTAAAATGGCTGTATTTCAAATCCCTGATTAAAACCCTTGTATGTAGAGGGGGTATCTCACACGGTCTGAACCAGTGTAGGCCTGAAGTAAATATATCTTTGCACAAAATGGCTGTATTTCAAATCCTTGATTCAAACCCCTGTATGTAGAGGGAGTATCTCACAGAGCCTGAACCAGTGTAGGCCTGAAGTAAATATATGTTTGCACAAAATGGCTGCATTTCAAATCGCTGTATTTCAAATGCCTGATTCAAACCCCTGTATGTAGAGGGAGTATGTCACACGGTCTGAACCAGTGTAGGCCTGAATTCAATATTGGTGCACAAAATGGCTGTATTTCAAATCCCTGAATCAAACCCCTGTATGTAGAGGGTGTATCTCACACGGCCTGAACCAGTGTAGGCCTGAAGTAAATATATCTTTGCACGAAATGGCTGTATTTCAATTGGCTGTATTTCTAATGCCTGATTCAAACCCCTGTATGTAGAAGGGGTATCTCACACGGTCTGAACCAGTGTAGGCCTGAAGTAAATATTTCTTTGCCCAAAATGGCTGTATTTCAAATCCCTGATTCAAACCCCTGTATGTAGAGGGAGTATCTCACAGGGCCTGAGCCAGTGTAGGCCTGAAGTAAATATTTATTTGCAGAAAATGGCTGTATTTCAAATGGCTGTATTTCAAATCCCTGATTCAAACCCCTGTATGTAGAGGGGGTATCTCACACAGTCTGAACCAGTGTAGGCCTGAATTCAATATTGGTGCACAAAATGGCTGTATTTTAAATCCCTGAATCAAACCCCTGTATGTAAAGGGAGTATCTCACAGGGCCTGAACCAGTGTAGGCCTGAAGTAAATATATGTTTGCACAAAATGGCTGCATTTTAAATAGCTGTATTTAAAATGCCTGATTCAAACCCCTGTATGTAGAGGGAGTATCTCACACAGTCTGAACCAGTGTAGGCCTGAAGTAAATTATTCTTTGCCCAAAATGGCTGTATTTCAAATCCCTGATTCAAACCCCTGTATGTAGAGGGGGTATCTCACACAGTCTGAACCAGTGTAGGCCTGAATTCAATATTGGTGCACAAAATGGCTGTATTGTAAATCCCTGAATCAAACCCCTGTATGTAAAGGGAGTATCTCACAGGGCCTGAACCAGTGTAGGCCTGAAGTAAATATATGTTTGCACAAAATGGCTGTATTTCTAATCCCTGATTCAAACCCCTGTATGTAGAGGGGGTATCTCAGAGGGCCTGAACCAGTGTAGGCCTGAAGTAAATATATCTTTGCACAAAATGGCTGTATTTCAAATGGCTGTATTTCAAATCCCTGAATCAAACCCCTGTATGTAGAGCGGGTATCTCACACGTTCTGAACCAGTGTAGGCCTGAAGTAAATATATCTTTGCACAAACTGGCTGTATTTCAAATGGCTGTATTTCTAATGCCTGATTCAAACCCCTGTATGTAGAAGGGGAATCTCACACGGTCTGAACCAGTGTAGTCCTTAAGTAAATATTTCTTTGCCCAAAATGGCTGTATTTCAAATCCCTGATTCAAACCCCTGTATGTAGAGGGAGTATCTCACAGGGCCTGAACCAGTGTAGGCCTGAAGTAAATATTTATTTTCCCAAAATGGCTGTATTTCAAATGGCTGTATTTCAAATCCCTGATTCAAACCCCTGTATGTAGAGGGTGTATCTCACAGGGCCTGAACCAGTGTAGGCCTGAATTCAATATTGGTGCACCAAATGGCGGTATTTAAAATCTCTGAATGTAACCCAAATGTATTAAGGGTGTATCTCACAATGACATCTGCATCAAAGGATGCCAACTAAATTTTTTGTGTCCAAACGAGTGTTTGTTTAACAACTGAATTTGACAGCAGTATATAAGCCTGTAATTTCACAAGTGCTGATGCTGCAAGGCCTGAAAATAGTGTTTTTTTTTTCAAAAAGTGTGTTTTTCAAACCCCAGAAAATGATGGGTGTATTTTTACCTTAAATTGCTAATCCAGATGTTGTAGATTGCCCAAAAAGTATTTTTTTTTGTAACAGAATATGAAAGCTGTATATATTAAACTTGAATTTAACACTTGCAGGTATGGAAAATACAGTTTTTTTAAAAAGATTGTGTTTTTAAAACCCCAGAAAATGATGGGTGTATTTCTAGCTTAAATTGCACACTGACTAAGGCCTCATGCGCACGACCGTTGTTTTATTCCGTGTCCGTTGTTCCGTTTTTCGTGATTTTCTGCGGACCCCTTGACTTTTAATGGGTCCGTTGAAAACTCGGCTAATGCACCGTTTGTCATCCGTGTCCGTGATCCATGGTTCCAGTCCGTCCAAAAAAATATAACCTGTCCTATTATTTTCGCGGAAAAAGGTTTGCAGGCCCATTCAAGTCAATGGGACCGCTAAAAAACACAGAGGCACACAAGATTGTCGTCCGCGTCTGTTTTTTTCCTATCATTTGCATGGCAAACCTGTCTTAGATTTTTTTTTACTTTCCTTTATGTCTGGTGATCCTCCAAAAATAAAGGAAGACACACGGAAACAAAAACGGAAATGGATCACGGAACAACGGAACCCCATTTTGCGGAACGGAACACAACAACGGTCGAGTGCATGAGGCCTAATACAGATGTTGTAAATTGCCAAAAAAGTCTTTATTTGGTAACAGAATATGAAAGCTGTATATATTAAACTTTAATTTAACACTTGCAGATCTGGAAAAGACAGTTTTTTGAAGAAAAAAAGTGTGTTTTTCAAACCACAGAAAATGATGGGTGTATTTCTAGCTTAAATTGCACACTGACTAATACAGATGTTGTAGATTGCCGAAAAAGTCTTTTTTTGGTAACAGAATATGAAAGCTGTATACACTCACCTAAAGAATTATTAGAAACACCTGTTCTATTTCTCATTAATGCAATTATCTAGTCAACCAATCACATGGCAGTTGCTTCAATGCATTTAGGGGGGTGGTCCTGGTCAAGACAATCTCCTGAACTCCAAACTGAATGTCAGAATGGGAAAGAAAGGTGATTTAAGCAATTTTGAGCGTGGCATGGTTGTTGGTGCCAGACGGGCCGGTCTGAGTATTTCACAATCTGCTCAGTTACTGGGATTTTCATGCACAACCATTTCTAGGGTTTACAAAGAATGGTGTGAAAAGGGAAAAACATCCAGTATGCGGCAGTCCTGTGGGCAAAAATGCCTTGTGGATTCTAGAGGTCAGAGGAGAATGGGCCGACTGATTCAAGCTGATAGAAGAGCAACGTTGACTGAAATAACCACTCGTTACAACCGAGGTATGCAGCAAAGCATTTGTGAAGCCACAACACACACAACCTTGAGGCGGATGGGCTACAACAGCAGAAGACCCCACCGGGTACCACTCATCTCCACTACAAATAGGAAAAAGAGGCTACAATTTGCACGAGCTCACCAAAATTGGACTGTTGAAGACTGGAAAAATGTTGCCTGGTCTGATGAGTCTCGATTTCTGTTGAGACATTCAAATGGTAGAGTCCGAATTTGGCGTAAACAGAATGAGAACATGTATCCATCCTCTGATGGCTACTTCCAGCAGGATAATGCACCATGTCACAAAGCTCGAATCATTTCAAATTGGTTTACAAGGTAAAAGAGGAGAGAATATTTAAAAGAAGAAAAACTGCTACAAGAGGACATAGTTTTATATTAGAGGGGCAAAGGTTTAAAAGTAATATCAGGAAGTATTACTTTACTGAGAGAGTAGTGGATGCATGGAATAGCCTTCCTGCAGAAGTGGTAGCTGCAAATACAGTGGAGGAGTTTAAGCATGCATGGGATAGGCATAAGGCCATCCTTCATATAAGATAGGGCCAGGGGCTATCCATAGTATTTAGTATATTGGCAGACTGGATGGGCCAAATGGTTCTTATCTGCCGACACAATCTATGTTTCTATGTTTTTATGTTTCTTGAACATGACAATGAGTTCACTGTACTAAAATGGCCCCCACAGTCACCAGATCTCAACCCAATAGAGCATCTTTGGGATGTGGTGGAATGGGAGCTTCGTGCCCTGGATGTGCATCCCTCAAATCTCCATCAACTGCAAGATGCTATCCTATCAATATGGGCCAACATTTCTAAAGAATGCTATCAGCACCTTGTTGAATCAATACCACGTAGAATTAAGGTAGTTCTGAAGGCAAAAGGGGGTCCAACACCGTATTAGCTGGGTGAGATAAATATCTTGGTCAAATGCCAACTTTGTATAAAAAAATGGGAAAAGTTGTCTTTTGCCAAGATATTTCTCTCACCCAGCAGGGGTATATGTAAAATGACACCCCAAAACACATTCCCCAACTTCTCCTGAGTACGGAGATACCAGATGTGTGACACTTTTTTGCAGCCTAGGTGGGCAAAGGGGCCCATATTCCAAAGAGCACCTTTCGGATTTCACAGGTCATTTTTTACAGAATTTGATTTCAAACTCCTTACCACACATTTGGGCCCCTAGAATGCCAGGGCAGTATAACTACCCCACAAGTGACCCCATTTTGGAAAGAAGAGACCCCAAGTTATTCGCTGATGGGCATAGTGAGTTCATGGAAGTTTTTATTTTTTGTCACAAGTTAGTGGAATATGAGACTTTGTATGAAAAAAAAAAATCATAATTTTCCACTAACTTGTGACAAAAAATAAAAAATTCTAGGAACTCGCCATGCCCCTCACGGAATACCTTGGGGTGTCTTCTTTCCAAAATGGGGTCACTTGTGGGGTAGTTATACTGCCCTGGCATTTTCCAGGGGCCCTAATGTGTGGTAAGTAGGTAAATGACCTGTGAAATCCTAAAGGTGCTCTTTGGAATATGGGCCCCTTTGCCCACCTAGGCTGCAAAAAAGTGTCACACATGTGGTATCGCCGTATTCAGGAGAAGTTGGGGAATGTGTTTTGGGGTGTCATTTTACATATACCCATGCTGGGTGAGAGAAATATCTTGGCAAAAGACAACTTTTCCCATTTTTTTTATACAAAGTTGGCATTTGACCAAGATATTTCTCTCACCCAGCATGGGTATATGTAAAATGACACCCCAAAACACATTCCCCAACTTCTCCTGAATACGGAGATACCAGATGTGTGACACTTTTTTGCAGCCTAGATGCGCAAAGGTGCCCAAATTCCTTTTAGGAGGGCATTTTTAGAAATTTGGATACCAGACTTCTTCTCACGCTTTGGGGCCCCTAGAATGCCAGGGCAGTATAAATACCCCACATGTGACCCCATTTTGGAAAGAAGACACCCCAAGGTATTCAATGAGAGGCATGGCGAGTTCATAGAATTTTTTTTTTTTTTGGCACAAGTTAGCGGAAATTGATATTTTTAATTTTTTTCTCACAAAGTCTCCCGTTCCGCTAACTTAGGACAAAAATTTCAATCTTTCATGGACTCAATATGCCCCTCACGGAATACCTGGGGGTGTCTTCTTTCCGAAATGGGGTCACATGTGGGGTATTTATACTGCCCTGGCATTCTAGGGGCCCTAAAGCGTGAGAAGAAGTCTGGAATATAAATGTCTAAAAAATTTTACGCATTTGGTTTCCGTGAGGGGTATGGTGAGTTCATGTGAGATTTTATTTTTTGACACAAGTTAGTGGAATATGAGACTTTGTAAGAAAAAAAAAAAAAAAATTCCGCTAACTTGGGCCAAAAAAATGTCTGAATGGAGCCTTACAGAGGGTGATCAATGACAGGAGGGGTGATCAATGACAGGGGGGGTGATCAATGACAGGGGGGTGATCAGGGAGTCTATATGGGGTGATCACCACAGTCATTGATCATGCCCCTGTAAGGCTTCATTCAGACGTCCGGATGCGTTTTGCGGATCGGATCCATCTATCAGTGCATCCGTAAAAATCATGCGGACATCTGAATGGAGCTTTACAGGGGGTTGATCAATGACAGGGGTGTAATCAATGACAGGGGGGTGATCAGGGAGTCTATATGGGGTGATCACCACAGTCATTGATCACGCCCCTGTAAGGCTTCATTCAGACGTCCGGATGCGTTTTGCGGATCGGATCCATCTATCAGTGCATCCGTAAAAATCATGCGGACATCTGAATGGAGCTTTACAGGGGGTTGATCAATGACAGGGGTGTAATCAATGACAGGGGGGTGATCAGGGAGTCTATATGGGGTGATAACCACAGTCATTGATCATGCCCCTGTAAGGCTTCATTCAGACGTCCGGATGCGTTTTGCGGATCGGATCCATCTATCAGTGCATCCGTAAAAATCATGCGGACATCTGAATGGAGCTTTACAGGGGGTTGATCAATGACAGGGGTGTAATCAATGACAGGGGGGTGATCAGGGAGTCTATATGGGGTGATCACCACAGTCATTGATCATGCCCCTGTAAGGCTTCATTCAGACGTCCGGATGCGTTTTGCGGATCCGATCCATCTATCAGTGCATCCGTAAAAATCATGCGGACATCTGAATGGAGCTTTACAGGGGGGTAATCAATGACAGGGGGGTGATCACCACAGTCATTGATCAGGCCCCTGTAAGGCTTCATTCAGACGTCCGTATGCGTTTTGCGGATCGGATCCATCTATCAGTGCATCCGTAAAAATCATGCGGACATCTGAATGGAGCTTTACAGGGTGGTAATCAATGACAGGGGGGTAATCAATGACAGGGGGGTGATCAGGGAGTCTATATGGGGTGATCACCACAGTCAGTGATCACTCCCCTGTAAGGCTCCATTCAGACGTCCGTATGATTTTTACGGATCCGATCAGTCTATCAGTGGATCCGTAAAAATCATGCGGACATCTGAATGGAGCTTTACAGAGGGGTGATCAATGACAGGGGTGTAATCAATGACAGGGGGGTGATCAGGAAGTCTATATGGGGTGATCACCACATTCATTGATCACTCCCCTGTAAGGCTGCATTCAGACGTCCGTATGATTTTTACGGATCCGATCAGTCTATCAGTGGATCCATAAAAATCATGCGGACATCTGAATGGAGCTTTACAGGGGGGTGATCAATGACAGGGGTGTAATCAATGACAGGGGGGTGATCAGGGAGTCTATAGGGGGTGATCAGGGGTGATCAAGGGTGAATAAGGGGTTAATAAGTGACAGGGGGGGGGGTGTAGTGTAGTGGTGCTTGGTGCAACATATTACTGAGCTACCTGTGTCCTCTGGTGGTCGATCCAAACAAAGGGGACCACCAGAGGACCAGGTAGCAGGTATATTAGACGCTGTTATCAAAACAGCGTCTAATATACCTGTTAGGGGTTAAAAAAATCACATCTCCAGCCTGCCAGCGAACGATCGCCGCTGGCAGGCTGGAGATCCACTCGCTTACCTTCCGATCCTGTGAACGCGCGCGCCTGTGTGCGCGCGTTCACAGGAAATCTCGCGTCTCGCGAGAGGACGCACCGGCGCGTCCACCCAGAACAACAGGACCGCCGCAAATACGCAATCCTGCGTACGGCGGTCCTGGGGTGGTTAAACTTGAATTTAACACTTGCAGATCTGGAAAATACAGTTTTTTGAAGAAAAGAAAGTGTGTTTTTCAAACCACAGAAAATGATGGGTGTATTTCTAGCTTAAATTGCACACTGACTAATACAGATGTTGTAGATTGCCAAAAAAGTATTTTTTTGGTAACAGAATATGAAAGCTGTATATATTAAACTTGAATTTAACACTTGCAGATCTGGAAAATACAGTTTTTTGAAAAAAAAAAAAAAAATTTAAAACCCCAGAAAATTATGGGTGTATTTCTACCTTAAATTGCACACTGACTAATACACAGTGGCATAACTACCGGGGAAGCAGCTGCTTCGGGGCCCGGGCTCGGCAGCGTGTGTGACAGTTTATTTTCAAGTTCTATCGATGTCTTGACTGTTCAGGGCCCCTTCACAGCAGCTGACCAGGCTCCCTCGCTAATATGATCTAATCTTTCTTGTCTCCTAAAGTCTTCTGATGTGTCTGGGATTCGAACCCACAACCTCCCAAGTCTGAGTGTATCAGAGGCAAAGCATTAACCCTCACAACCATAAAGGCTGCATTACAACTGACTGAAAAAAAATGAGACTTCTACTGCTATAGCTGGCTAAGTGTACAGCTATACACATGACAGCTGCCCCAACACACCCAGCACTGCTATATCTCTATATGACAGCTGTCCCAGCACACTCAGCTCTGCTATATCTCTATAAATGAGCAGATGTCATGTGTATAGATGTACACTTAGCTAGCTATAACAGTAGAAGTCTCAAATTTTTTCAGTCAGCAGCAAGGTGTCTCCTATGGTCTAGTGGTTAGATGCTTTGCCTCTGATACAGAAGGTCGTGGGTTCGAATCCCAGCAGAAACCTTTTCTGAAATATAAGCACTGACTCCATATATGGACATACAGGGCGGGACACAGGAAGAGGCTGCATCGCATCGCTGACATGGAGGTAAGTAAGTAGAAGTGTTTATATATATTTTTTTAATACCCGACTGTTACTGCCGCGGGGGGCACTTGATACTGGCACATGGGGGGAGGCACCTGATACTGGCACATGGGGGGGGAGAGAGGCACCTGATACTGGCACCTGGGGGGGAGGGGGGGTTGGTACCTGATACTGGCACATGGGGGGAGGCACCTGATACTGGCACCTGGGGGGGGAGGGGGGGGTGTTGGCACCTGATACTGGCACATGGGGGGGGGAGAGGGGTTGGCACCTGATACTGGCACATGGGGGGGGGGGGGAGAGGCACCTGATACTGGCACCTGGGGGGGGAGAGGGGTTGGCACCTGATACTGGCACCTGGGGGGGGGTTGGCATCTGATACTGGCACATGGGGGGGGGGAGAGAGGCACCTGATACTGGCACATGGGGGGGGGGGGGGTTGGCACCTGATACTGGCACCTGGGGGGGGGAGAGAGGCACCTGATACTGGCACCTGGGGGGGTGGGAAGAGAGGCACCTGATACTGGCACATGGGGGGGGAGAGGGGTTGGCACCTGATACTGGCACCTGGGGGGGAAGGGGGGGTTGGCACCTGATACTGGCACCTGGGGGGGGGTTGGCACCTGATACTGGCACATGGGGGGGGAGAGGCACCTGATACTGGCACATGGGGGGAGGCACCTGATACTGGCACCTGGGGGGGAGAGAGGCACCTGATACCGGCACATGGGGGGGAGGGGTTAGCACCTGATACTGGCACCTGGGGGGGGAGGGGGGGTTGGCACCTGATACTGGCACATGGGGGGATGCACCTGATGCTGGCACATGGGGGAAGGCACCTGATACTGGCACCTGGGGGGGAGGGGGGGTTGGCACCTGATACTGGCACATGGGGTGGGGGGGAGAGGCATCTGATACTGGCACATGGGGGGGAGAGGGGTTGGCACCTGATACTGGCACCTGGGGGGGAGGGGGGGTTGGCACCTGATACTGGCACATGGGGGGGATGCACCTGATGCTGGCACATGGGGGGAGGCACCTGATACTGGCACCTGGGGGGGGAGGGGGGGTTGGCACCTGATACTGGCACATGGGGGGGGAGAGGGGTTGGCACCTGATACTGGCACCTGGGGGGAGGGGGGGTTGGCACCTGATACTGGCACATGTGGGGGGGAGAGGCACCTGATACTGGCACCTGGGGGGGGGAGGGGGTGGCACCTGATACTGGCACCTGGGGGGGGTTGGCATCTGATACTGGCACATGGGGGGGAAGAAAGGCACCTGATACTGGCACATGGGGGGGGGAGAGGGGTTGGCACCTGATACTGGCACCTGGGGGGAGGGGGGGGGTTGTCACCTGATACTGGCACATGGGGGGGGGAGAGGCACCTGATACTGGCACCTGGGGGGGGGGAGGGGTTGGCACCTGATACTGGCACCTAGGGGGGGGTTGGCATCTGATACTGGCACATGGGGGGGGAAGAGAGGCACCTGATACTGGCACATGGGGGGGGGGGCGAGAGGGGTTGGCACCTGATACTGGCACCTGGGGGGGGAGGGGGGGTTGGCACCTGATACTGGCACCTGGGGGGGTGGGAAGAGAGGCACCTGATACTGGCACATGGGGGGGAGAGGGGTTGGCACCTGATACTGGCACCTGGGGGGGGGAAGGGGGGGTTGGCACCTGATACTGGCACCTGGGGGGGGTTGGCACCTGATACTGGCACATGGGGGGGGAGAGGCACCTGATACTGGCACATGGGGGGAGGCACCTGATACTGGCACCTGGGGGGGAGAGAGGCACCTGATACTGGCACATGGGGGGGGAGAGGGGTTAGCACCTGATACTGGCACCTGGGGGGGGGGGGGGGGTTGGCACCTGATGCTGGCACATGGGGGGGATGCACCTGATGCTGGCACATGGGGGGGATGCACCTGATGCTGGCACATGGGGGGAGGCACCTGATACTGGCACCTGGGGGTGGAGGGGGGGTTGGCACCTGATACTGGCACATGGGGTGGGGGGAGAGGCATCTGATACTGGCACATGGGGGGGAGAGGGGTTGGCACCTGATACTGGCACCTGGGGGGGGGGGGGGGTTGGCACCTGATACTGGCACATGGGGGGGATGCACCTGATGCTGGCACATGGGGGGAGGCACCTGATACTGGCACCTGGGGGGGGAGGGGGGGTTGGCACCTGATACTGGCACATGGGGGGGGAGAGGCACCTGATACTGGCACATGGGGGGGAGAGGGGTTGGCACCTGATACTGGCACCTGGGGGGAGGGGGGGGTTGGCACCTGATACTGGCACATGGGGGGGGGAGAGGCACCTGTTACTGGCACCTGGGGGGGAGAGGGGTTGGCACCTGATACTGGCACCTGGGGGGGGGGTTGGCATCTGATACTGGCACATGGGGGGGGAAGAGAGGCACCTGATACTGGCACATGGGGGGGGCGAGAGGGGTTGGCACCTGATACTGGCACCTGGGGGGGGAGGGGGGGTTGGCACCTGATACTGGCACATGAGGGGGAGAGGGGCACCTGATACTGGAACCTGGGGGGGGGGGAAGAGAGGCACCTGATACTGGCACATGGGGGGAGAGAGGGGTTGGCACCTGATACTGGCACCTGGGGGGGGGAGGGGGGATTGGCACCTGATACTGGCACCTGGGGGGGGTTGGCACCTGATACTGGCACATGGGGGGGGAGAGGCACCTGATACTGGCACATGAGGGGAGGCACCTGATACTGGCACCTGGGGGGGAGAGAGGCACCTGATACTGGCACATGGGGGGGGAGAGGGGTTAGCACCTGATACTGGCACCTGGGGGGGAGGGGGGGTTGGCACCTGATACTGGCACATGGGGGGGATGCACCTGATGCTGGCACATGGGCAGTGCCATCTTAAGAGCATTATAGGCCCCCGGGCAATACAGTGCACTGGGGCCCTGTCTACACAATCACGCACTAGAATAAAAATGCAAATTATCAATAAGGCGATATTTATTGGTACTTTCAACAAAATCAGTGTTTAATATAGGAATAATATATAGGGGGGGCACAAAGATACCACAGTCAAAAATGGGGGGGCAAAAACAAAATAAGTATATATAAATAAGATTACAAAATATGAGAGAATTGCGGTATGCAGGGATACATTTATAATAAAACTATTTACTTACAAAAGAAGCTGTTCAATCGTCTGCTGTGCCGTCCTCTGCTTGCTTCCGCGGATTCTTTCCCCTTCTTTCTGTCTCTCGTCAGTGCGCAGGCGCACTGTTATGGTGGATCTGTGGAAGACACACTGTTATGGGGGCATCTGTGGATGACAGTGTTATTATGCCTCTCATTAGCCCCCATATGCTGCCTCTCATCATTAGCCCCCATATGCTGCCTCTCATCATTAGCCCCCATATGCTGCCTCTCATCATTAGCCCCCATATGCCTCATCATTAGCCCCCATATGCCTCTCATCATTAGCCCCCATATGCCTCTCATCATTAGCCCCCATATGCCTCTCATCATTAGCCCCCATATGCCTCTCATCATTAGCCCCCATATGCCTCTCATCATTAGCCCCCATATGCCTCATCATTAGCCCCCATATGCCTCATCATTAGCCCCCATATGCCTCATCATTAGCCCCCATATGCTGCCTCTCATCATTAGCCCCCATATGCTGCCTCTCATCATTAGCCCACATATGCCTCTCATCATTAGCCCACATATGCCTCTCATCATTAGCCCCCATATGCCTCATCATTAGCCCCCATATGCCTCATCATTAGCCCCCATATGCCTCTCCATTAGCCCCCATATGCCTCTCCATTAGCCCCCATATGCCTCTCCATTAGCCCCCATATGCCTCTCCATTAGCCCCCATATGCCTCTCCATTAGCCCCCATATGCCTCTCCATTAGCCCCCATATGCCTCTCCATTAGCCCCCATATGCCTCTCCATTAGCCCCCATATGCCTCTCCATTAGCCCCCATATGCCTCTCCATTAGCCCCCATATGCCTCATTAGCCCCCATATGCCTCTCCATTAGCCCCCATATGCCTCTCCATTAGCCCCCATATGCCTCTCCATTAGCCCCCATATGCCTCTCCATTAGCCCCCATATGCCTCATTAGCCCCCATATGCCTCTCCATTAGCCCCCATATGCCTCTCCATTAGCCCCCATATGCCTCTCCATTAGCCCCCATATGCCTCTCCATTAGCCCCCATATGCCTCTCCATTAGCCCCCATATGCCTCATTAGCCCCCATATGCCTCTCCATTAGCCCCCATATGCCTCTCCATTAGCCCCCATATGCCTCTCCATTAGCCCCCCATATGCCTCTCTCCATTAGCCCCCCATATGCCTCTCTCCATTAGCCCCCCCATATGCCTCTCCATTAGCCCCCTTATGCCCCCAGCAGCCACATTTTCTTATAAAATAAAAAATCACTTACCTCTCCTGCTCCTGGACGCCGCCTGCCTCTCCTCAGTCGACTCTGTGCTCTGAACTGGCGCGCACAGCGTGAGGTCACAGAGCGCCCTCACGCTGTGCGCAGCCCTGCACAGCCGACAGCCGAGGACCAGGAAGTGGTGAGTACAGAGCGTTCACCACTTCCTGGTCTCTCGGTTCTAATGAGCGCTTCCATAATGGAAGCGCTCATTAGTATTCAACTGGGGGATGACGGTTGGGAAGTTGGCTGGTGGGTTCACTGGGCAGGCGGGCCCCCAGGCAAGTGGGGCCCCCGGGCAACTGCCCAGCGTGCCCATTCGGAAAGACGGCCCTGCACATGGGGGGAGGCACCTGATACTGGCACCTGGGGGGGGGAGGGGGGGTTGGCACCTGATACTGGCACATGGGGGGGGGGAGAGGCATCTGATACTGGCACATGGGGGGGGAGAGGGGTTGGCACCTGATACTGGCACCTGGGGGGGAAGGGGGGGTTGGCACCTGATACTGGCACATGGGGGGGGGGGAGGCACTTGATACTGGCACTTTTTTGTGGGGGGGGGAGATGGCACTATGATACTGGGACATGTGGGGGGGGGGGAGGAGAGAGGCACTTGATACTGGCACATGATGGGGGGGCATTATGGGGGACACTAGGCCGGCAGCCTATCAGAGGCCGGACACTGAGGGGCATCTACTGGGGCACTATATATTTTATACTGGTACATTATGGGGGGCACTAGCAGGAAGGGGGGAGAGGAGCACTAAGGGGCATTTACTGGGGGAACTATATAGGGGTATTTTATACTGGGACATTATGGGGGCACTATGGGGACATTAGCTCAACTGGGGGCATTACAAGGGGGTATTTTTTGCACTGTCACATTATAAGGAGAATTATTTATACTGGGGGGGCATTATGGTGGGCTTTATTACTCCCCCATGGTATGACCCCCTAGTAGCAGCACCAGCCTCTCCCTGCTCTGCGACCCCACTGCCCCTTCTCCAAATCCTTATTATGAAATCTTTCTCATTAGGATAAAGCACATCATCAGCTCCGCCGAGCCCCCGGCCAAGTGTTGAAGTGGTGTCCGAGATCCCCAAGGGCCAAGCCAAGTAACTGTAAGTTTTCATGTGAAATATGTTTGTTATACACATATAGCCTACACTGTGCCACACAATATACAGTATACCGCTACACTGTGCCACACAATATACAGTATACCTCTACACTGTGCCACACAATATACAGTATACCTCTACACTGTGCCACACAATATACAGTATACCTCTACACTGTGCCACACAATATACAGTATACCTCTACACTGTGCCACACAATATACAGTATACCTCTACACTGTGCCACACAATATACAGTATACCTCTACACTGTGCCACACAATATACAGTATACCTCTACACTGTGCCACACAATATACAGTATACCGCTACACTGTGCCAAAGGAGTGGGGTTTACACAGGAGGAGGAAGGTGCGAAGCGCGCTGGGGGGGGGGCCTTACAAATATTTGCTGTGGGGCCCAGTCACTTCTAGTTACGCCCCTGCTAATACAGATGTTGTAGATATCCAACAAAGACTTTATTTGGTAACAGAATATGAAAACTGTATATATTAAACTTTAATTTAACACTTGCAGATCTGGAAAATACTGTATATTGAAAAAAAAAGTGTGTTTTTCAAACCACAGAAAATGATGGGTGTATTTCTAGCTTAAATTGCACACTGACTAATACAGATGTTGTAGATTGGCAAAAAATTCTTTTTTTGGTAACAGAATATGAAAGCTGTATATATTAAACTTGAATTTACCACTTGCAGATCTGAAAAATACAGTTTTTTGAAAAAAAATGTGTGTTTCTCAAACCACAGAAAATGATGGGTGTATTTCTAGCTTAAATTGCACACTGACTAATACAGATGTTGTAGATTGCCAAAAAAGTCTTTTTTTGGTAACAGAATATGAAAGCTGTATATATTAAACTTGAATTTAACACTTGCAGATCTGGAAAATACTGTTTTTTAAAAAAATCCAGATGTTGTAGTTTGCAAAAAAAAAATGGTGATTTGCAATGTCCCAAAAGCTCAGATGCAGTGCTGGTGCACTGAGCTTGTATAAAATGGCCGCCGCCGCCACCCACCTAACTAACAGAATTATAAAAAAAAAAATTTTTTTTGGTCAATGAGCTCAGGGCAGGGTAAAATGATTGTGTCCTTCACCCACACAACTATTTCTAGGTAGATCGCTGAGTTAGATTCTCTCCTATCTCTCCCTGAAATCACAAGTCCAGCAGCATCCTCTCCCTACACTTGTAACCAACAGAGTGACGTGCAGCGCTATGTGACTCAAGCTTATATAGAGCCTGAGTCACATGCTGCTCTGGCCAATCACAGCCATGCCATTAGTAGGCATGGCTGTGATGGCCTCTTGGGGCAAGTAGTATGACGCTTGTTGATTGGCTGCTGTGCAGCCTTTCAAAAAACGTCAAGAAAGTGCCGAACACCGAACCCGAACTTTTACGGAAATGTTCGGGTTTGGGTCCGGGGTCCAAAAATCCTAAAGTTCGGTACGAACCCGAACTTTACAGTTTGGGTTCGCTCAATCCTAATCCTAATACATAAAGATCATTCCGCCATGTTTCATCTGAGATAAAATCCATAGCTACAAACCATTGCATATGTAGCTTGATAGCAAGATGGGAGGGGGCATTACTACATTGTGTTATTCCATACTTATATACTTGTATCTTTTATGGGTGATAAAGGCTTCATCCTACGAGATAGATATGTAGATATTTAGGGAGGATATCTCAACAAAAGATCTAAAAATAATAGACAAGCCAAAAAAAGACTGCAAGATATAAACCCTTAGTAAATCTCCCTAAAATGATTGTGTAACAGAATCTTTTTGTCTACTCTGCAATAAACAAACTTTAGACTTTAGTCTTCTTTTACTTACTCTGCTTAGGAAAAAAAATCTATAATAAAAAGAAACAGTTACATTTTCAAGTAAAATGAAAGGAGCCGCTTTCAAAGGACGGCAATGTTTTTATGTAACACATATCAGGGATTGGCGTTGCCGATGAAAGGCGAGAACATGGTAAAGTTTATGGAGGACATACTGAGTGGAGACGAAGTGTGTTTCATACATTTTGTTTGAAGTAGTTTTAGCTGTATCTTTCCAGCATGAATGCCAGCTTTAAAGTAAGCTCATGTATAATGAGGACTATTGCAACTGACTAATGTTCTCACCAGCATAATACAGCAAAAAGACACTACACCTGTAGAGCAGCAGAATGAGGCATATAGTATGCAGCACGCAACACAGAGCACAGCATGGAGTGAGATAAAATGGTAAATATGGCGTGACTGGCTGGTCAAGTATGCGATTCCAAGGTCATAACTGTAACCTGAAAGCTAAGATGCACATTAAAATAGTAATATTCCAATAAAATGTTGAATATTGTGATACAAAAAAAACAGCACTCGCTCAATGCTCACATGCATTTAAACAGCCTAAGGCACTCCAAAAACATAGGTAGTCCCATGGTAGATCAAGATCTACTATTAGATATCTAACTGGTCTTGAGTAAGTCACTGATGCCTAAAAGGATTTATCCCATGACTAATGTAAATATTAGCACATGAAAATCTCTTTCTAACAAAGCTAGAACCAGTCCTGTACCTCACGTGGATCCAGAGATCTCCCTATTGATTGCTCCAGTTGCACTCCTAGATTTATATCAAATTGGCAGCTCCTGGGTCGTGTCCTTTCAGCTGCAGATCAGAGGCCATGTCCTTTCTGCTGCAGCTCTCTCCTTATCACAGCTCAGAAGGCAGTTGAAGGATAGAACTGAGCATGTGCATCTACATTAGTGAGGTGGACAGAGAAATAAGAAAAATAACAGCAGGAGGCGCTATACAGATACATTTTATTGAATAACTCAGTGGCTATATAAAATTTTTAATTACATTTAATTACAAAAGTATTCAGATCCAGGTACTGGTTTGAAAACTGCTGAATATTTTTCATGGGACAACCGCTTTATAGCCAAGGACAATTCGTACAAACATAGGTTCCCATTAAGTCCCCCTTGTAAAGGTGCAGCTGATCACCTGACAACAAACAAACACTTGTTTGTTGGGTATCACATCTATCCTGTGGCACAGAAAATCCTCATTTGTTGGCAACCAACAGAAAAGAAACCTATATGAGGATGATCGTTCATCCCCATACATCGCCGATCACTGCTGCTTGTAAATGAGCAGGCAATGATTAGGGATGAATATTCATAGGAACAATCATTCTCGATCTCTGCCTGCTTTGTTGGCCAGAGTAAAAGGGCCCTTAGTTGAACAATGAGGACACTATAAAGCTATATAATTTGGTTTGTTTTAAATGTTCATTTTCTTTAGTGTAGGTTCACAGTTGGCCTGAACTTATTCACTACTCACAAAAAGTTAGGGATATTTGGCTTGTGGGTGAAATTTTAGCATGAACCTGAAATGCACGCTAACCTTTACAGGTGAACTCAATGTGACCTTCTCACATGCACAACTTGCTGTTCTCTAACAAGTAGCTTAAAGGCAAAATTCACAATAGGTGTTTGATCCATGAATCCTTGACTAGTATAAAAGGACCCTAAGTGCTATAGAGAAGTTTGTCTAAATAATTCTGACGTGCATTGAAAAAACACACTCTCAAGCAGTTACTGAGCCAATCATCAGTCTTACCAAAAGGACCTATAAAAACATGTGGCACAAAATACGTTATTTCTTCAGCTTCTTGAAATGTGCAAGCTTCTACTTCTTGTGATAAGACTTGTCTATCAGAACTGCTGCCCCCAGCCAACACTTTAAGTTCCATAAGCTACCCCAACTATCAGAGAAATACAAAATGGAGTTTAGCATCTATACAAAATGGGGGTGAGAATAGTGAATTTAGCCAAGTTGTCCTCACCTTAACACCACCCTCTTCTCACCTGTATGGCCGGGTTTGGGGTGGCCCCAAGGCTTTGCTGGGTCCCCCAGACACTGTTGAGGTGTCACCACGTGTTGCTGCTCTCCGGAAGGGATGGTAAGGTGTGGTGCACCCCAATGGGACTTATTAGAGCTTCAATGATACTCAATGGCAACAACAGAGCAGTTTTTCAAGACAAAAACAAGTTTCCAGACATAACAACATAGCTAAAACCAGACATTTAAAAGGTCAGACTGTCTGCTTTTGGTGGTAAATAAGTCTGGCTTTTTCCCTCCAAAACATGGTCTTCTTTAAACCTTATGGCAGCTGTGGAAAATTACCAGCTTCTCAATCAAAATCCTAACAGTCTCTCAGTATTCATTAACCCTTTCCACAGAGCCGTGTAAATACAGTGATAATGAACAGGATATATATCACAACATATATATAAAATGCAGTAGCACAGTAATAAACAGTATAAGTTAACACTTTCAAGAGAAATAAAGTTTTAACTTTGCATAGGGGATATAGGCAAATGTCCAAATGTCAAAGTACTCCCTGCTCCAATTCACTATTTCCCACAGTCCCACAGCAGTGAATGGAGAGTGCACCTCAAATGTACAGCCACCTCTATGGGGCTTCTAAATATAACTGAGTGTGCACGCTCAGCTCTTTTAAGAACTCCCATATCAGTAAAAGGAGAGCACTTTGTGCATGCGCGGTGCACTCTCCTTTACTTTGAGGGCCCTCCTGGAGACAGGAGCAGGTCCCAGAGGTAGGATCCACACCTATCTGACATTAATGCCATATCCTAGAGTTACACCACCTCTATGGGGCTTCTAAATATAACCGAGTGTGCACGCTCAGCGCTCTTATAGCAGTAAAAGGAGAAAACTTTGCGCATGCGCGGTGCACTTTCCTTCACTTTGGGGACATTTCTGGAGACAGGAGCACATCCCAGAGGTGGGACCCACACCTAACTGACATTGATGCCATATCCTAGCAATACACCATCAATGTCTAAGATGGGAATATTATTTGTGGTAGTCACAAGCCTTGGGTGCTAGGTCATATGAGGTGACTTATATAACCACCCAGGCCACAAGCCTAAGAAACCAGCCTTGTTATTTATTCAGTTCCCTAATATAAAACTGTAGATTTATCAAAGGGAAACCGTCACAATTAATAACAAAGCTCATTTAGAATGGCTGCTTTTCATTCTTATTTATAGAATAGAAACCACTAACATGCTAAAAGGCAGCATATTAAAAACCAGTGATTTGCTTAAAAGCAGTAACACTTTACACAAAATGTAAAGCATGTGCTTAAGTAAACCCTATTTGCGGGATTATTGTTAAATGCACCATGGGGAACCCAGCTGGCCAAATCTCACTCTTAGTCCTAAAGGGTCTAATGCATTTGATCTTTGTTTTGGCTACAATGTGCAAAATGTCAATTACAGAATCAAATATAGCCAGCCTGCATAGACCTAAGGTGGAAATACATTTACATCGCTTGGATTAGTAATATTTGCAAAATGGTTGCACATAGAAATGTATTCAAATTGATTCTGTATACATTTATGAACTCAGCTATGGAGGTATTATATAGAAATCTACTGCTCCTTGCCCAGCAGTGCCGATAACGTGCATGCACCAATTACTTAAAGGGGTTATCCAACGTGTAAAACATGCCCCCCAATGCCTGGGCCATTCATATAGATTATACTTACTCCACTCCCGAGCACTCGCGCAGCTCCTGCTCCCCGTATGGCCACCACTGCATCTTCCCGAGCCTCCCTAGCATCGCAGTGGTGCTAGGGAGGCTCGTCCCCATCACAGCCTGCTATTGGCTGCCCCCCTTGTCACTGGATGTTTTAATCTCCACCGTGTAAGGAGCAGGAGCTACGCGGGTGCCGGCGTAAGTATAATCTATAAAAGCTGCTATATTTACTTGATTATGCTACCTTCCAGAATCTCTCCTTGCTTCTCAGACTTTGGCCCTCTCCTCTCTTCCGTCCTGTGAAGATTAGTAAATGCTGGAGGCCCTCCAACTTTTTATTAGGGACAATAAGACAGTCGGGTCAGAGGTAGGGAGAGAGCTCAAAGCTTCAGACTGTAGGGCTAACAGATCTGCAAGATGAAGTAATGATTATGGTCCTGCTGTGTGCTGAGTCTTCCTCTTCTTCCTGGAGCAGAAATTCAGCTTAGAAGTACCATAAGTGTGTGTGTATTGTAATGATGAGTTCATCAGAACAGCTTTTTGAGCAGTCAGAGGCTATCCCTACCACTCAAGAGGCTCCCTGTTTTCTTTGATTGACAGAGCCAGACATCTCTCCTGGAAGTTTAGCAGCACATGTTCTGCACATGCACTGCATTTCTCCGATAGCAGCAGTAGAGCCTTTGTGCTTGCACCGCTACTTGGAGCAACGGTACAGGTGCACGATTGTCAGGGCCAGGTAAGATGTCCAGCTCTGTCAATCAAGGGGCAGGAGGAAGCCTCTAGAGCAGCAGACCCGGACCATGGATGATCAAGATGTCTATTTAATTCATATGAATCGATTTGCTCATCTCTAGTAAGGATGGGACCACATGTGACATAAATTCTGAAGATCTGCTACAGTGGATATGAATGCAGCAATATACTGTCGTGAAAACTCAGATCCGACAGTATATTCTAACACAGAGGCGTTCCCATGGTGATGGGGACGCTTCAGGTTAGAATATACTAAAAGAACTGTGTACATGACTGCCCCCTGCTGCCTGGCAGGTGCTGCCAGGCAGCAGGGGGCAGACCCCCCTCCCCCCCCTGTTTTTAACACATTGGTAGCCAGTGCGGCCGGCCCCCCCTCCCTCCCTTGTATTTAACACATTGGTGGCCAGTGCGGCTTGCCCCCCTCCCTACCTTGTATTTAACACATTGGTGGCCAGTGCGGCCGGCCCCCCCTCCCTCCCCCCCTAATTAAAATGACCGACCCCCCATCATTGGTGGCAGCGGAGAGTTCCGATCGGAGTCCCAGTTTAATCGCTGGGGCTCCGTTCGGTTACCATGGCAGCCAAGACGCTACTGCAGTCCTGGCTGCCATGGTTATTTAGCAATTTTAGAAGCATTATACTTACCTGCGATGTCTGTGACCGGCCGGGTGCTCCTCCTACTGGTAAGTGAAAGGTCTGTGCGGCGCATTGCTTATAGCGCAGACCTTTCACTTACCAGTAGGAGGAGCGCCTGGCCGGTCACAGACATCGCAGGTAAGTATAATGCTTTTAAAATTGCTAAGTAACCATGGCAGCCAGGACTGCAGTAGCGTCCTGGTTGCCATGGTTACCGATCGGAGTCCCAGCGATTAAACTGGGACTCTGATCGGAACTCTCCGCTGCCACCAATGATGGAGGGTCAATCATTTTAATTAGGGGGGGGCCGGTTGCACTGGCCACCAATGTGTTAAATACAAGGGAGGGAGGGGGGGCCAGCCTCAGTGGCCACCAATGTGTTAAATACAAGGGAGGGGGGGCCGGCCGCACTGGCCACCAATGAGTTAAATACAGGGGAGGGAGGGGGGGCCGCACTGGCCACCAATGAGTTAAATACAGGGGGGGAGGGAGGGGGGTCTGCCCCCTGCTGCCTGGCAGCACCTGCCAGGTAGCAGGGGGCAGTCATGTACACAGTTCTTTTAGTATATTCTAACCTGAAGCGTCCCCATCACCATGGGAACGCCTCTGTGTTAGAATATACTGTCGGATCTGAGTTTCACGATCTAACTCAAATCCGATGGTATATTCTAACATAGAGGCGTTCCCATGGTGATGGGGACGCTTCAAGTTAAAATATACCATCGGATTGGAGAAAACTCTGATCCGATGGTATAATTAGAGACTCCTGACTTTACATTGAAAGTCAATGGGGACGGATCCGTTTGCAATTGCACCATATTGTGTCAACGTCAAACGGATCCGTCCCTATTGACTTGCATTGTAAGTCAGGACGAATCCGTTTGGCTCCGCACGGCCAGGCGGACACCAAAACAACTTTTTTTTCATGTCCGTGGATCCTCCAAAAATCAAGGAATACCCAGGGACGAAAAAACGGTCACGGATCACGGAACAACGGAAATCCGTTTTGCGGACCGCAAAAAAAAAATGTCCGTGTGCATGAGGCCTTATACAGTAACAGTAATGTGAATGAGATTTTAGAAATGTCATCCACACTGAGACGATAACCTCAAGAAAACCTGCACTGCAGGTTTTCAATCATAGAAACATAGAATGTGTCGGCAGATAAGAACCATTTGGCCCATCTAGTCGGCCCAATATACTAAATACTATGGATAGCCCCTGGCCCTATCTAATATGAAGGATGGCCTTATGCCTATCCCATGCATGCCTAAACTCCTCCACTGTATTTGCAGCTACCACTTCAGCAGGAAGATTATTCCATGCATCCACTTCTGTAACGGTCACGTCCACACACACACAGGGGGAAGGGTAGTGACCACTGCGCTCCACCCTCACCCCTGGCCCTGCCTACTTGCCTCATGAGTCCTGATGACAGGGGACAACTGGACGGCAATCCCTAACTTAGGATATGTGCAGGGAAGACAGACAAGACAAAATACGGAACATGAACAGACCGGGTCAGAACCAAGAGAGCTACGCAGTACAACGGATTAAGCAATGAATGGTCAGGAGAAGCCGGGGTCAAATACCAGGAGAGTAGCGAAGTACAAGAGGAGTCCTAAGAGAGTAGTCAGGTGGGAGCAGAGGTCACAATACCAGGATGTATGCGCAGTACAGGAGGAGCAGGCAGAGGATCGTCAGAGAACAGGATCAGGTAAATATTCAGTAGTCCAACAAATAGCCAGGGACCTAGAAATTAACAGGCAACCTGTAGCCAGCAGGCTGCCTGTATTTATAGTGGGGAGTGAGGGTCACGTGACGTGGCCAGCATCACATGACCGACAGACCAACCAGTCGAGCACCGAGTGATCAGCTCGGCGCTCAAGGCAGACTAGGAGCAGGGAGCCACCCAGCTAGTAAAGCCGCCCTGGGAATGAGGTCAAACACAGAACCTCATTCCAAAAGCTAAGCAACAGTTCTGCGGGCAATGGGGGACCGAGTGCACCTTCGGAACCCCGTGACAACTACTCTCTCAGTAAAGTAATACTTCCTGATTAGGGATGAGCGAACCCGAACTGTATAGTTCGGGTTCGTACCGAATTTTGGGGTGTCCGTGACACGGACCCGAACCCGAACATTTTCGTAAAAGTCCGGGTTCGGGTTCGGTGTTCGGCGCTTTCTTGGCGCTTTTTGAAAGGCTGCAAAGCAGCCAATCAACAAGCGTCATACTACTTGGCCCAAGAGGCCATCACAGCCATGCCTACTATTGGCATGGCTGTGATTGGCCAGTGCACCATGTGACCCAGCCTCTATTTAAGCTAGAGTCACGTAGCGCCGCACGTCACTCTGCTATGATCAGTATAGGGAGAGGTTGCAGCTGCGACGTTAGGGCGAGATTAGGCAGATTAACTCCTCCAAAAGACTTCATTCTGTGATCGATCTGCAGCTGTGGATCATTGAAGTGCTATTATTGACTTGCTCACTTTTTTGAGGCTGCCCAGAGCGTTTTTAGATCACTTTTTTTTCTGGGGTGATCGGCGGCCATTTTGTGACTTGTGGTGCGCCAGCACGAGCTTTCACCAAGTGTATTTAACCATCGATAGTGTGGTTATTTTGTGCTATATCCTACATCAGCTGCAGGCTGAGCCTGTGTCACCGAAGTGCATTTAACCATCAACAGTCTGGTTATTTTTTGGCCATATACTACATCAGCTGCAGGCTGAGCCTGTTTCACCCATGTGCATTTAACCATCAACAGTCTGATTATTTTTTGGCCATATACTACATCAGCTGCAGGCTGAGCCTGTGTCACCGAAGTGCATTTAATCATCAACAGTCTGGTTATTTTTTGGCCATATATTACATCAGAGGCAAGTTGAGCCTGTCACCCAGCGCCTAAAAAATAGACCTGACATTTCTATTCAACCAAATCTGCACAGTTTTAGCTGGTCAAGTTATTTGTAGTGACCGTCAAAGCAGACTTTTTGTTCTGGGTTGAAAAAGCATTCCCAAATTTGCCATTCTGAAAATAACTAGTTTGTGGTATTTCAGGCCTACTTGAAATCTATCCCAAAAAGAAAATCTTACATTGAAGTTATTGATAGTATCATTCAGAAAAACCTAAGACACACGCTAGCGTGCTGATAGAAGTGTCATTCTGTGATTAAACCTATAACTGTCACACAGCGCGAAAAAAAAACAGGTCTCACATCTCTATTCAACCAAATCTGCACAGTTTTAGCTGGTCAAGTTATTTGTAGTGACCGTCAAAGCAGACTTTTTGTTCTGGGTTGAAAAAGCATTCCTAAATTTGCCATTCTGAAAATAACTAGTTTGTGGTATTTCAGGCCTACTTGAAATCTATCCCAAAAAGAAAATCTTACATTGAAGTTATTGATAGTATCATTCAGAAAAACCTAAGACACACGCTAGCGTGCTGATAGAAGTGTCATTCTGTGATTAAACCTATAACTGTCACACAGCGCAAAAAAAAACAGGTCTCACATCTCTATTCAACCAAATCTGCACAGTTTTAGCTGGTCAAGTTATTTGTAGTGACCGTCAAAGCAGACTTTTTGTTCTGGGTTGAAAAAGCATTCCCAAATTTGCCATTCTGAAAATAACTAGTTTGTGGTATTTCAGGCCTACTTGAAATCTATCCCAAAAAGAAAATCTTACATTGAAGTTATTGATAGTATCATTTAGAAAAACCTAAGACACACGCTAGCGTGCTGATAGAAGTGTCATTCTGTGATTAAACCTATAACTGTCACACAGCGCAAAAAAAAACAGGTCTCACATCTCTATTCAACCAAATCTGCACAGTTTTAGCTGGTCAAGTTATTTGTAGTGACCGTCAAAGCAGACTTTTTGTTCTGGGTTGAAAAAGCATTCCCAAATTTGCCATTCTGAAAATAACTAGTTTGTGGTATTTCAGGCCTACTTGAAATCTATCCCAAAAAGAAAATCTTACATTGAAGTTATTGATAGTATCATTCAGAAAAACCTAAGACACACGCTAGCGTGCTGATAGAAGTGTCATTCTGTGATTAAACCTATAACTGTCACACAGCGCAAAAAAAAACAGGTCTCTCATCTCTATTCAACCAAATCTGCACAGTTTTAGCTGGTCAAGTTATTTGTAGTGACCGTCAAAGCAGACTTTTTGTTCTGGGTTGAAAAAGCATTCCCAAATTTGCCATTCTGAAAATAACTAGTTTGTGGTATTTCAGGCCTACTTGAAATCTATCCCAAAAAGAAAATCTTACATTGAAGTTATTGATAGTATCATTCAGAAAAACCTAAGACACACGCTAGCGTGCTGATAGAAGTGTCATTCTGTGATTAAACCTATAACTGTCACACAGCGCAAAAAAAAACAGGTCTCACATCTCTATTCAACCAAATCTGCACAGTTTTAGCTGGTCAAGTTATTTGTAGTGACCGTCAAAGCAGACTTTTTGTTCTGGGTTGAAAAAGCATTCCCAAATTTGCCATTCTGAAAATAACTAGTTTGTGGTATTTCAGGCCTACTTGAAATCTATCCCAAAAAGAAAATCTTACATTGAAGTTATTGATAGTGTCATTCACAAAAACCTAATACACACGCTAGCGTGCTGATAGAAGTGTCATTCTGTGATTAAACCTATAACTGTCACACAGCGCAAAAAAAAACAGGTCTCACATCTCTATTCAACCAAATCTGCACAGTTTTAGCTGGTCAAGTTATTTGTAGTGACCGTCAAAGCAGACTTTTTGTTCTGGGTTGAAAAAGCATTCCCAAATTTGCCATTCTGAAAATAACTAGTTTGTGGTATTTCAGGCCTACTTGAAATCTATCCCAAAAAGAAAATCTTACATTGAAGTTATTGATAGTATCATTCAGAAAAACCTAAGACACACGCTAGCGTGCTGATAGAAGTGTCATTCTGTGATTAAACCTATAACTGTCACACAGCGCAAAAAAAAACAGGTCTCACATCTCTATTCAACCAAATCTGCACAGTTTTAGCTGGTCAAGTTATTTGTAGTGACCGTCAAAGCAGACTTTTTGTTCTGGGTTGAAAAAGCATTCCCAAATTTGCCATTCTGAAAATAACTAGTTTGTGGTATTTCAGGCCTACTTGAAATCTATCCCAAAAAGAAAATCTTACATTGAAGTTATTGATAGTATCATTCAGAAAAACCTAAGACACACGCTAGCGTGCTGATAGAAGTGTCATTCTGTGATTAAACCAATAACTGTCACACAGCGCAAAAAAAAACAGGTCTCACATCTCTATTCAACCAAATTTGCACAGTTTTAGCTGGTCAAGTTATTTGTAGTGACCGTCAAAGCAGACTTTTTGTTCTGGGTTGAAAAAGCATTCCCAAATTTGCCATTCTGAAAATAACTAGTTTGTGGTATTTCAGGCCTACTTGAAATCTATCCCAAAAAGAAAATCTTACATTGAAGTTATTGATACTGTCATTCAGAAAAACCTAATACACACGCTAGCGTGCTGATAGAAGTGTCATTCTGTGATTAAACCTATAACTGTCACACAGCGCAAAAAAAAACAGGTCTCACATCTCTATTCAACCAAATCTGCACAGTTTTAGCTGGTCAAGTTATTTGTAGTGACCGTCAAAGCAGACTTTTTGTTCTGGGTTGAAAAAGCATTCCCAAATTTGCCATTCTGAAAATAACTAGTTTGTGGTATTTCAGGCCTACTTGAAATCTATCCCAAAAAGAAAATCTTACATTGAAGTTATTGATAGTATCATTTAGAAAAACCTAAGACACACGCTAGCGTGCTGATAGAAGTGTCATTCTGTGATTAAACCTATAACTGTCACACAGCGCAAAAAAAAACAGGTCTCACATCTCTATTCAACCAAATCTGCACAGTTTTAGCTGGTCAAGTTATTTGTAGTGACCGTCAAAGCAGACTTTTTGTTCTGGGTTGAAAAAGCATTCCCAAATTTGCCATTCTGAAAATAACTAGTTTGTGGTATTTCAGGCCTACTTGAAATCTATCCCAAAAAGAAAATCTTACATTGAAGTTATTGATAGTGTCATTCACAAAAACCTAATACACACGCTAGCGTGCTGATAGAAGTGTCATTCTGTGATTAAACCTATAACTGTCACACAGCGCAAAAAAAAACAGGTCTCACATCTCTATTCAACCAAATCTGCACAGTTTTAGCTGGTCAAGTTATTTGTAGTGACCGTCAAAGCAGACTTTTTGTTCTGGGTTGAAAAAGCATTCCCAAATTTGCCATTCTGAAAATAACTAGTTTGTGGTATTTCAGGCCTACTTGAAATCTATCCCAAAAAGAAAATCTTACATTGAAGTTATTGATAGTATCATTCAGAAAAACCTAAGACACACGCTAGCGTGCTGATAGAAGTGTCATTCTGTGATTAAACCTATAACTGTCACACAGCGCAAAAAAAAACAGGTCTCACATCTCTATTCAACCAAATCTGCACAGTTTTAGCTGGTCAAGTTATTTGTAGTGACCGTCAAAGCAGACTTTTTGTTCTGGGTTGAAAAAGCATTCCCAAATTTGCCATTCTGAAAATAACTAGTTTGTGGTATTTCAGGCCTACTTGAAATCTATCCCAAAAAGAAAATCTTACATTGAAGTTATTGATAGTATCATTCAGAAAAACCTAAGACACACGCTAGCGTGCTGATAGAAGTGTCATTCTGTGATTAAACCAATAACTGTCACACAGCGCAAAAAAAAAACAGGTCTCACATCTCTATTCAACCAAATTTGCACAGTTTTAGCTGGTCAAGTTATTTGTAGTGACCGTCAAAGCAGACTTTTTGTTCTGGGTTGAAAAAGCATTCCCAAATTTGCCATTCTGAAAATAACTAGTTTGTGGTATTTCAGGCCTACTTGAAATCTATCCCAAAAAGAAAATCTTACATTGAAGTTATTGATACTGTCATTCAGAAAAACCTAATACACACGCTAGCGTGCTGATAGAAGTGTCATTCTGTGATTAAACCTATAACTGTCACACAGCGCAAAAAAAAACAGGTCTCACATCTCTATTCAACCAAATCTGCACAGTTTTAGCTGGTCAAGTTATTTGTAGTGACCGTCAAAGCAGACTTTTTGTTCTGGGTTGAAAAAGCATTCCCAAATTTGCCATTCTGAAAATAACTAGTTTGTGGTATTTCAGGCCTACTTGAAATCTATCCCAAAAAGAAAATCTTACATTGAAGTTATTGATAGTATCATTCAGAAAAACCTAAGACACACGCTAGCGTGCTGATAGAAGTTTCATTCTGTGATTAAACCTATAACTGTCACACAGCGCAAAAAAAAACAGGTCTCACATCTCTATTCAACCAAATCTGCACAGTTTTAGCTGGTCAAGTTATTTGTAGTGACCGTCAAAGCAGACTTTTTGTTCTGGGTTGAAAAAACATTCCCAAATTTGCCATTCTGAAAATAACTAGTTTGTGGTATTTCAGGCCTACTTGAAATCTATCCCAAAAAGAAAATCTTACATTGAAGTTATTGATAGTATCATTCAGAAAAACCTAAGACACACGCTAGCGTGCTGATAGAAGTGTCATTCTGTGATTAAACCTATAACTGTCACACAGCGCAAAAAAAAAACAGGTCTCACATCTCTATTCAACCAAATCTGCACAGTTTTAGCTGGTCAAGTTATTTGTAGTGACCGTAAAAGCAGACTTTTTGTTCTGGGTTGAAAAAGCATTCCCAAATCTGCCATTCTCAAAATTGTGGTGAACGGGAACAATGAGGAAAACATCTAATAAGGGACGCGGACGCGGACGTGGACATGGTCCTGGTGGTGTTAGTGGACCCTCTGGTGCTGGGAGAGGACGTGGCCGTTCTGCCACAGCCACACGTCCTAGTGAACCAACTACCTCAGGTTCCAGTAGCCAGCAGAATTTACAGCGATATTTGGTGGGGCCTAATGCCGTTCTAAGGATGGTAAGGCCTGAGCAGGTACAGGCATTAGTCAATTGGGTGGCCGACAGTGGATCCAGCACGTTCACATTATCTCCCACCCAGTCTTCTGCAGAAAGCGCACAGATGGAGCATGAAAACCAAGCCCATCGGTCTGTCACATCACCCCCATGCATATCAGGGAAACTGTCTGAGCCTCAAGTTATGCAGCAGTCTCTTATGCTGTTTGAAAACTCTGCTGCCAGGGTTTCCCAAGGGCATCCACCTAGCCCTTCCCCAGGGGTGGAAGAGATAGAATGCACTAACGCACAACCACTTATTTTTCCTGATGATGAGGACATGGGAATAACACCTCAGCATGTCTCTGATGATGACGAAACACAGGTGCCAACTGCTGCGTCTTTCTGCAGTGTGCAGACTGAACAGGAGGTCAGGGATCAAGACTGGGTGGAAGACGATGCAGGGGACGATGAGGTCCTAGACCCCACATGGAATGAAGGTCGTGCCACTGACTTTCACAGTTCGGAGGAAGAGGCAGTGGTGAGACCGAGCCAACAGCGTAGCAAAAGAGGGAGCAGTGGGAAAAATCAGAACACCCGCCGCCAAGAGACTCCGCCTGCTACTGACCGCCGCCATCTGGGACCGAGCACCCCAAAGGCAGCTTCAAGGAGTTCCCTGGCATGGCACTTCTTCAAACAATGTGCTGACGACAAGACCCGAGTGGTTTGCACGCTGTGCCATCAGAGCCTGAAGCGAGGCATTAACGTTCTGAACCTTAGCACAACCTGCATGACCAGGCACCTGCATGCAAAGCATGAACTGCAGTGGAGTAAACACCTTAAAAACAAGGAAGTCACTCAGGCTCCCCCTGCTACATCTTCTGCTGCTGCCGCCTCGGCCTCTTCTGCTGCTGCTGCCGCCGCCTCGGCCTCTTCCTCCGCCTCTGGAGGAACGTTGGCACCTGCCGCCCAGCAAACATGGGATGTACCACCAACACCACCACCTGCGTCACCAAGCATCTCAACCATGTCACACGGCAGCGTTCAGCTCTCCATCTCACAAACATTTGAGAGAAAGCGTAAATTCTCACCTAGCCACCCTCGATCCCTGGCCCTGAATGCCAGCATTTCTAAACTACTGGCCTATGAAATGCTGTCATTTAGGCTGGTGGACACACAGAGCTTCAAACAGCTCATGTCACTTGCTGTCCCACAGTATGTTGTTCCCAGCCGCCACTACTTCTCTAAGAGAGCCGTGCCTTCCCTGCACAAACAAGTGTCCGATAAAATCAAGTGTGCACTGCGCAACGCCATCTGTGGCAAGGTCCACCTAACCACAGATACGTGGACCAGTAAGCACGGCCAGGGACGCTATATCTCCCTAACTGCACACTGGGTAAATGTAGTGGCGGCTGGGCCCAGGCGGAGAGCTATTTGGCGCACGTCCTTCCGCCGCCAAGGATCGCAGGGCAACATTCTTTGCCTCCTGTCTCCTCCTCCTCCTACTCAGCTTCCTCCTCCTCTTCTTCCACCTGCTCATCCAGTAAGCCACACACCTTCACCACCAACTTCAGCACAGCACGGGGTAAACGTCAGCAGGCCATTCTGAAACTCATATGTTTGGGGGACAGGCCCCACACCGCACAGGAGTTGTGGCGGGGTATAGAACAACAGACCGACGAGTGGTTGCTGCCGGTGAGCCTCAAGCCCGGCCTGGTGGTGTGCGATAATGGGCGAAATCTCGTTGCAGCTCTGGGACTAGCCGGTTTGACGCACATCCCTTGCCTGGCGCATGTGCTGAATTTGGTGGTGCAGAAGTTCATTCGCAACTACCCCGACATGTCAGAGCTGCTGCATAAAGTGCGGGCCGTCTGTTCGCGCTTCCGGCTGCCGCTGCTCGCCTGTCTGCGCTACAGCGTAACTTCGGCCTTCCCGCTCACCGCCTCATATGCGACGTGCCCACCAGGTGGAACTCCACCTTGCATATGCTGGACAGACTGTGCGAGCAGCAGCAGGCCATAGTGGAGTTTCAGTTGCAGCACGCACGGGTCAGTCGCACTGCGGATCAGACCCACTTCACCACCAATGACTGGGCCTCCATGCGAGACCTGTGTGCCCTGTTGCGCTGTTTCGAGTACTCCACCAACATGGCCAGTGGCGATGACGCCGTTATCAGCGTTACAATACCACTTCTATGTCTCCTTGAGAAAACACTTAGGGAGATGATGGAAGAGGAGGTGGCCCAGGAGGAAGAGGAGGAAGAGGGGTCATTTTTAGCACTTTCAGGCCAGTCTCTTCAAAGTGACTCAGAGGGAGGTTTTTTGCAACACCAGAGGCCAGGTACAAATGTGGCCAGACAGGGCCCACTACTGGAGGACGAGGAGGAGGATGAGGATGAGGATGAAGCATGTTCACAGCGGGGTGGCACCCAAAGCAGCTCGGGCCCATCACTGGTGCGTGGCTGGGGGGAAACACAGGACGATGACGATACGCCTCCTACAGAGGACAGCTTGTCCTTACCTCTGGGCAGCCTGGCACACATGAGCGACTACATGCTGCAGTGCCTGCGCAACGACAGCAGAGTTGCCCACATTTTAACGTGTGCAGACTACTGAGTTGCCACCCTGCTGGATCCCCGGTACAAAGACAATGTGCCCACCTTACTTCCTACACTGGAGCGTGATAGGAAGATGCGCGAGTACAAGCGCACGTTGGTAGACGCGCTACTGAGAGCATTCCCAAATGTCACAGGGGAACCAGTGGAAACCCAAGGCAAAGGCAGAGGAGGAGCAAGAGGTCGCCAACGCAGCTGTGTCACGGCCAGCTCCTCTGAGGGCAGGGTTAGCATGGCAGAGATGTGGAAAAGTTTTGTCACCACGCCACAGCTAACTGCACCACCTCCTGATACGGAACGTGTTAGCAGGAGGCAACATTTCACTAACATGGTGGAACAGTACCTGTGCACACCCCTCCACGTACTGACTGATGGTTCGGCCCCATTCAACTTCTGGGTCTCCAAATTGTCCACGTGGCCAGAGCTAGCCTTTTATGCCTTGGAGGTGCTGGCCTGCCCGGCGGCCAGCGTTTTGTCTGAACGTGTATTCAGCACGGCAGGGGGCGTCATTACAGACAAACGCAGTCGCCTGTCTACAGCCAATGTGGACAAGCTGACGTTCATAAAAATGAACCAGGCATGGATCCCACAGGACCTGTCCATCCCTTGTGCAGATTAGATATTAACTACCTCCCCTTAACAATATATTATTCTACTCCAGGGCACTTCCTCATTCAATACTATTTTTAATTTCATTTTACCATTATATTGTGGGGCAACCCAAAGTTGAATGAACCTCTCCTCTGTCTGGGTGCCGGGGCCTAAATGTGTGACAGTGGCCTGTTCCAGTGGTGGGTGACGTGAAGCCTGATTCTCTGCTATGACATTAAGACAGATTCTGTGCTGACATAAGGCCAGATTCTCTGTTACGGGACCTCTCTCCTCTGCCTGGGTGCCTGGGCCTAAATGTGTGACAGTGGCCTGTTCCAGTGGTGGGTGACGTGATGCCTGATTCTCTGCTATGACATGAAGACAGATTCTGTGCTGACATAAGGCCAGATTCTCTGTTACAGGACCTCTCTCCTCTGTCTGGGTGCCGGGGCCTAAATGTGTGACAGTGGCCTGTTCCAGTGGTGGGTGACGTGAAGCTTGATTCTCTGCTATGACATGAAGACAGATTCTGCGCTGACATAAGGCCAGATTCTCTGTTACGGGACCGCTCTCCTCTGTCTGGGTGCCGGGGCCTAAATGTGTGACAGTGGCCTGTTCCAGTGGTGGGTGACGTGAAGCCTGATTCTCTGCTATGACATGAATACAGATTCTGCGCTGACATAAGGCCAGATTCTCTGTTACGGGACCTCTCTCCTCTGCCTGGGTGCCTGGGCCTAAATGTGTGACAGTGGCCTGTTCCAGTGGTGGCTGACGTGAAGCCTGATTCTCTGCTATGACATGAAGACAGATTCTGCGCTGACATAAGGCCAGATTCTCTGTTACGGGACCGCTCTCCTCTGTCTGGGTGCCGGGGCCTAAATGTGTGACAGTGGCCTGTTCCATTGGTGGGTGACGTGAAGCCTGATTCTCTGCTATGACATGAATACAGATTCTGCGCTGACATAAGGCCAGATTCTCTGTTACGGGACCGCTCTCCTCTGTCTGGGTGCCGGGGCCTAAATGTGTGACAGTGGCCTGTTCCAGTGGTGGGTGACGTGAAGCCTGATTCTCTGCTATGACATGAATACAGATTCTGCGCTGACATAAGGCCAGATTCTCTGTTACGGGACCTCTCTCCTCTGCCTGGGTGCCTGGGCCTAAATGTGTGACAGTGGCCTGTTCCAGTGGTGGGTGACGTGAAGCCTGATTCTCTGCTATGACATGAATACAGATTCTGCGCTGACATAAGGCAAGATTCTCTGTTACGGGACCTCTCTCCTCTGCCTGGGTGCCTGGGCCTAAATGTGTGACAGTGGCCTGTTCCAGTGGTGGGTGACGTGAAGCCTGATTCTCTGCTATGACATTAAGACAGATTCTGTGCTGACATAAGGCCAGATTCTCTGTTACGGGACCTCTCTCCTCTGCCTGGGTGCCTGGGCCTAAATGTGTGACAGTGGCCTGTTCCAGTGGTGGGTGACGTGATGCCTGATTCTCTGCTATGACATGAAGACAGATTCTGTGCTGACATAAGGCCAGATTCTCTGTTACAGGACCTCTCTCCTCTGTCTGGGTGCCGGGGCCTAAATGTGTGACAGTGGCCTGTTCCAGTGGTGGGTGACGTGAAGCTTGATTCTCTGCTATGACATGAAGACAGATTCTGCGCTGACATAAGGCCAGATTCTCTGTTACGGGACCTCTCTCCTCTGCCTGGGTGCCTGGGCCTAAATGTGTGACAGTGGCCTGTTTCAGTGGTGGGTGACGTGATGCCTGATTCTCTGCTATGACATGAAGACAGATTCTGCGCTGACATAAGGCCAGATTCTCTGTTACGGGACCTCTCTCCTCTGCCTGGGTGCCTGGGCCTAAATGTGTGACAGTGGCCTGTTCCAGTGGTGGGTGACGTGAAGCCTGATTCTCTGCTATGACATTAAGACAGATTCTGTGCTGACATAAGGCTAGATTCTCTGTTACGGGACCTCTCTCCTCTGCCTGGGTGCCTGGGCCTAAATGTGTGACAGTGGCCTGTTCCAGTGGTGGGTGACGTGATGCCTGATTCTCTGCTATGACATGAAGACAGATTCTGTGCTGACATAAGGCCAGATTCTCTGTTACAGGACCTCTCTCCTCTGTCTGGGTGCCGGGGCCTAAATGTGTGACAGTGGCCTGTTCCAGTGGTGGGTGACGTGAAGCTTGATTCTCTGCTATGACATGAAGACAGATTCTGCGCTGACATAAGGCCAGATTCTCTGTTACGGGACCGCTGTCCTCTGTCTGGGTGCCGGGGCCTAAATGTGTGACAGTGGCCTGTTCCAGTGGTGGGTGACGTGAAGCCTGATTCTCTGCTATGACATGAAGACTGATTCTGCGCTGACATGAAGCCAGATTCTCTGCTATGGCATGAAGAGACTGATTCTCTGCTGACATGAAGCCAGATTCTTTGCTATGGCATGAAGAGACTGATTCTCTGCTGACGTGAAGCCAGATTCTCTGCTATGGGACCTCTGTCCAATTGATATTGGTTCATTTTTATTTTTTTTATTTTAATTTTAATTCATTTCCCTATCCACATTTGTTTGCAGGGGATTTACCTACATGTTGCTGCCTTTTGCAGCCCTCTAGCTCTTTCCTGGGCTGTTTTACAGCCTTTTTAGTGCCCAAAAGTTCGGGTCCCCATTGACTTCAATGGGGTTCGGGTTCGGGACGAAGTTCGGGTCGGGTTCGGATCCCGAACCCGAACATTTCCGGGAAGTTCGGCCGAACTTCTCGAACCCGAACATCCAGGTGTTCGCTCAACTCTATTCCTGATATCACTTTTTAATCTTTGCCCCTCTAATTTAAAACTATGTCCTCTTGTAGCAGTTTTTCTTCTTTTAAATATTCTCTCCTCTTTTACCTTGTTGATTTCCTTTATGTATTTAAAAGTTTCTATCATATCCCCTCTGTCTCGTCTTTCTTCCAAGCTATACATGTTAACGTCCTTTAATCTTTCCTGGTAAGTTTTATCCTGCAATCCATGTACCAGTTTAGTAGCTCTTCTCTACACACAGCTTATCAGTTTTTGCTGGGAAATTTACCCACAGCTTTCAACCTTTGCAATCAGGCTATATTCCCTTGTCAGACCCCAAGGATTGTTGGAAAGTCTGATCTTCACTCATAGGCAGCCATTTCCAATAGGTGGCACTGGTAGGATGGTTCTCTTTCTTGGGAGACAACTTTTGCCATGCAAAGGAGTCAGGACCCAATGTGATCCCACCAGTGAAGCAGCTGTAATAACAAAGCCCATTTCAGGTGGTTTTTGTGCTATTGGTTTTCATTCTGACGCACTGCAGAAAATCCACAGCTGTGGACTTAACTTATGGTTCTAATGAAACATTATAGTTGTGTTTTTCCCACAAATTATGTTATGTAACTGCAACGTGTGAATAAACTATAATTGTAATGTGTAGGTAACATGTCCATCATATTTGGTAGGCTGCAAGCTATTGTATGTTGGTATTATGCAAGCTATATGCTAAATGAGACAGGGACTATCTGTGACCCTGTCACTCAAAGGCCCCACATTCACATGGAGCTGTCTTCAATTGGTAGGAGGGCTAGCAAGTCAGCCCAGCAATTGTGCATTTGGGAAGGAAACTCAAGCAAAACAAAAGCTGATCTTGGGAAGACCAGCTACAAAAAATACTGCAGAGCCTCATTTAAGAGTCTCAACACAGCTATCCAAAGTGCAAAGCTCCCTGGGAAACAGTAATATGCAAAATAACTGTGGAGCCCCAGTTATGGGTCTTCAACACAGTGACAGCCAGATATTCCTCTAGGGAAGGAAAACCAAACAAAGAAGTTTCCCCATTTTAGAGATTACCAGATCCACCATATTAAGTGGCCCCTATGTCAAGATCCAGCTCTGTTATAAGCCTTAACCCCTTAAGGACCCTGGGATCTTCAATTTTTGCGTTTTCGTTTTTCACTCCCTGCCTTCCCATAGTCCTAACTTTTTTATTTTTCCATTCACATAGCCTTATGAGGGCTTATTTTTTGCGGGACAAGTTGTACTTTCTAATGGCACCATTTACGGTTGCATACCATGTAGTAGGAAGCAGGAAAAAAATTCCAAATCGGGTAGAATTGGGAAAAAACGCAATTCTGATAAAGGTTTTTATTTTAAATTTTTACACTGTACACTATACAGTAAAATTTACCTGTTATCTTCATTCTCCAGGTCAGTACGGTTACAACGATACCACACTTGTATAATCTTTTTGCGTTTTAATACTGAAAATGTAAGTTATGTGTACGGGGCTGTGTGAGGGCTCATTTTTTGCGGGACGATCTGTTCTTTTCAGGGAAACCAATTTAAAGTGTGTACTACTTTTTGATCACTTTTTTCATAAAAAAATTATTGGGTAGTTGAAGTGACAAAAAATGGCAAATTGGCTGTTTTTATTTATTTTACCGTTACGCCATTTGCCGTATGCCATTAATATTGTTACATTTTAATAGTATGGGCATTTTTGCACGCGGCGATGCCTATGATGTTTATTTTTTTATTGTTTAAGTATTTTTATTTTAAGGAAAGGGGGGTGATTTGAACTTTATATTTTTTTTTTTATATTTGCAAAAACTTTTTTTAACTTATTTTTTTTACTTTTTTTAAGTCACCTTAGATGACAATAACTGGCAATCATTAGATTTCCTATTGTGTTCATTGATGTCTATATAGACACCATTGAACACTTCATTTGCATTATACTATTACAATGCTGACACCTAGTGACCTGTATTGGTATAGTCATCTAATAGGCACCAAAGCCTGCTTGAGGCTTCAGCCTATTAGATCAATGTAACAGGTTCCCCGATCTCAGCTGGGGAACGCTGTTACCGAAGCGGAAGTGCGCGACTTTCGCTTCCGGACTGCGCAGATGCCGTGGTCACATTTGACCATGTCATCTGAAAGGGAAAATGTATACGATCAGCCTTATGGCTGATTTCATACATGTGCCGCGTCTTAAAATAGCAGAAACCTGGCGGCTAAGGTGCCCACTGCACGTGCGAGCGGCCGCCATGTTTGGGGACTGGACTTTCGCTGTACATGTACAGCAGAGGTCCTTCAAGGGTTATGGATATGACCAGGGAAAAAAACTAAGCCAGTTATCCATCCACAGAGGTGTTGCCCCTCATCAATGTGTGGTAGGATTCTGGCTAACTGGGACTAATTGCTAGGAGACTATAACAACAATAACAACACTTTTGGCATTCAGGAGTAGCAGGCCCAGAATTTTTAAACCACATGTATGTAATACAAAATACCTATATCTTCATCTGGCAAAAATATGACTGAGCACCATGGCATGTAAACACTGGAGCAGTGCTTCTACTGTACACAGGGCTGTAGCTATAGGAGTAGCAGGTGAAGTGGCTGCTTTGGGGCCCAAACTCAGAAGGGGCCCAGCCAGGAAAAGCACTAAAAGATTTTATTGTCAGGGCCCCATCAACAGTATTATAAAATTAAATTATATACAGTGACACTGTAGGAAACAGACAGAGCTGCTGCTGGAGTGGGGGTTGCACAAGAGGAGGCGGTTGCAAAGCAGTTGCTGAGGGGCGTGGCCCATTCAAAAATTTGTGGTGGGGCCCAGTCATTTCTAGTTACGCCACTGACTGTACATGATGTTCACCCTCTTTCCCAGTCATTGGCGGATTAAGTGCATGATAGGCCCGGGGCTGTCTACCCAACTTGGGCCCCTCCCTCTATTTTAGTTTAATTTTTTTTTGTATGAAGAGGCTGCGGTGCTTCATGAGCGCCACAGTCTCTTCCTAGGCCATATGACATCTTCAGACTAAAAAAAATACCCCAAATTGGGACCTAAACTGAAAAATTTGCTCGCCAAATTTTAAATACATATAATTATAATAAAAAAGACATGGAAGAGAATACAGCACCACATACCTCTTACATCCAGTGACATCTCCTGTCATGTAGACCTTCTCTTTTCTCTTCTCCTCCATTTGACCCAGACCACCATGGCAAATTCTTTCAGCCACATCTTGTCTCTACAGTTTGTAACACAGAACACAGACAGGTTAGATTTCTCAATTTTTCCATCAACCTCCTCATCCTGGTGTCCCCACAGTGTCATCCTGCTGCCACTCCCAATACTGTGCCCGTTTTGCTCCCCAATGTCCAAGGTACTATACTGCAGAAAAAATTGTGACCCTAATAGACATAATTAGAGTCATTTATCAAACTGGTGTAAAGTAGAACTGGATTTCCAAAAGAGCTGTCAAATATGAAAGGTGAGATCTGATTGGCTGCTATGGGCAACTAAGACAGTTCTGCTTTACACCAGTTTGATAAATTACCCCAAATGTTCCTATAGTGTCTACAGCAGTTATAATGTCCCCTAGAGTGCCCCCAGTAATAATACCACTCTCTATTGTGCTTCAGGCAATAATCCCTGTATAGTGTCCCCAGAAATAATAGAATTGCCCCTACAGTGCATACCCAACATCAACACCCCCATATAGTAATTTCCACCACACTGCCCCATATAGTAATCCCCCCATAGTAATTTGCCCCCACGTAGTAATTTCCCCCAAACTTCCCCCATATAGTAGTTTGCCCCCACACAGTAATTTTCCCTACATAGTAATTTGCCCCACACTGCCCCCACATAGTAATTTCCCCCACACTGCCCCCACATAGTAATTTCCACCACACTGCCCCCACATAGTAATTTCCCCCACACTGCCCCCACATAGCAATTTCCCCACACTGTCCCTACACAATAGTTTTCCCCACACTGTTCCCACATATAAATTTCCCCACAGTGTCCCCACATAGAAATTACCCCACACTGTCCCCACATAGAAATTACCCCACACTGTCCCCACATAGAAATAACCCCTCACTGTTCCCACATAGAAATTACCCCACACTGTCCCCACATAGAAATTACCCCACACTGTCCCCACATAGAAATTACCCCACACTGTCCCCACATAGAAATTACCCCACACTGTCCCCACATAGAAATTTCCCCACATAGCAATTACCCCACACTGTCCCCACACAATAGTTTCCCCCACACTGCCCCCACATAGTAATTTGCCCCCACACTGCCCCATATAGTAATTTGCCCCCACACTGCCCCATATAGTAATTTGCCCCCACACTGCCCCATATAGTAATTTGCCCCCACATAGTAGTCCCTCCCATAATAATTTGTCATCACACAGGAATTTGTCCCCACATAGTATTCACTCCCATAATAATTTGGCCCCACAGCCCCCACATTCTCCCCCTCCCCATGTACTCGATGTCTCTTAATATGTCCTACTGTTTGTCCCCCACCCCCCCACATGTCCCCCAAAGTAGGCACACGAAATAAAAAAATAAAAAATGAAAAAAAATGAAAAATACTCAACTATGTCCAGGGCCAGGCTCGCAGAGGAAGGCGGGAGGAGGCAGTGCTGCGTCCCGGCACAGGTGCGCGATGACGTCATCACGCACGCCTGCGCCGGGATTTCACTACCGCATAGGCCTGAGGCCTATGTGCGGCCTGAAGCCTATGGCGGTGATCGGCGATGGGACAGGGAGCTATGCACTCCCGTGCCCCGCCACAGTAGGTGGGCGTTCGGGTCAGCGTTGGGCCCCCCAGCGGTGCTGGGCCGGGGCTGCCGACCCGAACGTGCCTATTGAATCCGCCACTGTTCCCAGTGTAATCCATGTACATGTGCATCAGGCAAGACTGCAGGGTTAGGGGCACAGCGCAGGAGAGAAGTATGAGAGTGGTGGCCGTGGATAGTCCTCATCCTCACAGCTATCCCCTGCTCCAGCACTCTGCCTGGGCCATGCATTGATTGGAGGGACACAACCCTTCTAACCCTTAGGGCACACCCTGGACTTTGGATTTTCCTGCCTGGCCGGGGTGCCCTTGATTTAGACAAGGGTAGCAGGGTGCAAGGCCGAAGAACAGGGCCCCGGGGTCGGATGTGGAGATCAATGGACCAGGCCAGATTTGTTACAGTAAAATAAAGTCTTTCTTTTAATGAACAGATGATGGGGGTCATAGTGCAAATACAAGCAGTAGCAAAAATTCTCATATCACAGAGTAGATTTTTTCCCAAAGTCTGTGTATAGAGAATAGATATGCTGGTGGTCCTTCTCTTTTTATAGACACATGCAATCTTTCTAAATGACCAAAGGTGCTAAATCTCTCTCATTATTTCTCTGCAATTCCCAAATGCAGGATGCAGTCCTATATCAGATGGCCAGTCCATCTTGGTTGGGTGGCGGGCGCCAAAAGCAATATATCCCAAACCATGGCAGCAAACCACACTGCAGAGCTGCCCCACTAAGCTAAGGATTACCTGCCCCCCGACAACGCAGTTTTTTGCGCTACCTCTGGTTTGTCCATCTTCTGATCCCCGCACTGTTTACATCTGGCTAAGCATGAGCATAGTCACATGCTCCAATGCAGTCAATGATTGGCTTCAGTGGTGATGTGCTGCTTGTGGCCACATTACCGCTGAAGCCAATCACTGACTGCAGTGGAGCATGTGACTGTGCCCAAGCTAAGCCGGATGTAAACAGTGCGGGGACCGGAAAATGGAGACATGGGAGGCAACATGGAGGACTAGAGCAGCAGGGAGCAGGCAAGTATGAGTCCTTAGCTTATTGGGGTTTGTCATTAATACCAGAGAACCCCTTTAACCGCCTCCGGAACGCCTAATGCAGGATTGCGTTCCGGAGGCGGTCGATTCATTCCTCTTCAACGCGCCGGCGCGTCATCTCGCGAGACGCGAGATTTCCTGTGAACGCGCACACACAGGAGCGCGCGTTCACAGGAACTGCAGGTAAACGAGCTGATCTACAGCCTGCCAGCGGCGATCATTCGCTGGCAGGCTGTAGATCCGATTTTTTTAACCCCTGAAAGGTATATTAGACGCTGTTTTGATAACAGCGTCTAATATACCTGCTACCTGGTCCTCTGGTGGTCCCTTTTTCTTGGATCGGCCACCAGAGGACACAGGCAGCTCTGTAAAGTAGCACCAAACACCACTACACTACACCCCCCCTGTCATTTATTAACCCCTTATTAACCCCTGATTCCCCCCTATTAGACTCCCTGATCACCCCCCTGTCATTGATCACCCCCCTGTAAGGCTCCATTCAGACGTCCATATGTGTTTTGCGGATCCGCGGATCCACGGATCGGATCCGCGGATCCGCAAAACACATACGGACGTCTGAATGGAGCCTTACAGGGGGGTGATCAATGACAGGGGGTGATCACCCCATATAGACTCCCTGATCACCCCCCTGTCATTGATCACCCCCCTGTAAGGCTCCATTCAGACGTACGAATGTGTTTTGCGGATCCGCGGATCCGCAAAACACATACGGACATCTGAATGGAGCCTTACAGGGGGGTGATCACCCCATATAGACTCCTTGATCACCCCCCTGTCATTTATCACCCCCCTGTAAGGCTCCATTCAGACGTCCGTATGTGTTTTGCGGATCCACGGATCCGCAAAACACATTCGGACGTCTGAATGGAGACTTACAGGGGGGTGATCAATGACAGGGGGGTGATCACCCCATATAGACTCCCTGATCACCCCCCTGTCATTGATCACCCCCCTGTAAAGCTCCATTCAGACGTCCGTATGTGATTTATGGATCCACGGATCCGCGGATCCGCAAAACACATACGGACGTCTGAATGGAGCCTTACAGGGGGGTGATCACCCCATATAGACTCCCTGATCACACCCCTGTCATTGATCACCCCCCTGTAAGGCTCCATTCAGACGCCCGTATGTGTTTTGCGAATCCGCGGATCCACAAAACACGGACACTGCGGATCCACAACACACGGACACCGGCAATGTGCTTTCCGCATTTTGCGGATCCGCACATTGCCAGAACTATATAGAAAATGCCTTTTCTTGTCCGCAATTGCGGACAAGAATAGGACATGTTTCTTTAGGCTCTACAAAAAATGCAGTGTTCGCCCGATCAGGCCTGATCTTGTGCGCACACTTGCGTTCAGTCCGCCCCACCGCAGTGACAGAATTTTTTTTTTTTATGATAGCTGCAAAAACACGGTAAAATCGCTGCGGCGCTATAAAAAGATCACTTTTGAGGCGCATGGCAAGTTCATAGAAGATTTTAATTTTTTTTTGTCACAAGTTAGCGGAAATTGATATATTTTTTTTTTTTTTTCGTTTTTTTGTTTTTTCTTACAAAGTCTCATATTCCACTAACTTGTGACAAAAAATAAAATCTCACATGAACTCACCATTCCCCCCACGGAATCCAAATGCGTAAAAATTTTTAGCCATTTATATTCCAGACTTCTTCTCACGCTTTAGGGCCCCTAAAATGCCAGGGCAGTATAAATACCCCACAAGTGACCCCATTTTGGAAAGAAGACACCCCAAGGTATTTCGTGAGGGGCATGGTGAGTTCATGTAAAAAAAAAAATTTGGTCACAAGTTAGTGGAATATGAGACTTTGTAAGAGAATTTTCTTTAAAAAAAAATCATTTTCCGCTAACTTGTGCCAAAAAAAAAAATATTCTAGGAACTCGCCATGCCCCTCACGGAATACTTTAGGGTCTTCTTTCCAAAATGGGGTCACTTGTGGGGTATTTATACTGCCCTGGCATTTTAGGGGACCTAAAGCGTGAGAAGTAGTTTGGAATCCAAATGCGTAAAAAATGCCCTGTGAAATCGTAAAGATTCTCATTGGAATTTGGGCCCCTTTGCGCACCTAGGCTGCAAAAAAGTGTCACACATGTGGTATCGCCGTACTCAGGAGAAGTAGGGAAATGTGTTTTGGGGTGTATTTTTACATATACTCATGCTGGGTGAGAGAAATATCTCTGTAAATGACAACTTTTAAAAAAAATTTATACAAAGTTGTAAATTTACAGAGATATTCCTCTCACCCAGCATGGGTATATGTAAAAATACACCCCAAAACACATTGCCCTACTTATCCTGAGTACGGCGATACCACATGTGTGACACTTTTTTGCAGCCTAGGTGCGTAAAGGGGCCGAAAGTCCAACGAGTACCTTTAGGCTTTACAGGGTTGCTCACAATTTAGCCCCGCCCAAAATGCGAGAACAGTAATCACACCCCACAAATGACCCCATTTCGGAAAGTGGACAACCCAAGGTATTCGCTGAGGGGTATATTGAGTCCATGAAAGATTTAACTTTTTGTCACAAGTTAGCGGAAAGGGAGACTTTGTGAGAAAAAAAATATAAATTTCCGCTAACTTGTGCCAAAAAAAAACAACTTCTATGAACTCGCTATGCCCCTCACGGAATACCTTCGGGTGTCTTCTTTCCAAAATGGGGTCACTTGTGGGGTATTTATACTGACCTGGCATTTTAGGGGACCTAAAGCGTGAGAAGAAGTCTGGAATCCAAATGCCCTCCTAAAAGGTACTCATTGGAATTTGGGCCCCTTTGCGCACCTAGGCTGCAAAAAAGTGTCACACATGTGGTATCGCCTTACTCAGGAGAAGTAGGGCAATGTGTTTTGGGGTGTCTTTTTACATATACCCATGCTGGGTGAGAGAAATATCTCTGTAAAAGTCAACTTTGTATAAAAAAATGGGAAAAGTTGACTTTTACAGAGATATTTCTCTCACCCAGCATGGGTATATGTAAAAATTCACCCCAAAGCACAATGCCCTACTTCTTCTGATTACGGCGATACCAGATGCGTGACACTTTTGCAGCCTAGATGCCCAAAGGGGCCCAAATTCTAAAGAGCACCTTTAGGATTTCACAGGGCATTTTTTAGGCATTTGGATTCCAGACTTTTTCTCACGCTTTAGGTCCCCTAAAATGCCAGGGCAGTATAAATACCCCCAATATAAAATGTGATCAGATCTTCATCTAAGTCACAACAATAGACAATCACAGTCTGCTTAACCACCTCAGCCCCCCTAGCTTAAACACCCTTAATGACCAGGCCACTTTTCACACTTCTGACCTACACTACTTTAACCGTTTATTGCTCGGTCATGCAACTTACCACCCAAATTAATTTTACCTCCTTTTCTTCTCACTAATAGAGCTTTCATTTGGTGGTATTTCATTGCTGCTGACATTTTTACTTTTTTTGTTATTAATCGAAATTTAACAATTTTTTTGCAAAAAAATGAAATTTTTCACTTTCAGTTGTAAAATTTTGCAAAAAAAAGGACATCCATATATAAATTTTTCTCTAAATTTATTGTTCTACATGTCTTTGATAAAAAAAAATATTTGGGTAAAAAAAAAATGGTTTGGGTAAAAGTTATAGCGTTTACTAACTATGGTACAAAAATGTGAATTTCCGCTTTTTGAAGCAGCTCTAACTTTCTGAGCACCTGTCATGTTTCCTGAGGTTCTACAATGGCCAGACAGTACAAACACCCCACAAATGACCCCAATTCGGAAAGTAGACACCCTAAGGTATTCGCTGATGGGCATAGTAAGTTCATAGAACTTTTTATTTTTTGTCACAAGTTAGCGGAAAATGATGATTTTTTTTTTGATTTTTTTTCTTACAAAGTCTCATATTCCACTAACTTGTGACAAAAAATAAAAACTTCTATGAACTCACTATGCCCATCAGCGAATACCTTGGGGTGTCTTCTTTCCAAAATGGGGTCACTTGTGGGGTAGTTATACTGCCCTGGCATTCTAGGGGCCCTAATGTGTGGTAAGTAGTTTGAAATCAAAATCTGTAAAAAATGGCCGGTGAAATCCGAAAGGTGCTCTTTGGAATGTGGGCCCCTTTGCCCACCTAGGCTGCAAAAAAGTGTCACACATCTGGTATCCCCGTACTCAGGAGAAGTTAGGCAATGTGTTTTGGGGTGTCATTTTACATATACCCATGCTGGGTGAGATAAATATCTCGGTCAAATGCCAACTTTGTATAAAAAAATGGGAAAATTTGTCTTTTGCCAAGATATTTCTCTCACCCAGCATGGGTATATGTAAAAAGACACCCCAAAACACATTGCCCCACTTCTCCTGAGTACGGGGATACCAGATGTGTGACACTTTTTTGCAGCCTAGGTGGGCAAAGGGGCCCACATTCCAAAGAGCACCTTTCGGATTTCACCGGCCATTTTTTACAGATTTTGATTTCAAACCACTTCTCACGCATTCGGCCCCTAAAATGCCAGGGCAGTATAACTACCCCACAAGTGACTCCATTTTGGAAAGAAGACACCCCAAGGTATTTCGTGATGGGCATAGTGAGTTCATGGAAGTTTTTATTTTTTGTCACAAGTTAGTGGAATATGAGACTTTGTAAGGAAAATAAAAAATAAAAAATCTGCATTTTCCGCTAACTTGTGACAAAAAATATAAAATTCTAGGAACTCGCCATGCCCCTCACGGAATACCTTGGGGTGTCTTCTTTCCAAAATGGGGTCACTTGTGGGGTAGTTAAACTGCCCTGGCATTCTAGGGGCCCTAATGTGTGGTAAGTAGGTAAATGACCTGTAAAATCCGAAAGGTGCTCTTTGGAATGTGGGCCCCTTTGCCCACCTAGGCTGCAAAAAAGTGTCACACATGTGGTATTGCCGTGTTCAGGAGAAGTTGGGCAATGTGTTTTGGGGTGTCTTTTTACATATACTCATGCTGGGTGAGAGAAATATCTCAGCAAAAGACAACTTTTCCCATTTTTTTATACAAAGTTGGCATTTGACCAAGATATTTATCTTACCCAGCATGGGTATATGTAAAATGACACCCCAAAACACATTGCCCAACTTCTCCTGAGTACGGCGATACCAGATGTGTGACACTTTTTTGCAGCCTAGATGCGCAGAGGGGACCACATTCCTTTTATGAGGGCATTTTAAGACATTTGGATCACAGACTTCTTCTCACGCTTTAGGGCCCCTAGAATGCCAGGGCAGTATAAATACCCCACATGTGACCCCATTTTGGAAAGAAGACACCCCAAGGTATTCAATTAGGGGCATGGCGAGTTCATATAATTTTTTTTTTTTTGGCACAAGTTAGCGGAAATTTATATATATATATTTTTTTCTAACAAAGTCTCCCTTTCCGCTAACTTGGGACAAAAATTTCAATCTTTCATGGACTCAATATGCCCCTCACGGAATACCTTGGGGTGTCTTCTTTCCGAAATGGGGTCACATGTGGGGTATTTATACTGCCCTGGCATTCTAGGGGCCCTAAAGCGTGAGAAGAAGTCTGGAATATAAATGTCAAAAAATTTTTACGCATTTGAATTCCGTGAGGGGTATGGTGAGTTCATGTGAGATTTTATTTTTGTACACAAGTTAGTGGAATATGAGACTTTGTAAGAAAAAAAATAAAAATTTCCGCTAACTTGGGCCAAAAAAATGTCTGAATGGAGCCTTACAGGGGGGTGATCAATGACAGGGGGGTGATCAATGACAGGGGGGTGATCAGGGAGTCTATATGAGGTGATCACCCCCCTGTCATTGATCACCCCCCTGTAAGGCTCCATTCAGACGTCCGTATGTGTTTTGCGGATCCGATCCATGTATCAGTGGATCCGTAAAAATCATACGGACATCTGAATGCAGCCTTACAGGGGGGTGATCAATGACAGGGGGGTGATCAATGACAGGGGGGTGATCAGGGAGTCTATATGGGGTGATCACCCCACTGTCATTGATCACCCCCCTATAAGGCTCCATTCAGATGTCCGTATGTGTTTTGCGGATCCGATCCATGTATCAGTGGATCCGTAAAAATCATACGGACGTCTGAATGGAGCCTGACAAGGGGGTGATCAATGACAGGGGGTGATCACGGAGTCTATATGGGGTGATCACCCCCCTGTAAGGCTCCATTCAGACGCCTGTATGTGTTTTGCGGATCCGATCCATGTATCCGTGGATCCGTAAAAAACATACGGACATCTGAATGCAGCCTTACAGGGGGGTGATCAATGACAGGGGGGTGATCAATGACAGGAGGGTGATCAGGGAGTTTATATGGGGTGATCACCCCCGTCATTGATCACCCCCCTGTAAGGCTCCATTCAGACGTCCGTATGCGTTTTGCGGATCCGATCCATGTATCAGTGGATCCGTAAAAATCATACGGACATCTGAATGGAGCCTTACAGGGGGGTGATCAATGACAGGGGGGTGATCAGGGAGTCTATATGGGGTGATCAGGGGTTCATAAGGGGTTAATAAGTGACAGGGGGGGTGTAGTGTAGTGTAGTGTGTCCTCTGGTGGTCGATCCAAACAAAAGGGACCACCAGAGGACCAGGCAGCAGGTATATTAGACGCTGTTATCAAAACAGCGTCTAATATACCTGTTAGGGGTTAAAAAAATCGCATCTCCAACCTGCCAGCGGACGATCGCCGCTGGCAGGCTGGAGATCCACTCGCTTACCTTCCGATCCTGTGAACGCGCGCGCCTGTGTGCGTGCGTTCACAGGAAATCTCGCATCTCACGAGATGACGCGTGACTGTGCGCAGGGCTGCCGCCTCCGGAACGCGATCCTGCGTTAGGCGGTCCGGAGGCTGTTAAGCTAAAAACACACAAAGAATTAAATGTTACCATGTTTTTATTGAACACACCATGTAAACATTCACAGTGCAGGTGGAAAAAGTATTTGAACCCTTGGATTTAATAACTGGTTGAACCTCCTTTGGCAGCAATAACTTCAACCAAACGTGCACAATGGTCAGAAGTAATTCTAGACCATTCCTCTTTACAGAACTGTTTCAGTTCAGGAATATTCTTGGGATGTCTGGTGTGAATCCCTTTTTTTTGAGATCATGCCACAGCATCTCAATTGGGTTAAGTTCAGGACTCTGACTGGGCCACTCCAGAAGGCGTATTTTCTTCTGTTTAAAGGTGTTGTCCGAGTTATTTTTTTGTTCTTTATATGTTCCTAACTAGGCAAATATAACAACTTTACAATTAACTCACTTTATCTGCAGCGCCTGGTTTATCAGATTTGACTGAGGGTCACATGACCTGTGATGTCAGCTTCTCTCCCTGCTCTGATAAAGTTTGTTGCACAAGAATGTAAATGAGACGTCACTGTGCTGGCCACACCCCCTTCACTGCCGGGCTGCCTGCTCTCTCCTAGGATTCTTAACCCCTTCAGCTGCACAGACTGGGTAGCTGCAGGCAGTGACAATTCTGGGCACAGTAGCTGACAGACTAGAGAGATCATTGCACAAGAAGGTAGGGGAAGATCCTGTGTGTATTAGCAGTGTCATTATACAGGTGGGACTTGTAGTTCTACACTTACAAGTTGCTGTTGATTCTCCCAGCACTCAGGGCAGCTCTTGTATCCACTCCCTTAGCAGTGTCATTATACAGCTGGGACTTGTAGTTCTACACATACAACATGCTGCTGATTCTCCCAGCAGGCAGACATGTCACTCAGGGCAGCTATTGTAGCCACTCCCTTAGCAGAGCAGGAAGAGTGGCAGATGTTGTTGTTATTGCATGTAAACAAAGGCCAGAAAAGAACTAGGGAAATGAGGAAATATATATATTTTTTTACATAAAACTTGCTTAGCTTAGTTAGATATTGCTGCCCATCAGATTTTCAGTGCTATATTTATTTTTTTCATAACTCGGACAACCCCTTTAAGTTATTCTGTTGTTGATTTACTTCTATGCTTTGGGTCGTTGTCCGGTTGCAACACCCATCTTCTGTTGAGCTTCAGCTGGTGGACAGATGGCTTTAAGTTCTCCTGCAAAATGTCTTGATAAACTTGGGAATTTATTTTTCCTTTGATGATAGCAATCCGTCCAGGCACAGCAAAGCAGCCCCAAACCATGATGCCCCCACCACCATACTTCACAGTTGAGGTTTTGATGTTGGTGTGCTGTGCCTCTTTTTCTCCACACATAGTGTTGTGTGTTTCTTCCAAACAACTCAATTTTGGTTTCATCTGTCCACAGAATATTTTGCCAGTACTGCTGTGGAACATCCAGGTGCTATTGTGCAAACTGTAAACGTGCAGCAATGTTTTTTTTGGACAGCAGTGGCTTCCTCTGTGGTATCCTCCCATGAAATTCATTCTTGTTTAGTGTTTTACGTATCGTAGATTCGCTAACAGGGATGTTAGCATATGCCAGAGACTTTTGTAAGTCTTTAGCTGACACTGTAGGATTCTTCTTGACCTCATTGAGCAGTCTGCGCTGTGCTCTTGCAGTCATCTTTACAGGACGGCCACTCCTAGGGAGAGTAGCAGCAGTGCTGAACTTTCTCCATTTATAGACAATTTGTCTTACCGTGGACTGATGAACAGCAAGGCTTTTGGAGATACTTTTATAACCCTTTCCAGCTTTATGCAAGTCAACAATTCTTAATCGTAGGTCTTCTGAGAGCTCTTTTGTGCGAGGCATCATTCACATCAGGCAATGCTTTATGTGAAAAGCAAACCCAGAACTGGTGTGTGTTTTTTATAGAGCAGGGCAGCTGTAACCAACACCTCCAATCTCATCTCATTGATTGGACTCCAGTTGGCTGACGCATCACTCCAATTAGCTCTTGGAGATGTCATTAGTCTAGGGGTTCACATACTTTTTCCACCTGCACTGTGAATGTTTACATGGTGTGTTCAATAAAAACATGGTAACTTTTAATTCTTTGTGTGTTATTAGTTTAAGCAGACTGTGATTGTCTATTGTTGTGACTTAGATGAAGATCAGATCACATTTTATTACCAATTTGTGCAGAAATCCATATCATTCCAAAGGGTTCACATACTTTTTCTTGCAACTGTATAATGGAAGGATATGGAAAATCACCTCCTATAGTGAAGCAGTTCAACTGCAGACTTTCATTGTGCAAGAATTTATTTTACCCACACAATATCCAAAATAGAGCGGCATATCATGAGAACACAATTCTTGGAGCAATATACACCTTATATCAGTGGTCCCCAACAATTTTTGCACCAAGGACCAGTTTCATGCAAGACAATTTATCAACAGACCGGGGAGATGTACACTGCCAGACACTGCTTGCTGCATGTCACACTGAAGGAAACCCAAATGTAACTCTGTAACAACTTCTACCACTATGGCTACATCACAACAGATCTCAGGACCAGGTTTTGCTTAGGGTACTTTCACACTTGCGGCAGAGGATTCCGGCAGGTAGGTCCGTCGCCAGAACTGCCTGCCGGATCCGTCAAAACGTATGGAAACTGATGGCATTTGTCAGACTGATCAGGATCCTGATCAGTATGACAAATGCATTGAATTGCCGGATCAGTCTCTCCGGTGTCATCCGGAAAAACGGATCCGGCATTTATTTTTTTTCACATTTTTTGCGGTCTGAGCATGCGCAAACCGCAATGCCGTATCCGTTTTGCCGTAACACTTGGGGTATTTTTATGGAAAAAAATGCCGGATCCGGCATTCTGGCAAGTGTTCCGGAATTTTGGATGGAGATAAAACCGCAGCATGCTGCGGTATTATCTCTGTCCTGAAAAGGCAAAAAGACTGAACTGAAGACATCCTGATGACATCCTGAACGGAATGCTCTCTATTCAGAATGCATTAGGATAAAACTGATCAGTTCTTTTCCGGTATTGAGCCACTAGGACGGAACTTAATGCCGGAAAAGAATAACGCTAGTGTGAAGGTACTTACATGTTCACCTGCTCCTGGCCAAATCCTTGCTCTCCTGCATCCTACTGCTGACACCCCTGTGTTACACTGTACAGTCAGCTGCCTGGTGACATTCTACCAGAGCCAGCAGAAGACTTCATCATACTGTTCCAGCACTGCATGACCCCCTGGAGCATACACACACTCCTGCAACCAGTGGCACTATAAGTCGTAGTCTGCCCTATCACATCACAGAGATGACAGGCTACTTTCGGACAGTTTCAGAGTTCTTTCCCCTCCAGAGATATACGTACAAATAGAAGTGAGTTATCTAAACCGGGACGAGTCCTTAAGGCACTCCTCAAAATCCACTGTCACCGTGATGTTCCTGGCACGGTGCTTCATGAGGTAGGACCAGGATCACGGGCTGCGATCTTTGTGAAGAACCAGACAGGAAGACGGTAACGGCGGCCGCTATGTGGCACTGCTGCACATGTTCCCTCTCCTACTCTACAGTACAGTCAGCGTCTCCGGCTTCTCCCCGCTCACTGCACTTTGAATGGTTCCCGTCCCCTCAATTCAACTCCGGCGCCCGATGCGGCCCAGTATCTAATGATCCATGGCCCGGTACTGGTCCGCAGCCCCGTGGTTGGGGATCACTGCCATATATGACCTGACTTGAGTTTCACCCTTAATGGCTTCTTCCAGTTGATCCTGTATATTGCTCCAGGAGATGCTTCAGAATTGTATTTTTTATGGAGAATATATGTATTTACTAAAAGAGACATGTCAGGAGAGATGACACGTGCTTGTTATGTTTTCTGCCTGTGACTATACATGATCAGTAATGTATGATCTTGTATAGACTGAAGCATGATAATATTCAGCAGAGCGCCTGTATGGAGGACCTGATATATGTTCACTATATGGTGGTATTCTTGTGTATACTTATAGTTGTGTAGGGGTGGCATACACTGTCTCTGTCTTGTGTCTAAATGTGCCACTTTTATTTTTCTTCTTGTGTTAATGATCTGTTTGAAATATTTAAAGGAATTTACTATTGTCCAGGATTTTACTATTATTCTCAGGATAAGCCATCAACATCTGATCTGTGGGGGTTGACAGCCTGCATCCCCGTTGATCAGTTATTCCTGAGTAGCTCATGAGCCGGGACTACAAAGCTCTGTCCATTGTGTAGAGGATGGAACTGGTGAATGCGGCATTGCTCCCTTTCACCTCAATAGGAGCAGCACTGCAGTCACCAGCTCTGTTCACTACACAATGAATGGAGCTGTGTATTTCTGGTGCTAATCTCCAGAGATGTGCGGTGTTGGGACCCTGAAAATCAGATATTGAATGTCTGTCCTAATTATAATAATTATATACCGGTAGTAAAATCCTGGAATACCTCAGTTAGGAAGTGGGTGACAAAGTGTATGAACACACCAAATATGTGCTGCTATTTTCCTTTGATAAGGTGGGGGATCAATATTGTATATGGGCAGGGGTGTAGCTAAAGGCTCATGGGCCCTGGTGCAAGAGTTCAGCTTGGGCCCCCCATCTACCCCCCTTCCTTCACTCAGTGCTGATGCACCTAGCTTTTCTGCTGCCCGAGGCAAAAATTGAAACACCACCCCATACCAAATTCTCAACCTAACCTCTTCCCTCCAGTCCTACTGTTAACGGGGATGTCTTTTTTTTCCCCCGGCACCCCCGCCGATCAGCTGTTTGAAGAGAGGGCAGCGCTCATATGAGAGCTGCTTTCTCTGCTCTGTTTACCTGCTCGACGCAGAATTTGCAGTGATGAGCAGGTAAACAGAGCAGAAAATGCAGAGCTCGTACGAAAAAAAAAAGTGGACATCCCCTTTAACCACCTCCCATCTTCCCGTTGACTATAAACGTCCGGGGGGTGGATCTCTATTTCTGAATGGACGTTTCTGAACATCTATTCAGAGATGGTAGCTGCACGCTAATCGTGCAGCTGCAGAGCGGGTTGCCCGCTGCCAGTGACAGCAGGGCAACCCAGAGAGAAGGCAGGGACAGTTCCCAGGTGTCCCTGCCTTCTAGATCGCGGTATACACTGCACTGAGGCTGTACAGCGTTGTATAGTGCTGTACATTCTCACTGGGGGGTGTTTTTCCCCTGTAACTGGGGCTACTATGTCAGCCCCAGTTACAGGAGAAATCAATAGTGGGGAAAAAAAGTGAAGTTAAATGTCCCCCAGAGGTCTTGTATGACCTTATGGGGGACGCAAAGTGTAAAATAAAAAATGAAAAAATAAAGAAAAGGTTTCACATGTAAAAAAAAAAAAAAAAAATGTAAAATAGAAAAAAATTAAATAAAATAGACATATTTGGTATTGCCGCGTCTGTGACGGTCAGCTCTATAAATATATCACATGATCCACTCAGTCCGATAAACACCATAAAAACATTAATAAAAACTGTGTCAAAAAAAGCCATTTTTGTCACCTTACATGACAAAAAGTGCAACACCAAGTGATAAAAAAGGCCTATGTCCCACAAAATGGTACCAATAAAATCATCACCTCATCCCACAAAAAATGAGCCCCTACATAAAAAAAATTAAAAAACTATAGCTCTCAGAACATGGACACATTAAAACATATTTTTTTTTGTTTCAAAAATGCTATTATTGTGTTAAAGTGAAATAAATAAAAAAGTATACATATTAGGTATCGCCGCGTCCATAACAACCAGCTCTATAAAAATATCACATGACCTAACCCCTCGGGTGAACACCGTAAAAAAAAAAAAAAAAATGTGACAAAAAATACATTTTTTGTCACCTAACATCACATAAAGTGCAAAACCAAGTGATCAAAAAGGCATATGCCCCCGAAAATAGTAACAATCAAACTGTCACCTCATCCCGCTAAAAATGAGACCCTAACTAAGGCAAGGTTTTTTCACGGACAACGGTTCGTGGACCCATTTAAGTCAATGGGTCCGTGAAAAAACACGGAGGCACACAAGATTGCCATCCGCGTCCGCGCGTTCGCGTCCGTTTTTTTCCTATCATTTGCAAGACAAACTTGACTTTTTTTTTCACTTTTCATGTCTGGTGATCCTCCAAAAATCAAGGAAGACACACGGAAACGGAAACGGATCACGGAGCAATGGAACAGCTCCGTGCATGAGGCCAAAGTGTTATAATGAATGACCAAAAAATCATATGTACCTAAAAATGGTACCAATAAAAACTTCAACTCTTCCTGTAAAAAACGAGCCCCTGCATAAGACAATCAGCAGAAAAGTAAAAAAAAAATTGGTGTTCAGAAAATGGAGACACAAAAACATAATTTATTTTCAGAAATGCTTTAATTTGTAAAACTGAAACAAACAAACAAAGTAGACATATTTGATATCATTGTTTCCGTAACAACCTGCTCTATAAAAATAGCACATGATCTACCCTGTCAGATGAATGTTGTAAAAAATTTAAAATAAAAACCGTGGCAAAACAGCCATTTTTTTGTTACCTTGCTTCACAAAAAAACGTAATATAGAGCAATTAAAAATCATATGTACCCAAAAATAGTACCAATAAAACTGTCACCTTATCCCCAAGTTTCCAAAATGGGGTCACTTTTTGGGAGTTTCTACTGTAAGGGTACATCAGGGGGGCTTCAAATGGGACATGGCATCTAAAAACCAGTTCAGCAAAATCTGCCTTCCAAAAACCACATGGCGCTCCTTTTCTTTTCTTACATCAGTTTACGACCACATGTGGGGTGTTTCTGTAAACCGCAGAATCAGGGTTATAAATATTGAGTTTTGTTTGGCTGTTAACCCTCAATGTGTTAAAGAAAAAATGGATTAAAATGGAAAATCTGCCAAAAAAGTGAAATTTAAAAATGTGATCTCCATTTTCCTTTAATTCTTGTGGAACAAACAAAGTTTGTAAAATCAGTTTTAAGTAAATTGAGGGGTGTAGTTTCTACAATGGGGTCATTTATGGGGGGTATCCACTATGTAAACCCCCACAAAGTGACTCCAACTGGTCCTTAAAAAGTGGGTTTTGGCAATTTTCTTAAAAATTTTAAGAATTGCTTTTAAAATTCTAAGCCTTCTAACGTCCTAAAAAAATAAAATGACATTTACAAAATGATGCCAACATAAAGTAGACATATGGGGAATGTTAAGTAATAAATATTTTATGAGGTATCACTTTCTGTTTTAAAAGCAGAATAATAGAAATTTAGAAAATTGTGAATTTTTCTAACTTTTTGGTAAATTTGGGACTTTTTCATAAATACAGGGAGTGCAGAATTATTAGGCAAGTTGTATTTTTGAGGATTAATTTTATTATTGAACAACAACCATGTTCTCAATGAACCCAAAAAACTCATTAATATCAAAGCTGAATATTTTTGGAAGTAGTTTTTAGTTTGTTTTTAGTTTTAGCTATTTTAGGGGGATATCTGTGTGTGCAGGTGACTATTACTGTGCATAATTATTAGGCAACTTAAAAAACAAATATATACCCATTTCAATTATTTATTTTTACCAGTGAAACCAATATAACATCTCAACATTCACAAATATACATTTCTGACATTCAAAAACAAAACAAAAACAAATCAGTAACCAATATAGCCACCTTTCTTTGCAAGGACACTCAAAAGCCTGCCATCCATGGATTCTGTCAGTGTTTTGATCTGTTCACCATCAACATTGCGTGCAGCAGCAACCACAGCCTCCCAGACACTGTTCAGAGAGGTGTACTGTTTTCCCTCCTTGTAAATCTCACATTTGATGATGGACCACAGGTTCTCAATGGGGTTCAGATCAGGTGAACAAGGAGGCCATGTCATTAGATTTTCTTCTTTTATACCCTTTTTTGCCAGCCACGCTGTGGAGTACTTGGACGCGTGTGATGGAGCATTGTCCTGCATGAAAATCATGTTTTTCTTGAAGGATGCAGACTTCTTCCTGTACCACTGCTTGAAGAAGGTGTCTTCCAGAAACTGGCAGTAGGACTGGGAGTTGAGCTTGACTCCATCCTCAACCCGAAAAGGCCCCACAAGCTCATCTTTGATGATACCAGCCCAAACCAGTACTCCACCTCCACCTTGCTGGCGTCTGAGTCGGACTGGAGCTCTCTGGCCTTTACCAATCCAGCCACGGGCCCATCCAACTGGCCCATCAAGACTCACTCTCATTTCATCAGTCCATAAAACTTTAGAAAAATCAGTCTTGAGATATTTCTTGGCCCAGTCTTGACGTTTCAGCTTGTGTATCTTGTTCAGTGGTGGTCGTCTTTCAGCCTTTCTTACCTTGGCCATGTCTCTGAGTATTGCACACCTTGTGCTTTTGGGCACTCCAGTGATGTTGCAGCTCTGAAATATGGCCAACCTGGTGGCAAGTGGCATCTTGGCAGCTGCACGCTTGACATTTCTCAGTTCATGGGCAGTTATTTTGCGCCTTGGTTTTTCCACACGCTTCTTGCGACCCTGTTGACTATTTTGAATGAAACGCTTCATTGTTCGATGATCACGCTTCAGAAGCTTTGCAATTTTAAGAGTGCTGCATCCCTCTGCAAGATATCTCACTATTTTTGACTTTTCTGAGCCTGTCAAGTCCTTCTTTTGACCCATTTTGCCAAAGGAAAGGAAGTTGCCTAATAATTATGCACACCTGATATAGGGTGTTGATGTCATTAGACCACACCCCTTCTCATTACAGAGATGCACATCACCTAATATGCTTAATTGGTAGTAGGCTTTCGAGCCTATACAGCTTGGAGTAAGACAACATGCATAAAGAGGATGATGTGGTCAAAATACTCATTTGCCTAATAATTCTGTACAGGGTGTAAAGGTGAAATATATTGACTCAAACTTATGACTTTCGTGAAGTACAATGTGTCATGAGAAAACAAATCTCTGAATGGCTTGGATAAGTAAAAGCGTTCCAAAGCTATTACCACATAAAGTGACATATGTCAGATTTGCAAAATTAGGCCTGGTCAGGAAGGGGGCAAATGGCCCGGATGTGAAGTGGTTAAAGACATACTTGGAAAACATTACATACAGCACTACAGAACATACAGGGTAATAGAGCCCCACATATGTACCTCTTACATCTAGTGGCTTCTCCTCTCTGATATTCTCTTTCCTCTTCTTCTCCTGTCAGACCAAACCGCCATGGTGACTTCTTTCAGCCGCGCCTCATCTCTGCAGAGTTTAACAAATAGACATCTCACTTTCCTACATTTCCATCATACTCCCACATTCTCAAAACCCCATCCTTCCACCCCCAATACTGTGTCCACTGTGCTCCTCAATACTATTCTGCAGAAACAGTCCCCCTGAAAATACTGGTACCAAACAGATAGTGTGCCAGTACAAAAAGATACCCCCTTCCTTTCAGTTCAGACCCCTATATAAAACCCTAAATGAGACCCCCCATCTCAGACCAGACCCTATTTAGACCACTATGTCAGACCCCCAACATTAGACCTCAGATAAGACCCCCATTAGTCCTCCAGAATCCCATATGACCCCCATTAGACCTCCAGACCCACATATCAGACCTCCAGATCCACATATCAGACCTCAGACCAGACCTCCAGACTCTCATATCAGACCTCAGGCCAGACCTCCAGAGCCCCTCTTAGGGGCCCGGTCGCGACCGCTGCAACCCCTGAAGTTACACCAGTGTATATGGGCTAGAGAGTTTGTGTGCCATGGCTGCATTTTGTTCCCAGTTCAACCTTGGGAGTAACCATTGCTGCACAGAAGAGGAGCTAAGTTGTACTGAGGGGTTCGTGTCTGATTCTCCATGCACAACCAAAAATCACAAAAATCTTTATTCTCTAAATAATGTTAACTGTAGTGAAGGTAATCTTCTTACCAGTTACTGTATCCTGATCCTCAAACAAAACAATGTATGGTAAGAATGTTCTTTTTTATGTGCACTGAAATATTTATGCACCTAAGTTTATTTAATTGAATTAAAAAGTTTTTTTTATATTATCTTTGAGCATTTTAAAGTACCTATTAAAAGCTAAGTTTTAGATATACTGTAAAGGTACTTTTCTCCGCTGCATCTGTCTTCTTTCTCAATATTGATATTTAGGTACTTCTTCTTCCACTCAATATAGCGATAAATTTCCTAGGCTGTGTTTTGTATAATTCCTCTACACCTGCCAGAAACAATACAGCAGCCAAGAAAAAGATAAGGTAGGTCAATTCCTTGACCTGACACATTACGTGATTGCACTTAAAATTGCTTCGCAAATCATGGGACTGTAGAATTAAAGAATGCAGGTTGATGTATATGGCATCATTTGCCTACAGAAGGGGACTCCGTTTTCTGACCTCATAAGTTGGCTTTCAAGGGCACATTCTTGTCACAGCTTAGTGGCTGCATATAAATATATTTATACTGTACAGAGTGTATTTGAAATGTGAAACTATATGAGATGTGTGTGGGTCTGTCTGCATGGAGTGATCTCTGTGGGTTTCCAGTATGAGTCACCGAAGTATAAACATTGTTAGGAACTGGAATGCCTGAGGGCTTATTGCTATATTTTTGGTGCTATGCTTTAATTTCATACTTGTCCTTGTGAACAGAATCCCCATGTCTTTTATTTAGAGCCTAAAAGCCAAACATTGTATTTTTTTATTTGTGAGTAGAAGTGTCATTCTTTTTGTTTGAAGCTTATAGCAGATCATATATTCTGTGGGTATTGTTACAGCAGCACTGGATGTGGAACCGCCGTGTCAACCAACAGATTTGAGTTTGGGCTACTCTTAAGGCAGTCCCCTGGATTTCATCCCTTAAACAGTGATGAGCGACAGGGGCAATATTCGAATTGGCAATATTTGGCGAATATTCGTCATATATTCGAGAATTCGGAATTTCCAGTCATTATTTTCTTGATCGCGAAAATCGGCAATCGGAAAATTCGCGATAAAAATTCACAATAAGAAAATTTGCGATCAACACTACTCCTAAAATCAAAGATATTGCAGCCTTCTCATTGGCCCACAAGCAAGAAGCAGTGAGGGATCATGGGTACTGATGAAAAAAAAATCTAGAATATTCGTGATTACGAAGATATAGCACTATATTCAAGATATTTGCGAATTTTCGAAGTGCCAATATTCGCGATATAAATTTGATTTGAATATTCGCGATCAACACTACCCTTAACCCTGTAAAGGGATATGGACTTTATTGCAGGAGAACCACCAAGCCACCACCTCCTGAAGTAGTCTGTGTATAATTGACAACTGACCCACAGTGGTCAACAGTGACCAATGCAGAGAACCGAGGAATCAGGCAAAACCATAGTCCGGGAGAGGCCGAGGTCAGGGCAGGCATAGTTCAAGCTATACGGTAAGATATAAGATAAATATACCAAGATCAATACAGATCTTGGATTGGTGGTCCTCTTTTTCGGCGTGGGATTTATTATTTATTATTGCTTTGTGCCTGATACTTTTCTCATCTTTTCATCATATCCTTTATTGATCTTTATATATTTATCTTATGCACTTGCTGTAATTTCATTTGTTATCAACTCACTATTAAGGTAAATATTTGTGATATATACATCCCTTATAATATATGCATTCTTATTGGGCTTCTGGCAATAGCAACTCTGATCTGCTTATGCAATTGCACTTTATATGGTTTCCCCACCCTTAGACTACCATCCTTATGAATCTTAATGTTTTTAATATATCTGTTTTTTGCCAATCATGTTTAAATTCCAATTGTTAATAAAATGATATACTTAATCATGAACAGTGTGTGATTGCGCTATTTATTATTCGCCAAATCCAAATATTCTTGTTGGCTTTCTCTATTGCTCAGGCACCCTCCCACAGAGAAAGGTGCCTGTAGTACCCCAAAGGTTGCCCACCATTGGCTGGTGAAGACTAGGGTGTGCTGTGTAGCCAGGAAACGAGCCACAGCCACCGCAGAGGGACAGAGCTATCCCAGCGCCCGGACCCACCAGGAAGAGGAGGGGAGCTGGAGGTAGGCCCACACCGCTAGGAAAGGTCTGAGGCATGGAGACAACGAGCTGCGTCCTCACATAGGACAGGAGTCCTCCCAGTGCTTAATTCATGCACAGGGGAACCTCTGTCCCCTCCCCTCTATCCCGCACAGCAAGCCCCAGGGTGTGATCACAGTATCTGGCGAGACGCCCCCTTTCTTCGGGCTCTGGCATTGCCAAAAGATTGAGCATAAGGCCGGAGGGCTGCTAGCCAAAGAGGAAAATAGCAAGAGTGTGCGCCGGAATCAGTGCGGTCTGGGGAGTTCCTCTGCGACAAGTCGCTCTACACTGTTATTAGCAGAGCTTGGCCGCTTCTATGTGTGCCCTTCCTGCCAGATGTGACATTGTGTGGGGAGCAGCAGACTCCTGATCCAGGGACCCCTCTCTGCTGACCTGACTTGAAAAAGGAGTGTTTTCAACTCTGAAACGCGTCGTCATCTATATCTAAATAAAAGGAATCATCTTCAACTGCTTGAGGTCGTGTTATTGCGCCAGGAGGTATTGAAAACTGTGGACCCCATATTTTCCACACCCATTTATTACCACTAGGAAAGAGAAAGGTGAGCAGCGTAGTGACTAATAATAAGAATAATAATAACGTCCAGTTGTCAATTTATTCAGACATTTCCAGGAGTAATAACAGAGAAATGGAACAATATAGAATTATAAGCAAAATATGGTCCAGAATATTTCATGGAAACTGCAGGTATTTACTAAAATAGGCAGTTCAGGATAAACTGTCTGCCTTTTTTTTTTTTTTGAAAAATCATCGTATTAGGCAGAGTTAAAGGGATATTCCCATCTGGACATTTATGGCATATTGCTAGGATATGCCATAAATGTCTGGTAGGTGCAGATCCCGTTGCCCATGACCACGTTTTTTTTCATTCGCTGCTACAGGACTCCCAAAATAGTGCTGACTCAGCTATTTTCATAAGTCCTATAGCAGTGAATAGAGAGAAGGCCACTCATGTGGGAACTGTGGGATGTGGGCATTTAATGTGGGATCGGCCTAGAATCGATGGACCCTTCTTCAAACTAAAAGGTGATTGTTCAGAGCAATTATAAAAGTTTTCCCAACCTGCATCTTCCAGTACAAAGTGTCACTACTTAGTTAATGTGACCCTCCTCTCCTTCATAAGAATAAACTGAGAAAAAACATAGTTGACTCATTCTCTATATAACCTTAAGACTTTCCTTCAGAAGCTCATATTACAACTACAATCACATTTATAAATCATCAAACCTTGCCATTTCAGGAAACAATAAAAAGACCAATTCTCATAAAACATATAAAGTATCCTAATGTAAGTGGAAAATGTTTGCAAAATTTTCTCCATCACGGCTTTTGAAAGGAAGGAACAGGAAAAATACTGTGTTTTCAATCAAGCACAGAACCTAAATAGAAATCTGGAAATCTTATTAAAGGGAAGCAATGTTGACAGGTGAATTAATGTAAATGTCTATCATGACTCCTTAACGGGGTATAGACACCAGCCTAGAAATGCCAAATGTTCATATATATAGACAATTTCAATCCCCTCATTCTGCCGGCTGATGGATGATTATGGAGAATAAAGTGGTAATGTAGATTTGGTCTAATCGCTTTCCTTGTGCTGTCGGAATTTTAATGTATGAGAGTGCGCAGAAGTTACAGTCCCTAAACTTCTTAAAAGATCTCACTAACATCTCAAGGAAAGTCTCGAGTAACAGAACAAACAGTTCTGCCTGGAGCGGACTAGTCGCAGCCGCACACATTTAGTATTTTTCTATTTTATGTTTATTGCTTTATTTTTATGGTTTACTATTGTCATTTATTATTTACTATTTGAATTTGGAAGCTATAACTCAGCATCTCAAGTATTATGTCTTTCGCAAAATGTGATATCAAATATAACTGACAATAAAATAAAGATTACACAGTGTTTTGTATGCTTGCACCTGAAATGATGAGACCAAAAGTGATGCATGTCATTATTTTCATGGTGATGGAGGATCTGGCTGTCAAATCTATCTTTGCAGCCAATCATTTGCCACTAGGCTTTATTTCATTTATTCAAAACATATTAGACTTTATTGATGATATAGGGTTTGGACCAGGGGCAGATTGGCCATAGACCTCACAAGGAAACTTGCCCTCCTCGTGGCCGGCCAGTGGAAGTTTTTGAGGATGTATTTTGTGATGCTGGCAGTATTTTGTGATGGACTGTGGTATTTGGCTCTGTTGGGGTGGTATAATGTGCCACAATATGGTATTGTTGGCCCTGCCTTCCATTAATTTGGACCTAACTACAAAATGGGGCCACTTTTAGTATTTTTTCCAGGGCCACTTTAAGTTCTCAGTCCGCCCCTGGTTTGAACCCCAAGAATAATTTCCTCTGAAGGGCCTGAAGAACCCCATTCTGACACTGAATTACACCATAGATGCCTCTTCTCAAGACTAGATAAATATAATTCTTTTCATACAGCCTCATAACTAAGACCTTGTTACAGACAATGGTTGTTGATCCATTCTGCCACCCAACCAGTTTTACATTGGGCTAGACTTAAGGGCATTGTCCTGGCAGTCCTCTGGTATTCACCCTTTAACCCCTATTCAGGGATCTGCACTTAAGATGCAGGGGAGCCACAAGGCTGCTACCTCTTGCAATAGTCCCAGTATGGCGGGCTGCTGATTCACAGGGAACAGAGACACAGTACGTGGAATCGAGGGAAAAGGCAAAAGACAGGAAACAGGCAGAGGTCTATGCTCGAGGAGTTTGAGCAAATCCATTAAACAATACAAAGGTCAGGGTAGCCAGTACAGGATCAGGATCCAGGAATCAGACAAGGTTGGTACAAAGGCAGACAAACTGATTATAGCTCTTTACAATCTACAACAAACCAGGGAGACCTAATAAGATCTATAGAGACCAATTGCACAGGCAAAAAAGTGTGGTGGGCCTCACAGCTACATACTGTAGTAGGGCTGATGAGCTCATTAGTCAAGCAGCTGAGCTCGGTGTGTGCTGCAGGGAAAAGTCTTTCATATACAGGGAGTTCAGAATTATTAGGCAAAAGAGTATTTTGACCACATCATCCTCTTTATGCATGTTGTCTTACTCCAAGCTGTATAGGCTCGAAAGCCTACTACCAATTAAGCATATTAGGTGATGTGCATCTCTGTAATGAGAAGGGGTGTGGTCTAATGACATCAACACCCTATATCAGGTGTGCATAATTATTAGGCAACTTCCTTTCCTTTGGCAAAATGGGTCAAAAGAAGGACTTGACAGGCTCAGAAAAGTCAAAAATAGTGAGATATCTTGCAGAGGGATGCAGCACTCTTAAAATTGCAAAGCTTCTGAAGCGTGATCATCGAACAATCAAGCGTTTCATTCAAAATAGTCAACAGGGTCGCAAGAAGCGTGTGGAAAAACCAAGGCGCAAAATAACTGCCCATGAACTGAGAAAAGTCAAGCGTGCAGCTGCCAAGATGCCACTTGCCACCAGTTTGGCCATATTTCAGAGCTGCAACATCACTGGAGTGCCCAAAAGCACAAGGTGTGCAATACTCAGAGACATGGCCAAGGTAAGAAAGGCTGAAAGACGACCACCACTGAACAAGACACACAAGCTGAAATGTCAAGACTGGGCCAAGAAATATCTCAAGACTGATTTTTCTAAGGTTTTATGGACTGATGAAATGAGAGTGAGTCTTGATGGGCCAGATGGATGGGCCCGTGGCTGGATTAGTAAAGGGCAGAGAGCTCCAGTCCGACTCAGACGCCAGCAAGGTGGAGGTGGAGTACTGGTTTGGGCTGGTATCATCAAAGATGAGCTTGTGGGGCCTTTTCGGGTTGAGGATGGAGTCAAGCTCAACTCCCAGTCCTACTGCCAGTTTCTGGAAGACACCTTCTTCAAGCAGTGGTACAGGAAGAAGTCTGCATCCTTCAAGAAAAACATGATTTTCATGCAGGACAATGCTCCATCACACGCGTCCAAGTACTCCACAGCGTGGCTGGCAAGAAAGGGTATAAAAGAAGAAAATCTAATGACATGGCCTCCTTGTTCACCTGATCTGAACCCCATTGAGAACCTGTGGTCCATCATCAAATGTGAGATTTACAAGGAGGGAAAACAGTACACCTCTCTGAACAGTGTCTGGGAGGCTGTGGTTGCTGCTGCACGCAATGTTGATGGTGAACAGATCAAAACACTGACAGAATCCATGGATGGCAGGCTTTTGAGTGTCCTTGCAAAGAAAGGTGGCTATATTGGTCACTGATTTGTTTTTGTTTTGTTTTTGAATGTCAGAAATGTATATTTGGGAATGTTCAGATGTTATATTGGTTTCACTGGTAAAAATAAATAATTGAAATGGGTATATATTTGTTTTTTGTTAAGTTGCCTAATAATTATGCACAGTAATAGTCACCTGCACACACAGATATCCCCCTAAAATAGCTAAAACTATAAACAAACTAAAAACTACTTCCAAAATTATTCAGCTTTGATATTAATGAGTTTTTTGGGTTCATTGAGAACATGGTTGTTGTTCAATAATAAAATTAATCCTCAAAAATACAACTTGCCTAATAATTCTGCACTCCCTGTACATGCAAGAAAAGACCTTGCAGCCAGACTGAGGCCTGCAGCATAGGACACAGGAGTATGGCGGAAGAAGGCACACCTTCCTCCCCATGATCTCATAACCTTCTACAAAGGGTGCATCAAGAGCATCCTTAGCAGCTGTATTACTGCCTGGTTCAGAAACTGCATCTCCTCAGATATGTGGAAACTGTGGCGCATGGTGTAGACAGCAGAAAAGATTACTGGCGCCACTCTTCCTTCCATTGCGGACATCTATGTCAAACTCTGTACAAAAAAGGCTCTGAACATCGTGTGAGACCCTGCGTACAATGTCTTCAACCTCTTAGGGCTCATGCACACGACAGTATGGCTTTTTCAGTGTTTTGCGGTCTGTTTTTTACGGATCCATTGTTCCGTTTTTCCGTTCCGTTTTTCCGTATGCCATATACAGTATACAGTAATTACATAGAAAAAATTGGGCTGGGCATAACATTTTCAATAGATGGTTCAGCAAAAAAGGAACGGATATGGAAGACATATGGATGCATTTCCGTATGTGTTCCATTTTTTTTTTGCGGACCCATTGACTTGAATGGAGCCAAGCACCGTGATTTGCAGACAAGAATAGGACATGTTTTATCTTTTCATGGTACGGAAATAAGGAAATACTGAAACGGAATGCACACGGAGACACTTCAGTATTTTTTGCTGAACCATTGAAATGAATGGTTCAGTATATGTTCCGAGTACTGAACTCCAAAAACGGCCAGTATACTAAACGCAAAATACTGTCGTGTGCATGAGCTTTTACTGTGTGATGGATGTTTCCAACCATCCAGACCTCCATTATCAGACTACACAAGAGCTTCTTCCCACAAGCCATCAGACTGCTAAACGAACAAGGGCCAAACTCGTACGCTGTGCTTCGGAAATGTTAGGCCCTGTCTACTATTTTACTAATCTACTATTTTACTATTTAGGTGTTTAAAGCAACTTGTGGGTCCCGGGGGGAAATGCCATTTCATTTCTTGCTATATACCGATTACACTGTGTATAGTAGAAATGACAAATAAAGCTACTTATGACTTATGTTTTTTAATAGTATTAATATTATTTATATAAGGTGTAATTATTATAACTAGTCTTGTGTAATTCTTTACCGATATATATGTGAATTGCTTGTTGTCCTGTGAAGCTTGAACATACACAGGTTGTTTAATAGACATTATCTAAATAGACAATAGACAAGTATGACTCGAGTGTGACTCATCTCTCATCCAAGCACCCCCTTCTCAAATAAATTAGGCTACTTTCACACTCACGTTTTGTGCGGATCCGTCATGTTCAGATAATACAACCATCTGCATCCATTCAGAACTGATCCGTTTGTATTATCTTTAACATAGCCAAGACGGATCTGTCATGAACACCAGATTGTGTCAGTGAAAACAGATCCATCTCCATTGACTTACATTGTGTGCCAGAACGGATCCGTTTGGCTCAGTTTCATCAGACGGACACCAAAACACTGCAAGCAGAGTTTTGGTGTCTGTCTCCAAAGCGGAATGGAGACTGAACTGATGCATTCTGAGCGGATCCTTTTCCATTCAGAATGCAGTAGAATGCAAACTGATCTTTTTTGGACCGCTTGTGAGAGCCCTGAACGGATCTCACAAACGGAAAGCCAAAATGCGAGTGTGAAAGTAGACTTACTCTGTATCAAAATAGCCACAAAGCTTTTATCAGAGTGTGCTAAAGTACATCTATTGTATTAGGCTTGTTTCACATATGCGTGTAAAAGATCCGGCTTGCTGTTCCCAGCCCGAACAGCCTACCAGATCTGTTTAATACATATGTGAAACGAGGCTCAAAAGGACATAGCAGCAAGATCAGAGAGGAAGCAGGCAGCAGTGTAGCAGAGTCCCACACTCTGCTATCGCTCCCCTGTGTGATGGGTGGGTCTAGCAGACGCGTCGTGTGTAGTGTGTCTGAAGTTTCTTTTTCATTAAAAGATATAGTGCAGCGGCAGGGCAAGTAACAAATGGCGATAAGACAAAGTCTTGCCGTCATTTGGTGACAGCTGGCATGCCTGCAGAATGTTGTCTGCGTGCCACAGGTTGCCGACCCTAGTCCTAGACACATAGGTTCACGTTGGTTAATCAGTTTAAACCAGTTTTTGGAATTACCTGGGCTCTGAAGAGTTGCAAACTATGCAAAATTTGCAACAATTTGCAAACGGTTACGTCTAAAAACTATTATAAACATTAGTGATTCTGATAATTAGAGAGTTAATATTCAGACAAAACACAAGTATATTTAGGTTATCAAAATCTGACCATAATAAAACTTGTTCCTTGGTATGGGCTTTATAACCATATACCAAACTTTGCAAATCCTTGCAAGGTAGCCATGCTCCAGGGGCTGCTCCACTGGAAATGTGGATCTCATTTTACAATAAAGTACACCACCAACTATAAACATTATTTCAATTTAAATGGGTTTTACAGGATTTTATTTTTTATTCACCAAACCCACCCACCCAGCCGGACCTGGGAAGAGAGCTATTCTTACCTGCTCCCGGCTGCTCTGTTCAGGCTCCATGGCTCCTGGTCTGTCTTCACTGGATGTCCAGCCTCCGCCTGTAATCTTCCTGCTCAGACAGCCAATGATTGGTCTTAGTGGTGATGTTTGCTCAAGCGGCATGTCACAGCTAGAACACATCTCTACTGAGTCTGGTCATTGGCTGCAGCAGTGCACAGGAAGTTCCAGGCAGAGTTTGGAAGTCTGGTGAAGACAGCTCTGGAGCCACAAAGCCTCAACAGAGCCACCGGGAGCACGTAAGTATAGCATTCTTCACAGATCTCCTGGGTGGTTTGAGATTTAAAAAAATAATAATCTGGAAAACCCCTGTAAGGTCTAACAATCCATCCTGATTTATTTCATATCATTACATATGTGATTATGTCTCACAGATATTGATCAAGAGCAAATCTGTTTTCATAAATAATGAGTCACTGCCTGAGAAAATGGCAAAAACACAAAATAAAAAAAAGTTTTTTTTGATACATAGAAAACAGATAATAAAAAAGACAACGAAAAACCTTGGGCTATACCCCTATATCTGTTTAACCAAGGGATAGTGATGGGGAAAGCACGCACCCACAGTGCTAAATCAGACTATTTGCTGCCAGTACAAACATAGCTATGTATATAACCGATCACCAATGGAGATTGCTTGTAGTTTCCCCACTGTTATGTTGCAAGGTGACTGGCTCACAATGTATCTAACCTATGTCACTGTGTAATGTACGATGGGTACCTCCCGCCTAACACATTCCTTTCTTGCTGCTTCTTCATCCCAGATATGCAAAAAAAATTACTGTATGCTGCTGTTGTATACTGTAGCATATTTAGCTTTAGTCACAATAGCACTCAGTGATAAGGCTGCTGCTCGAAGGATCATCCAGCATTTAATGCAGTACTTCTGGACCATTCTCCCTAAATTGCACCTTCTATCACTTGCTAACTACACTGCTTATTGCCATTCATATTAGGATAAGACTAGAACTCCTACCTATCATATGACGCTTAATGGATTTCAACATCCTATCTCAGACATCAACAGTCCAGTTGTAGGAGACTACCAAATGTTTATGTATTAGCACATGCAGATGCCAGCCATATCTGATTGTTATGGTGACACTCCTTGGCAGCCAACATCCCGCTATCTTAGGCTCGGAAATCGCATCACTGACCCTGTTGTTGTTGCTCGGTGGGTGCCACATGCCCTCCCATGACCCCCAGGCCCTCCCATGACCCCTAGGTGGCCCAACCTTCGGAGCTCTGTGTTTTCTACTGAAGGCTACAGGCCTACCGTCTAGTCCTGTAGGGTGGGCGCATGCCTCCCGGCCCATAAAGGGAGCCCGCACACATTCACACCAATCTGCACCAGCCTATGGCTGGACACCTAAGGATATTTAGAGCACCTTTGCTTACAGAGAGGTGCCTGAACAAAAGGTTTACTGGCTTGCTAGATACTGCAAAGGTGCTTGTCTGCCTGTGTACCAACTTCTGCCTGATTCCTGGATTTTGACACTCTGCGGTCTGACCTGACTCATGCCTGTTCACCATACTGGCCCAGTGCTGCCTGACCTGACCAAGTTGACTGTTTCAAAGATTCACATGAACTCTGCCTGCCCAGATCTTGGCTTGTTTTATGACTATGAGTTTTACCTGATCCTTTGGTGCTTTATCTCTGGCCTATGAGGGTCAGCTGTTAACCACAACAGGACTACTCCAAGAGGCAACAGCCTGGTGGCTTACCTGAAGTGAAGTCCAGATCCATGTATAAGGTTTAAAGGATAAATACCAGGGTACTATCAGAATAACACCCTTAGGATTAGCCCAAAGTCAAACCAGCTGGTTGACACAGTGGTTCCACACCCATTGTCCATAATGATGTGTGGTAACATGATCCAGTGCTGGAATAGCTGTGAAACAACCACCAATTCCACTAATTATAGTGGGGCAAATCCTGCCCCCAGGTTGAACAATTCCTGGATGGGAACAAACCCAGGGGAGGTGGTGTGCCACATCACATGCCATTCATATCCCTCCCTGAATGGTACCCCACCTTAAATACTTATAGTGCTCATCCTGTGCTCATTGCAGCATCACAAGATATTAAGGGGACCATAAAGTGGCCTAATATCTATATCTCTATGAGAGATAGTTTCACATTTTGGATAGTGACTATATCAACTCAAGTTGCACCTACAATGCACTAAAGTGCATTTAAAAATCTCACCAGGATATATAAAAAACAGTTTGAGATCATTGCAGGAAAATCAAACATTAGAGACATATCTATGCAATGAACTAGCCCACAGAGGTCTGAGAATTCACCTACTCCCAGATTCTCATGTTGGTTGAATTTCTAAGAAAGTGGGAGAAGGAATCTATAGACTCCTCCATTTGTCTAATGACATTACTGATGGAAGGAGAAGGTTATGTTGGAAAAAAGCACTAAAGAGCTGAAAAACAGTATTAAGGACACTACGAAGGACACTTTTTTGGGAGAAAAGAGAGTGTGTTGCAACAGGCCATTAAAAAATTCACTGCACAAGAACATAAGCACTTCCAATAATTGAGGGATACCCAGAACTTGAAAGAAGGCTGGTTATTCAATTATAGTGTCAAAGACAATAAGGCAATGGAGGTAGACACTGAACATTCCTCATCAGATGGAGAATGTGAATCAGATTTGAATTGTGGTGTTTACCATACTGAACCACAACAATATAAAGGGAATTCAAGAGGCAAGGGTAGGAAAGGAAGAGATAGTAGTGTCAGAGAAAGAAAATGGGTCATCAATGAAATACAATAACTTAATAAATACTGAAGAAAACATGTTGTAAATTATTAATTTATCAAAAAGGGCCCTTAGTGAGGTCTATCCTTTGTTCCTACCCATAAATTCAAGGCATTTCACTGGGTGACAGACCTGAATTTGTCTATAAGTAAAGTTCAGTGGGAAAAGTTCCTCATTGCGTATGATAGGAGACTGGAATTAGGTATTGATTCGGGTGATCTGCCAGAAATCATGCTGCTGGCAGAGCTTTGGAAAGAGGGGAAGAAATTAACTGGGGAAGGGCCATTTAAAGACTTGAGGTTGCCTTCCACAATGTGCCTCCTGAGCAGGGATAACTCTCTCCTGATTCTTTCCTGGAGGTAGTAATGGAAGAGCTGCATGCCTTAGTGAAGGGGGTGTTTTGCAATAATAATATGACAAAGGAATTAATGGAAGGATTGTTGTTATTGGAGGAAGACAAATCAATAGTAATTAAACCCTCTGAAAAAGGGGGGTATATTGTTTTGGATCAAGTATTCTATGTACAAATGAGTCTGAGCATTCTAGATTAGTGGTCCCCAACCTTTTTTGCACCAAGGACCGGTTTCATGCAAGACAATTTTCCCAGGGACCGGGTGGGGGGGGGAAGGGGGGGGGGGTTCTGGGGCAGGGCTTAGGGGGTGGGAGGGGCTTACTGATTCACGCGCATAACAAAACACAAGGTGCATATTAAAATATATAACACTATATAATGACTATATAAACTGACTATGGTCTCTGCTGCACTGGTCTCTGCTGCACTAGTCTCTGCTGCACTAGTCTCTGCTGCACTGTACCGTATTTTTCACCCTATAAGATGCACCTAGTTTTAGAGGAGAACAATAAGAAAAAAATATTTTTCATTACACCTCAGGTCAGACCAGCAATCAGACCCCAATGTTAATCAGACCTCAGATCAGACCCCCAATGGCTCAGATCAACCCCCAAACCTTTAGCCATCTATCAGCCCCCAATGTCAGCCATAACCCCCCAATGTCAGCCATAACCCCCCCCCAATGTCAGCCATAAACCCCCCAATGTCAGCCATAAGCCCCCCATTAGCCCCTCATGTCAGCCATAAGCCCCCCATTAGCCCCTCATGTCAACCATAAGCCCCCCATTAGCCCCTCATGTCAGCCATAAGCCCCCCATAAGCCCCTCATGTCAACCATAAGCCCCCCATTAGCCCCTCATGTCAGCCATAAGCCCCCATTAGCCCCTCATGTCAGCCATAAGCCCCCCATTAGCCCCTCATGTCAGCCATAAGCCCCCATTAGCCCTTCATGTCAGCCATAAGCCCCCCATTAGCCCATCATGTCAGCCATAAGCCCCCCATTAGCCACTCATGTCAGCCATAAGCCCCCCATTAGCCCCTCATGTCAGCCATAAGCCCCCCATTAGCCCCTCATGTCAGCCATAAGCCCCTCATTAGCCTCTCATGTCAGCCATAAGCCCCCCATTAGCCCCTCATGTCAGCCATAAGCCCCCCATTAGCCCCTCATGTCAGCCCCAGGTCAGCCATCAGCGCAAATAAAATAAAATAAAATACTTACCTCTCCTGCTCCTGGTCCTGGTCACCATCGCGATCCTCTTCATTCTTCATTCTGCTGTCGGCTGGCTGTGTATAGCGGCGCACAGTGTGAGGTCACAGAGCGACCAGATCTTCCAGATTATTGGGAACGACCTTCTGTGAACGCTCTTTCCAGATAATCTGGCCACCTAAATTTATTGCTGATCACTCGATAAACGAGCAAAACACTCATTGGGTCATCCTATCATTCGTGCAGGCACCACCAATCATCGTTTCTGGGCAGCAGATCAGGCTGTATAAACAGCAATCTTCTGCCAATGATTTTGTATGGGGACCGTCGTCCTCATATTGTGAAGGAGATTGCTGCATGTAAATGCAACGGTCTCCTTCACTGAGCGAGCAGCTGACTGTCGGGAAAGAAATGCTTCCTTCCCGACAATCAGCTGCTCCTTTGGTCTGACTAAACCCGCCTTCAGGAGTAAACTCAAAAATATTCTTGATGAAGCCAGGGTGAGGAAGCTTTGGAGCAAAACACAGATGGCTTTCCTACTTCCTCGTTCCCCCATGATGACCTCCTTCTACAGTCCTGCAAATGTCCCTAAAGGACTTGATCCAATTAAAGGAAATGTGTCACAATTTTTTTTTTCTGCCAGTTAAAACCCTTTTTCTTAATCTCTTTTCATTTTCTGATTGCAAATCATTTTATTCTGTTTCCTGAACATGATTATGAGAGTGGCCATCTTGCCTGAGCTGCTCTCAACAGCAGATAGAAAGTGTTAAGAAAATTGCTTTACAGCAGCCCCATGGTCCATAGACACAATGGCCCGGAGGAGACTATATTGACTTCTATGGGAGAGTTTTGTAGGCATGCTCTGTGACCTGTGCAGAGGTCATTGTACAAGGAAAGCACAGATAAGATTTGACAATCACGTATTGTTAATAGTGAATCCTGTGTTATCTGTCATTCTAATTCTGCTTGTAATAATATCGCCTACATGTGTATATAAGCAGGAAACTGCAGTAAAGTAAAACAGGAGGGTAGCGAGGAAGCATTAAAAAGCTATGAGGAAAAAAACTGAATATGTAAAAGAAAAATAAAAGCAGCCAAACTGGAGATGGAGAGATTAATTGCCAAAGAGAGTAAAACTAACTCTAAAATGTTCTTATTATAAATGGTAAAAAGTATAAATCTGAAGGGGTTGGACCTTTACAGAGTGATGAGGAGAAAGCAAAGCTATTAATTTTTTTTTACCTACTGTATTCACTGAGGAAAATAAACTGTCACATGAAATGCAGAATGTAAAATTAAATTAACCATTAAAAGTGCCCTGTCTGATCCAATGCATATAGTATATCTTGAATTCGCCAAAGCATTTAATACTCTACCACATAGAAGGTTAGTATATAAAATAAAAATGCTTGGACTGGGGGAAAATGGCTGTATGTGGGTAACTCTACAATTTTATGCGACCCTCCCACAACAGCTATGTAAATCTGTACATGAGCATCTATTAGATAATACATTCATATCTACTGTATATTATGGGATGTCTATTTGCAGAAACATAATATAGTAGATTCTATAGTAAGCAATATGACCATAAATGCCCAACTGTAAAGCCTTTAGAAATCTGTCACTTCCAGGCAATGTTTCCAGGACAGAGCCTTGAGGCCTCTGGGGAAACATAACCCATTTAATTGCAAAATAGTAAATGGTACACCTGTCTAAAAGTCTCAAAGTTCAGAGATGAAGCATCATGGTTTGTGTCATAAGTCAAAGAAAACATGGGAGTTCTGACTGTTTTAACAGTACATGTCAAGAAAACCTGCTTATCCCTTCTCCACGTGCTACTCTTGGGTCATGTTTAAAAATCTAATAGCATTTGTGACCATGGAAGGTTCTACTTTACATGGCAAACTTGTCTTGTTTTGCTTTGATGTGTGCAATCCACTGTTCTCCTGCAGCACCATAAGCCAAATATATGTATATATTTATTGGTAAGGCCCCTTTTGCACTGCAGTACTTTTGTCAATATTTTACAGCAATATTTGTAAGGCAAAAATAATAGTGGCTCAAAGCACAGAAGAGGCACAAATCTGTCCATTATACTTCTATTTTCTGTAAAGGCTTCACTCCAGGTTTTGGCTTACAACTACTGATGCATAATCCTGACCAGGTGAAAGTGACCTTATGCCAATTACCATTGTTTGCAAATAGAGATAAATAAAAAAAAATCATTTTGCCGCTTCGCCAAATTTTTCGGGAAAAATTTGGTTCGATCCGAATGTATTCGCTGCGAATTATGGTAAAAACCGTCTATTTACTGGCGGCTGAGATCCTTTATAGTGGTGTAGAACACTGTTCCTTGTAGTAACATGCATAGGGAGTCTGCTTTGATAGTGAAATATTACTGTGAGTCCGTATGACATGCAGATGACAGGCGTCGCTCTTAGAATCACTGCACAGTCACGTGGGCCAAAATTGACCAAATAAGTATGAACTCAACCTTACAGGTCAATGTTACTGCCAAGAAGAAGCGCACTCCTTTTACAACGTCGCCAGCTGATTCCACATAGATGTTATCAGAACCTGTTCTATTAAACGCTTATAAAAGTAGAGCCCCCCGACAAAGTGTAGAGGGTGTCAGTAGTAAGTTTGTGTTGACGTCACTGATTTATTTGCCCATCCTTTGATCTGTCAGAACAATAGCCCACAAAAACGGATCCTGTCTGTGGAGCATACGCCTTCACTCGGTCAGCATTTGCTCAATAATCCATCAGTATTGCTAATGCCAAAAAAAAACAGGACTGGATCTAAAACAGAGATGACATGTGAATTAAATATTTGCATGTCTTCTGTGTTTTGTACCCACTCCTGCTTTTGGCTACCAAATCATAGGCCAATTCTGATGGGACCATACAGGCCCTACAGCTGCTACACAGACAGGATCCGTTGTGTGTCTCATTTTTCCTTCCTTCTGATGATGATGTCAGCCAGGCCAGCTGGAAAATAGTGTCCTCGTCATGAAGTGGGGGGGGGGGGGGGGGGGGGGACAGCAGGAAGAGATGGCCCAATGACAGGGTCTGGAGGTTGTGGCAGCATCAGGAGGCCACATAGTGGCACAATGACAGAGCCTGGAGGTGGTGGCAGCATGAGAAGGCCACCGAGTGGCACAACGACAGAGTCTAGAGTTTGCAGCAGTATGAGGAAGCCACCAAGTGGCACAATGACAGAGCCTGGAGGTGGTGGCAGCATGAGAAGGCCACCGAGTGGCACAACGACAGAGTCTAGAGTTTGCAGCAGTATGAGGAAGCCACCAAGTGGCACAATGACAGAGTGTGGAGGTGGCAGCAGTATGAGGGGGCCACCGAGTGGCACAATGACCGAGTGTGGAGGTGGCAGCAGTATGAGGAAGCCACCGAGTGGCACAATGACAGAGTCTGGAGGTGATGGCAGAAGCATCAGGAGGAGGCCACCGAGTGGCACAATGACAGAGTGTGGAGGTGGCAGCAGTATGAGGAAGCCACCGAGTGGCACAATGACAGAGTCTGGAGGTGGCGGCAGCAGCAGTATCAGTAGGAGGCCACAGAGTGGCACAATGACAGAGTAGGGAGGTGATGGTGGCAGCAGCATCAGGAGGAGGCCACAGGGTGGCACAATGACAGAGTGTGGAGGTGATGGCGGCAGCAGCATCAGGAGGAGGCCACCGAGTGGCACAATGACAGAGTGTGGAGGTGGCAGCAGAATGAGGAAGCCACCGAGTCGCACAATGACAGAGTCTGGAGGTGACGGCAGTATGAAGAAGCCACCGAGTGGCACAATGACAGAGTCTGGAGGTGACGACAGCAGCAGCATCAGTAGGAGGCCACAGAAGGGCACAATGATAGAGTGGGGAGGTGACGGTGGCAGCAGCATCAGGAGGAGGCCACAGGGTGGCACAATGACAGAGTCTGGAGGTGGCGGCGGCAGCACCATCAGGAGGAGGCCACAGGGTAGCACAATGACCAAGTGTGGAGGTGGCGGCAGCATCAGAAGACCAAAGAGTTGCAAGGTGACATAGTGTGGAGGTGGCAGCAGCATGAGGGGGCCAGAGAGTGGCACGACGAAGAGAGATTGTGGAGGTGGCAGCAGCATGAGGGGGCCAGAGAGTGGCACGACGAAGAGAGATTGTGGAGGTGGCAGTAGCATGAGGAGGCCACAGAGTGGCTGCTTAGTCTATTCATTTATAGGGAATATGGAATAGAACAGAAGGTTAAAATTTCTCAACTTTATAAAGTGTTGCTTAAAACGCGATTTAATAATACACGTTCTCCGGCACAAAAGGCTTGGCAAATTTATTATCCATGAATTTCCCTCGTAGATTGGGATAATATATTGGCGAATTTAAGTTTACTTTCTTATAATTTTAATCAAGTTTTGGTTCCATTTAATATTCAATAAATATAATAATAAAAATTGTTGCCTAAGACAGGAGAGAATCCTCAAGTCTTATGTTTATTCAAGGACATGGTTACGATGGAGAAAGCATTCCAAAAAACAATTTATCTCCACCTGGAGGTGAGCCCTGTCAGGATTGTTGCATGTGCGGTATCGGCTGCTCATCGACCCAGAAACTTCTGGGGGAACCTGCCTGGCATGAACAGGCCTCTAGTAGATACAGACAATGAGAAGACAAAGCTAGACAAAGATAGCTTTGAGCCCGGAAGAGTCGCGAAGTCCATCAAGATATGTCAGTAAAGATTTTACCGCATATAACTGCAGCGCTGAACACTGAATAAAATTAGTTTTTTGACCAAAATACGTCAATAAAGATTTTACCACATATAACTGCAGCGCTGAACGCTGAATAAAATTTGTTTTTCGACCGAAATACGTCAATAATGATTTTACCACAAATATTACTGCAGCGCTGAACGCTGAATGTATTTGTTTTTCGACCGAAATACGTCACTAAAGGTTTTGCCACATATAACTGCAACAGTGAACGCTGAATAAATTATTTTTTTCTACCGAAATACGTCACTAAAGGTTTTACCACATATAACTGCAAAAGTGAACGCTGAATATATTTTGTTTTGTATTGAAATAATAACTGAAGAAGTGAAATGCGTATATATTTTTCGTTTTGTACTGAAAAAGGCCAATAAACGCTTTTAGCAGAAATAAATGCACCAGTGAAGTGCGTATATTTTCTTCCTTTTTGTACTGAAATAGGACACTGAACACTTTCACCACATATAACTGCAGAAGTGAAATGCGTATATATTTTTCCTTTTTGTACTGAAATAGGCCACTAAACGATTTCAAGACATATAACCGCCGCCGATGTGAACTGAGAATATATTTTTATTTTTGTACTGAAATAGGCCACTAAAGCATTCAAGACATAAAACCGACGCCGACGTGAACTGAGAATATACGGATGTTGCAGGGTTAACACACATGCTTTATGAGACATGTTATCTAAACTAAATGCAACTAAATGCGTTAAGCAATTGCTTTTCAATGGCTTTTGTTTCAAGATAACGCGATGAGTTAAGAAATTTGAGTTAAGAGTGTGTGTATTACCTCTGCTACATCTGTAATTTTCTTTTTGTACTGGAATAGGGCACTAAACGCTTTCAAGACATATAACTGCCGCCAACGTGAACTGAGAATATATTTTTCTTTTTGAACTGAAATAGGCCACTAAACACTTTCAACACAAATAACCGCCGAAGTGAACTAAGAATATATTTTTCTTTTTGTACTGAAATACAAAATAACATATATAACCGCCGCACTGACTGACTGCTACCGCCGCTAGTTCCGTGAACCCCTGCACCACAACTTCCCGGGTAGGTAGGCAGCTGCGAAGCATGTGGTCTATCCCAGGCACGTTTGGCTCCAGACCTCCCACTGCTGCCCCCCTGCTGACTCCCAGCCATGCTTTCAAGACAAATAACCGCCGCCGATGTGAACTGAAAATATATTTTTATTTTTGTACTCAAATAGGCCATTAAACGCTTTCAAGACATATAACCGCCGCCGACGTGAACTGAGAATGTATTTTTCTTTTTGTACTGAAATACAAAATAACATATATAACTGCCGCACTGACTGACTGCTACCGCCGCTACTTCCGTGAACCCCTGCACCACTACTTCCCGGGCAGGTAGGCTGCTGCGAAGCAGGTGATCTACCCCGGGCACGTTTGGCTCCCGATCTCCCAGTGCTGCCATCCTGCTGACTGACTGCTGTCACCCTGCTGACTCCCAGCCATGCTTTCAAGACATATAACCGCCGACGTGAACTGAGAATATATTTTTCTTTTTGTACTGAAATAGGCCAGTAAATACTTTCAGCAGAAATAAATGCACTAGTAAAGTGCGTATATATTTTTCTTTCTGTACTGAAATAAGCCACTAAATGCTTTTGCCACAAATAAGTGCACCAGTGAAGTGCGTATATTTTTTTCTTTCCATAATGAAATAGGCCAATAAACGCTTTTGCCACAAATAAGTGCACCAGTGAAGTGCGTATATATTTTTTCCATCTATAATGAAATAGGCCACTAAACCCCTTTGACAAATAACTGCACCAGTGAAATGCGTATATTTTTTCTTTTAATAAGGAAATACGCCACTAAACACTTTTTTTTTCTTTCTGTACGCTTTCAACACATATAACCGCCGACGTGAACTGAGAATATATTTTTCCTTTTGTACTTAAATAGGCCAGTAAACGCTTTTAGCAGAAATAAATGCACCAGTGAACTGCGTATATATTTTTCTTTTTGTACTGAAATAGGCCACTAAACTATTTTGACACAAATAAGTGCACTAGTGAAGTGTTTATATTTTTTTATATATAATGAAATAGGCCACTGAACGCTTTTACCACAAATAACTGCACCAGTGAACTGCGTATATATTTTTCTTTTTGTACTGAAATAGGCCACTAAACTATTTTGACACAAATAAGTGCACTAGTGAAGTGTTTATATTTTTTTATATATAATGAAATAGGCCACTAAATGCTTTTGCCACAAAAAACTGCACCAGTGAAGTGCGTATATTGAATTCTTTCTTTAATGAAATAGGCCACTAAAACCTTTTGCCACAAATAACTTCACCAGTGAAGTGCGTATATTTTTTCTTTCTATCATGAAAGAGGCCACTAAACGCTTTTGCCACAAATAAGTGCACCAGTGAAGTGCATATATTTTTTTCTTTCTGTACGCTTTCAACACATATAACTGCAGAGGTGAACTGCGTATATATTTTTCTTGTTTGAAAATTGCTGGAATGACAGAGCTGTATAATGGATATTTGGATCCCCAAATAATCGTTCACTGCACTTGTAAATCGCTTTTCTAGCACTGTCCCTAGCGCCTTTGCCGTTCAGCAGTGCAGCTATATGTTCTAAAGCCTTTTTGTGTCGTGTATAAGTGGAAAAAAGATAAATATATTTGCCGTTCATCGGTGCAGTTATATGTTCTAAAGCCCTTTTGTGTAGTGTATAAGTGGAAAAAAGAAAAAATATATTTGCCGTTCAGCGGTGCAGTTATATGTTCTAAAGCCTTTTGTGTTGTGTCAAAGTGGAGAAAAATAAGGGCCTATTTGCCATTCAGCGGTGCAGTTATATGTTCCAAAGCCCTTTTTTGGAGTGTATAAGTGGAAAAAAGAAAAATATATTTGCCATTCAGCGGTGCAGTTATATGTTCTAAAGCCCTTTTTTGCGTGTATGAGGGCTCTTTCACACTTGCGTTATTGTCTTCCGGCATAGAGTTCCGTCGTCGGGACTCTATGCCGGAAGAATACTGATCAGGATTATCCTAATGCATTCTGAATGGAGAGTAATCCGTTCAGGATGCATCAGGATGTCTTCAGTTCCGGTACGGAACGTTTTTTGGCCGGAGAAAATACCGCAGCATGCTGCGCTTTTTGCTCCGGCCAAAAATCCTGAAGACTTGCCGCAAGGCCGGATCCGGGATCAATGCCCATTGAAAGGCATTGATCCGGATCCGGCCTTAAGCTAAACGTCGTTTCGGCGCATTGCCGCATCCGACATTTAGCTTTTTCTGAATAGTTACCATGGCTGCCGGGACGCTAAAGTCCTGGCAGCCATGGTAAAGTGTAGTGGGGAGCGGGGAGCAGTGTACTTACCGTCCGTGCGGGTCCCCGGGCGCTCCAGAGTGACGTCAGGGCGCCCCAAGCGCATGGATCACGTCATCCATGCGCATGGGGCGCTCTGACGTCATTCTGGAGCGCCCGGGGAGCCGCACGGACTGTAAGTATACCGCTCCCCCGCTCCCCGCTCCTACTATGGCAACCAGGACTTTAATAGCGTCCTGGGTGCCATAGTAACACTGAAAGCATTTGGAAGACGGTTCCGTCTTCAAATGCTTTCAGTACACTTGCGTTGTTACGGATCCGGCAGGCACCTCCGGCAACGGAAGTGCATGCCGGATCCCAACAACGCAAGTGTGAAAGAGGCCTTAGTGGCACAGAAAAAGTATTTGCCATTGTGTGGTGAAGTGAGAAAATTACATCCCTTTTTGGCGTGCATTAGTGGGAAAAAAAAGGGCTTATTAGCCATTGTGTGGTGAAGTGATAAAATTGCTGACTTTATTGGGGTGTTTTAATTTCCCTTTTATTTATTTATTTGATCTAACGGTATGTCAGACAGAGATGTGCCAGGCCCTGCACAGGGGAGTGGCAGAGGCCAAAATAGTTCTGGTGCAGGCACAGGTCGCAGCAGAGTAAGCGGGCGTGGCATCCTGAGTCGCAGCAAGAGGCCTGAGCTCCCGGTGTCAACTAGCAGTCATGTTTTGACCAGCAACCCAGCAGTTCTTGAATGGTTGACTCGGTCATCCACTTTGTCCCAAGTGACATCAGACACCCCCAGACAAGAGTCGGTGGGTTCATCAGAAACAACCCTTAGTTGGCATGGCCCAGGAGCAGGCCCTGTGCCCTCATCTGTCCTCAACCTGCCTATGTCATTTTCTGTTCCCTTAGCCAGAGAGGTATTATATGCTGTGGGCTCAGCCCCACTATAAAGCGAGGACAAGTTACTAGAGGACAGTCAGCAGCTACTGACCAGCCAAGATGTGGAGGAGACATCCGCCGATTCCTCCGCTAGGCGGGCAAGTAGTGATGAGGAGAGTGGCGTGGGAGGTGGTGTTGCGAGCGGTGAGGCTCCTGACCCAGAGACTGTTGAGGAGGACATCAGTGATGTGCAGACAGTACTCGATGATGATGATGATGTAGCTGATTGCACTTGGGAGCTGGGTGAATTAGGGGCTTCATTATTATTGGGAAAAGATGGTGGCAGCTTGCCCGTGAGCCAGCGGTGGAGCCAGCAAGTCGGTAGCATGGCCGGGAGTCAGCAGGGTGGCACTAGTGGGAGGTCGGTAGCCAAACGTGCCCGGGGTAGACCAACCAATTCGCCCGGGAAAGTAGTCGTGAACGGGATCACGAAAGCAGCAACGATAACAGTCTTTCAGTACGTAGTGTTGGGGGTAAAATCACCTACTCGGTGGTGTGGCAGTTTTTTGTTTAGCCGCCGGAGGAGGTGAACATGGCCATATATAGAATCTGTGGGCAGAAGGTTAAGCATGGCCAGGGTGCCAATGTTTGCACCATGGCCCTGCATCAACATATGCAGCGTCACCATAAAGTGGCCTGGGAGAACCGTGGCTGCAATGTGGTGGTCCAGCCTGCCGTAGCAACCGCTGCATCACCCAGTGGCATGCACCCGGTTTCAGGCAGTCAAGGCTCCACCATCTCAGCTGAAGGGAGCTGTCTGTCCTTCCCATCATCTGCTGGTCCTGATACTTCTGTTCCTCCTTCTCCTACTCAGTCATTCCGTCAGCAATTGATCACTGAAGCGATTGCCAAGAGACAACAGTGTGTGTGCACTCATCTAACGCGCAGAAGATGAATGTGCTCCTAGCCAAGTAGCTGGTGCTGCGGTCCCTCCCTTTCTAAGTGGTGGGCACCTTTCAAAGAACTGATGGCTTGTGCCGAGCCGAGGTGGAGAGTCCCAAGACATCATTTCTTTGTCAAAAATGCATTACCAGCCCTGGACACACATGTAGAACAGAAGGTGTGGCAGTCCTTGAGCCTGTCGGTGTCGGCCAAAGTGCACGGCAGCGCCGACGTTTGGAGCTGTAACTACGGTCAGGCCGTCAGGGACAAAACATGTCCTTTACAGCCCAATGGGTGAATGTGCTTCCTGCACAGCCAGACCAGCAACTTTGCCAGGTGACGCCACTTCCGCCTCCACGTTCTCACGCCATTGGTACTGCGACAATGTCCGCCTCTGCCTCCTCATCCTCCACCGTGTCCTCAGCCTCCACTGCAGGGACAATTCACAGTGCCCCTCCAGCATACCACATGTGCAAGGCACGGCGGTGTCACTCTGTTCTGCCCCTCGTTTGCCTTGGCGAACGGAGTCACACAGGGGAAATCATATCCTGGCTTTCTCCGTGACAACTCAAAATTGGAACCATGGTGACCGACAACGAGAAGAACATGGTCTCAGGCTGCATCAAGGAGGGATGTGCATGATAGGCCCGGAGCTGTCTACCCAACTCGCCCCCTTCCCACCTCCATTTTAGTTTTTTTATGTATGAAGAGGCTGCGGTGCTTCGTAAGCGCCACAGTCTCTTCCTAGGCCATATGACATCGTTCAGCTGGTCTAGGTGCAGCTCTGTCCCATTTGAGTGATTAGGGCTGAGCTGCAATACAAGCACAGTGCTATCAAATGGACAGCGCTGTACTTGGTAAGGAGCAAAGAGGCTGCAGTGCTCACTGAGACATCGCGGTCTCCTCAAACAGCTGATTGGCGGGGGTTGACAGGAGTCTGACCCCCACCATCTCATAACTCTCTGAGTACAGATGTCATAGATGTTACCTGCAGTCCTATGTAACACCCCACATAACACAGTGAACTATTGTGTTATGTGTGGTGTTACATAGGACTTCATGGAACATCAACTACATTATCTGCACACAGAAAGTTATCACTGTTATCTGGGCTGTTACATAGGACTGCAGGTGACAAATTAAAATTTTAGTTGCCAAATTTAAAATACATATGATTATGATAAAAAAAAGACTTGGCGGAGAAGATGAGACACAGGTCACAGTAGTCAGCCAGCTCTACATATAGGGGAATACAGCACCAGTGTGCTGCGTCCAGGCACAGGCGTGCGATAACATCATCACGCCTGCTTGCGCCAGGATTTTACTACCGCATAGGCTTCAGGATTACTAGGCTTGAAGCCTATAGCGCTGATCAGGAGGCAGGGAACTATGCGCTCCCATGCCCCGCCGTAGTTTGTGGGCATGGCATTGGGCCCCCCAGCGATGACAGGCCCGAGGCTACAGACCCAAATGCCCCAATTATAAACCGCCTGAAGTCTTCCACCCATCTGCAAGACATGACTAAAAATGGCCAGGAAACTTTGCATGCACTTCAGCCACTCGTACACCGCAAAGCATAACCTCCTTGAGCTGCAGCAGCAGAACGGCATCCCCCACCTTAGGCTGATATGCGACGTTTCCACCTGTTGGAATTTCACCCTTCATATGTTGGACCGACTAAACGAACAGAGAAAGGCTATAAACGATTTCTTGATGATCCAAGCGGACAGGAGTACTCCTCTGTGTAACTTCGATGTCAGCTAGTGGCAGCTCATGCGTGACACCTGCCATTTGCTCAGGCCCTTTGAGGAGACCACTTGATTTGTCAGGCGCCAGGACTACGGGATGAACAACGTTATTCCACATGTCCTGAAACCTGGCTGGTCAGGGAACTGGAGACGTGGCGACTAGATCTCACGGCCACATGAGCCCTGTGGGGGCTGAACTGGAGGAGGAGGAGCTACAGGGCAATGAGGAAGACAAGGCAGAGGACCCAGACACACAGTGGTAGTATGTAGTGGAAATGGTGGCAGGGAGTCCCTCCGAGCCACTTGCACAAATGGCCCGATGCATGATCACTTGCTTGCATAGTGACAGCCAAATTGTCACCATTCGGCAGAGGCATGACTTCTGGCTCGCCACCTTGTTGGATCCTCACTACGGGTCCAAAATGGGGGCCCTTTTTACAACCGTAAAGAGGGAGGACAAACTGAACTACTATAGAGACATCCTATGTAGTGAGTTGGCCGCTGCCAATCTGCGTAATCGTCCATCCTCTCACAGGTCTGACCGGGGGGCCCTCTGCGCTCACGTTCCTCTGCCGTAGCTGATGTGGCAGGGTGGGGGGGTAGGAGCAGTTCCAGCTTCATCAGCAGCAACTTGAGTCTAGAGTCGCCGATGAACAGCTTTCTTCACCCGCCTAGTGAAGAAACTACTCACAGCAGCAGCAGCTAGACCTGGAGCAGGACCTGAACCAGAAGGTGGTGGCATACTTGGACAGTACCCTACCACCCCACATTGAAGATCTGCTGGACTACTGGGCAGCCAAACTGGATTTGTAGCCACAACTAGCAGAGTTTGCCCTGGAAAAGCAGTCCTGCCCGGCCAGTAGTGTGGCTTCAGAGCAGGTGTTTAGTGCGGCGGCGGCCATAGTTACCCCAAGAAGAACTCGCCTGTGGAGATACTGACCTTTGTCAAGATGAATCAGGCGTGGATCAGCCAGGATTTCCACCCACCAATGCCTGATGCATCAGACTAGATCATCTATTGTGCCACACCAACACTTTGACAAAAGAAAACGGTTTCTTCTGACTACCTGCCTCAGCTACTATTCTGATTCTGCCACCCACCTGATGCCACACATCTGATGCCAAGTGCTCCTTCTTTCACCCACCATCTTCAGCTAGTACTCGTATTTCCACCAAGCTCCCCACTCTGTCACCGGGTCACTCTGTGGTCTCCTGATGCTGCTGCCACATCCCCACTCTTTCACCGGGTCACTCTGGTCTCTTGATGTTGCAGCCACCTCCACAATATGTCACCTTGCCACTCTGTGGTTTCTTGATGCTGCTATCACCTCCATACTATGTTATCTTGCCACTCTGTGGTTTCCTGCTGCTGCTGCCACCTTCACACTGTCATTGTGACACTCTGTGGCCTCCTCCTGATGCTGCTGCCACCTCCGTACTCTGTCATTGAGCTGCTCTGTGACCTCCTGATGCTGCTGGCACCTCCACACTGTCATTATTCCACTCTGTGGCCTCCTCCTAATGCTGCTGCCACCTCCAGACTCTGTCATTGGGCCACTCTGTGGTCTCCTCATGCTGCTACCACCTAACCACTATGTCATAGGGCCACTCTGTGGACTTCTCATAATGTTCCAACCCTCCCCACTGCATGACTGGGCCACTATTTTGCCTTTTGGCCTAGCTGACATCATCATTTCTTTGACCCTTCTTTTGATCTGTCAGAAGGAATAAAAAAATGAGACGCGCAACCTTTATAAGTAGCAGCTGTAAGGCTTGTATGGTCCCATCAGACTTGGCTTGTGATTTGGTAGCCAAAAGCAGGAGTGGGTACAAAACACAGAAGACATGCAAATATTCCATTCACGTGCCATCTATGTTTTGGATCCATTCCTGTTTTTTTTGGCATTAGCAATACTGATGGATTATTGACCAAATGCTGACCGAGTGAAGGCGGATGCTCAACAGACAGGATTCATTTTTGGGGGGTTATTGTTCTGACGGATCAGAGGAAGGGCAAATTAATCAGTGACGTCAACAAAAACTTACTCTCCACTCTGTCGGGGGGCTCTACTTGTATAAGCGTTTAATAGAACAGGTTCTGTAGACATCTATGTGGAATCAGCTGACAATGGTGTAAAAGGAGTGCGCTTCTTCTTGGTGCTAACATCGATCTGTAAGGCTGAGTTCATACTTGAGTTATTTAGTCAGTTTTGGCCCCGTGACTGCCCGAATAAGTGAAGTGTGCAGTGATTCTAAAAGCGACGCCTGTCTCTGCAGCCAGCAAATAGCCGTTCTTTTTACGCGATTTGCCGCAAATAAATTCGGATCTACCTTTTAGGTGTTCTACAAGAATTAAAGGAAAATGTAGATGCAATTTCAGAATTTAACTTTTTGGGCAGATTTTCCCTTTTAATCCATTATTTCCAGTAACAAAGCAAGGGTTAGCAGCCAAACAAAACTCAATATTTATTACCCTGATTCTGCAGTTTACAGAAACACCCCATATGTGGTCGTAAACTGCTGAACAGTCACACGGCAGAGCACAGAAAGGAACGCCATATGGTTTTTGGAAGGCAGATTTTCACTAGGATAATTTAAAGTTGCCATGTAACATTTAAAGACCCCCTGATGCACCCCTAGAGTAGAAACTCCAAAAAAGTGACCCCATTTTGGGAATTACACCCCTCAAGGTATTAAAAACTGATTTTACAAACTTTGTTAACCCTTTAGGTGTTTCACAAGAATTAAAGGAAAATGTAGATGAAATTTCAGAATTTAACTTTTTTGGCAGATTTTCCATTTTAATCCATTTTTAACAAAGCAAGGGTTAACAGCCAAACAAAACTCAATATTTATTACCCTGATTCTGTAGTTTACAGAATCACCCCATATGTTGTCGTAAACTGCTGTACGGGCACATGGTAGGGCGCAGAAGGAAAGGAGCGCCATATGGTTTTTGGAAGGAAGGTTTCACTGGGATAATGTTAAGTTGCCATGTCACATTTGAAGAACCCCTGAGTAGAAACTTCAAAAGCTGACCCTATTTTGGAAACTACGGGATAAGGTGGCAGTTTTGTTGGTACTATTTTAGGGTACAGATGATTTTTGGTTGCTCTATATTAAACTTTTTGTTTTGACACGATTTGTATTTTTTAGTTTTTTACAATGTTTATCTGACTGGTTAGATCATGTGCTATTTTTATAGAGCAGTTTGATACGGATACGAAAATACCAAATATTACTACTTTGTTTCAGTTTTACATAATAAAGCATTTTTTTATGTCTGAACGCCATATATATATTTTTTTTGGGGCGAATGTCTTATGTAGGGGCTCATTTTTTTTGTATGATATGACGGTTTGATTGGTACTATTCGATCGCTTGGTATTTCACTTTTTGTAATGTAAGGTGACAAAAAAAATTTTATATTATTTTTTTTTTTTGCTGTGTTCACCTGAAGGGTTAGGTCATGTGATATTTTTATACAGCAAGTTCTTACGGATGCGGCAATGCCTAATATGTATACTTTTTTTATTTATTTATATTTTAGACAATAACAGCATTTTTTAAACCAAAAAATCCTGTTTTAGTGTCTCCATTTTCTGAAAGCCATAGCTTTTTGTATATTTTGGGCGATTGTCTTAGGTAGGGTCTAATTTTTTGAGGGATGAGATGATGGTTTGATTGGTATGAATTTAGGGTGTTTATGACTTTTTCATCACTTGGTATTGCACTTTTTGTGATGTAAGGTGACAAAAAATTTGGCTTTTTTTACACCGTTTTTATATTTTTTGTTAGTTCATGTGATATTTTTATACAGTAGTTTCTTACGGACGCGGCGATACCTAATATGTATACTTATTATTTCGTTATTTAAGGTAAGTTTTACACAATAACAGCATTTTTTAACAAAAAAAATCATGTTTTAGTGTCTCCATATTCTGAGAGTCATAGGTTTTTTATTTTTTGCCTGATTGTTTTATGTAGGGGATCATTTTTTACAGGATGAGGTAACGGTTTCATTAGTGTTGCACTTTTTGTGATGTAAGGTGACAAAAAATGATTGTTTTAGCACAGATTTTATTTAAAAAAATTTACGGTGCTCCTGTAATATTTTTGTAGAGCCATTCGTTACAGACGCAGCAATTACCCAATATGTCGGATTTTCTATTTTTTATATTTTATGTGTTTTATTTAGGGAATTTAATTTTTTTTTTACTTGAAACTTTATTTTTTTATTATGAAAAACACTTTTTACTTTTTTTTTACTTTTTATTTTTGACCCACTCTAAGACTTCAACTTCTGGGGTCTAATCCCCTCTGCAATGCATTACAACACAGGCCAAATGCACACGGCTGTTGTGCGGCTGTTCCGTGCATTGGGGATCGCAATCTGCGGTCCCCAATGCACGGGCAACGTCCATGCGGTGGCAGGGATGGATCGAGACCCATTCAACTTAAATGGATCCGAGAGCTGTCCGCACCGCAAAAAAATAGAACATGTTATATTTTTTTGCGGTACGGAGGCATGGACAGAAACACCACGGAAGCACTCCGTAGTGCTTCCGTGGGGTTCCGTGCCTCCGTTTCGCACCACAGCTCCGGATTGCGGACCTACAGTATTCAAGTAAAAGGGTCTTCAACCGTGATGCGGGGAGCACACTGCCGGTGCCCCCATATTGCGGACTCACTGTTAGCAGGCCGCAATACGGCCACAGCCTGGCAACGGCCATGTGAATGAGGCCACAACCTGTATTGTAATGCATTGGATGTCAGCTTTTATGCTGACAGCCTGCCTGTGAGACCCATCCTAAGGGCTGGATCTCACAGGCATCCGTAGAAGGCAAGCTCCGATGCCTATGGAAGGTCCCCGCCGCCAGGCACCCGTACGCTCCGCAAGCCCTCTGCATGCAGCGGTCAGCTTTGACCGTGGCATACATGGGGTTAACACACCGGCATCTGTGTTTTTACCGATGCCAGCGTATGCAGCAAGAGCTGCGCCCGCCTGATCAGCCTACCGTACATGTACGGTGCTGGTCCTTAAGTCACGTCCACCAGCGCCGTACATGTACTTTAACCCCTTAAGTACCTAGCCATTTTTCAACTTAAGGACCAGACAAATATTTGCAAATCTGACATGTGTCCCTTTATGTGGTGATAACTTTATGTGGTGATAACTTCCAGCCAATTCTGAGATTGTTTTCTCGTCACATATTGTACTTCATGACAGTGGTAAATTTAAATCAAAATGTTTCATTTGTATTTATTAAAAAATACCAAATTTACCAAAAATTTGGAAAAATTTGCAACTTTCCAAATTTCAATTTCTCTGCTTTTAAAACAGATAGTACTACCTCCTAAAATTGTTATTACTTTACATTCCCCATATGTCTACTTCATGTTTGGATCATTTTGTGAATGTTATTTAATTTTTTGGGGACGTTAGAAGGCTTAGAAGTTTAGAAGCAAACCTTGACATTTAACTGAAAATTTCCAAAGCCCACTTTTTAAGGACCAGTTTAGGTCTGAAGTCACTTTGTGAGGCTTACATAACATAAATAGAAACTACCCAAAAATGACCCCATTTTAGAAACTACACCCCTTAAGGTATTCAAAACTGATTTTACAAACTTTGTTAACCCTTTAAGTGTTCCACAAGAATTAATTGAAAATGGATATGAAATTTCAGAATTTCAATATTTTTTGCAGATTTTCCATTTTTATCATTTTTTTCCGCTAACAAAGCAAGGATTAACAGCCAAACTAAACTCAATATTTATTTAGTTAATTCAGTAGTTTCTAGAAACATCCCATACACGGCAGGGAGCAGAAGGAAAGGAATGCCATATGGTTTTTCGAAAGCAGATTTTGATGGACTGGTTTTTTGACACCATGTCCCATTTGAAGCCACCCTGATGCACCCCTAGAGTAGAAACTCCATAAAAGTGACCCCATTTTAGAAACTACACCCATCAAGGTATTCAAAACTGATTTTACAAACTTTGTTAACCCTTTAAGTGTTCCACAAGAATTAATTGATAATGGATATAAAATTTCAGAATTTTTGGGCAGATTTTCCATTTTAATCATTTTCTTCCGCTAACAAAGCCAGGATTAACAGCCAAACCTGATTCTGTAGTTTACAGAAACACCCCATATGTGGTCAAAAACTGCTGTATGGCCACATGGCAGGGCGCAGAAGGAAAGGAACGCCATATTGTTGTTTTTTTTGTTTTTGTTTTTTATAGACTTTATTTTTAATTTTCCAGATGAAAAATAGGAGTAACAACATACATCAGACTCGCAGGTCTCAAGACTAGTGCCATCAGAGTTTCATAGACAGTACATTATTAAAGTGTTACAGGAGTCTACTTCATGACAGTGGAAAATATCAGAGTACATCACCCCACATTGTATTGTTTCGCATCCGAAGCTCCAGGGTTAAGACCACTTTCACAATCACACCCACCACAGCGCTGCAGCTCCCCCCCCCTAGGTAAGGAAAGATTTGTCGGCCGAACCACTCATATGCATCACCATCTATGTAAGAGTACGGAAGAGACTCATCCTTATAACATAAGACTGCACTCTTCTTTTCATATTAATAATAATAAGCCCACTGTTCACCACATTTCCCCTTTCCTGTAGGTAATATTTTTACTCATACTATTTCAGGCGCTGGCCTCGCTTGTAGCCAGAGTCCCCAAATTTTCTCAAATTTCTCTGCGTTGCCTCTCGCCATAAACGTTAGTTTATACATCGGCAAAACTGCATCTATAATTTGGATCCACTTTTGTACCGACGGAGGTTTCCAGTTCAGTAAAATGACCTTCCTGGCGTAGAACATTAAGGCCTCTTTCAGACGTGCGTTACGGGAACACCCGCGATTTTTTCGCGCGAGTGTTTGGTACCCAAACCCGAACCTCTTCATAGAAGTTCGGGCTTGGGATCGGTGTTCTGTAGATTGTATTATTTCCCCTTATAACATGGTTATAAGGGAAAATAATAGCATTCTGAATACAGAATGCATAGTAAAATAGAGCTGGAGGGGTTAAAAAAAAATAATAATTTAACTCACCTTAATCCACTTGATCACGATGCCGGCATCTCCTTCTGTCTCCTTTGCTGAACAGGACCTGTGGTGAGCATTCATTACAGGTAAAGGACCTGTGGTGACGTCACTCTGGTCATCACATGATCCATCACCATGGTAAAAGATCATGTGATGGATCATGTGATGACCGGAGTGACGTCACCACAGGTCCTTTACCTGTAATGAATGCTCACCACAGGTCCTGTTCAGCAAAGGAGACAAAAGGAGATGCTGGCATCGCGATCAAGTGGATTAAGGTGAGTTAATTTTATTTATTTTATTTTTTAACCCCTCCAGCGCTATTTTACTATGCATTCTGTATTCAGAATGCTATTATTTCCCCTTATAACCATGTTATAAGGGGAAATAATAATGATCGGGTCTCCATCCCGATCGTCTCCTAGCAACCGTGCGTGAAAATCGCACCGCATCCGCACTTGCTTGCGGATGCTTGCGATTTTTACGCAACCCCATTCACTTCTATGGGGCCTGGGTTGCGTGAAAAACGCAGAATATAGAGCATGCTGCGATTTTCACGCAACGCACAAGTGATGCGTGAAAATCACCGCTCATGTGAACAGCCCCATAGAAATGAATGGGTCGGTATTCAATGCGGGTGCAATGCGTTCAACTCACGCATCGCATCCACGCGGAATACTCGCCTGTGTGAAAGGGGCCTAAGAGTCTATACAGCATCCTAGTGTGCTTAGTTTGGATCAGATCTTTCACTAGTCCCAATAAGCTATTCTCTGGGGAGCATACTCCTGGTAACCCTAATTTCTCATTAAGAAATTTGTGAATTCCTGACCAAAACTGTGCTATCACTGGACAACTCCATATCATGTAAATCAAGGTGCCTCTTTCTGCGCCACATCTAGAGCATTGAGGAGTATCCAATTTACGCATACAATGTAGCCTTACTAGAGTCAGGTATGTGCGATGCAGCCATTTAGCCTGTATTAATTGGTCCCTTGCACTGATTACCGAGTGCCTCAAAGTGTGCATTAGTTCTTTCTCGTGCCAATCCTCCAATTGCAGAATATCCACCTTCCACCTAGCCAAAGATTTTGATAAGGGGGATGAGGCCTGCGACATCAGTTCCACATAGAAGTAAGATACTGGTTTACACAACTCTCTCAATCTAGAAACCTTTTCAATGGAACTATATTCTAGCTTAATGGGATCCTTACCAAATTGTTTAGTACATGCATGTCTAAGTTGCAAGTATCTAAACAAACTAGATTTGGGAATCTGAAATTCTTCCCTGAAGTCTCTAAATGTCTTGAAGTTTCCCTCTACATATAGTTGGGTAGCCTACTTCACCCCATGTTGCGGCCAGAACTCAAACTCCTGCAGCTTATACAATTCCTGTAGTCCTTGATTACGCCACATCGGCGTCACCGGGGACAACTCCCCTCTGTCTTCCCCATTCTTGTTCACCCGTACAGTTTTCCTCCAAATAGTTAATACCGCCAACATATTAGAGGTAAGACATCTAACTGGGTATTTACCCTCCCTATATATGAAGTTTGTTAAAGCTTCATATGACCCCAACAATGCAGCCTCCAGAACAGTCGCTGGATTATTGGCGTCTGCTCTGATACACCAACTGGCATATGTCAGCTGCACTGCTTGGTAGTACTTGTACAGTCAGGTCCATAAATATTGGGACATCGACACAATTGTAAAATTGTTGGCTCTATACATCACCACAATGGGTTTGAAATGAAACAAACAAGATATGCTTTAACTGCAGACTGTCAGCTTTAATTTGAGGGTATTTACATCCAAATCAGGTGAACGGTGTAGGAATTACAACAGTTTGCATTTGTGCCTCCCACTTTTTAAGGAACCAAAAGTAATGGGACAATTGGCTTCTCAGCTGTTCCATGGCCAGGTGTGTGTTATTCCCTCATTATCCCAATTACAATGAGCAGATAAAGGGTCCAGAGTTCATTTTAAGTGTGCTATTTGCATTTAGAATCTGTTGCTGTCAACTCTCAAGATTAGATCCAAAGAGCTGTCACAATCAGTGAAGCAAGCCATAATTTGGCTGAAAAAACAAAACAAACCCATCAGAGAGATAGCAAAAACAACTGTTTGGGACATTTTTAAAAAGAAGGAACGCACCGGTGAGCTCAGCAACACCAAAAGACCCAGAAGACCACGGGAAACAACTGTGGTGGAAGACCAAAAAATTCTTTCCCTGGTGAAGAAAACACCCTTCACAACAGCCAGATCAAGAACACTCTCCAGGAGGTAGGCGTATGTGTGTCAAAGTCAACAATCAAGAGAAGACTTCACCAGAGTGAATACAGAGGGTTCACCACAAGATGTAAACCATTGGTGAGCCTCAAAAACAGAAAGGCCAGATTAGAGTTTGCGAAACGACATCTAAAAAAGCCTTCACAGTTCTGGAACAACATCCTATGGACAGATGAGACCAAGATCAACTTGTACCAGAGTGATGGGAAGAGAACAGTATGTAGAAGGAAAGGAACTGCTCATGATCCTAAGCATACCACCTCATCAGTGAAGCATGGTGGTGGTAGTGTCATGGCGTGGGCATGTATGGCTGCCAATGGAACTGGTTCTCTTGTATTTATTGATGATGTGACTGCTGACAAAAGCAGCAGGATGAAGTCTGAAGTGTTTCGGGCAATATTATCTGCTCATATTCAGCTAAATGCTTCAGAACTCATTGGACGGCGCTTCACAGTGCAGATGGACAATGACCCAAAGCATACTGCAAAAGCAACCAAAGAGTTTTTTAAGGGAAAGAAGTGGAATGTTATGCAATTGCCAAGTCAATCACCTGACCTGAATCCGATTGAGCATGCATTTCACTTGGTGAAGACAAAACTGAAGAGAAAATGCCCCAAGAACAAGCAGGAACATAAGACAGTTGCAGTAGAGGCCTGGCAGAGCATCACCAGGGATGAAACCCAGCGTCTGGTGATGTCTATTGGTTCCAGACTTCAGGCTGTAATTGACTGCAAAGGATATGCAAACAAGTATTAAAAAGTGAAAGTTTGATTTATGATTATTATTCTGTCCCATTACTTTTGGTTCCTTAACAAGTGGGAGGCACATATGCAAACTGTTGTAATTCCTACACCATTCAACTGATTTGGATGTAAATGCCCTCAAATTAAAGTTGACAGTCTACAGTTAAAGCACATCTTGTTCGTTTTATTTCAAATACATTGTGGTGGTGTATAGAGGCAAAAATGTTAGAATTGTGTCGATGTCCCAATATTTATGGACCTGACTGTACATATCAGGGAGAGCCAACCCACCCCTGACATAAGATGCTTTCAGCGTATCTCTAGCAATTCTGGGCTGTGTATTGGGCCATAGGGAGTCAGTAATTTATCAATCGCCTCAAAATGGGATTTCTTTAAAAGCTCCGGCGCCGCCCTATACATATATAGTAATTTTGGTAACAAGGCCATTTTGAAGATATTTATCCGCCCCACCAGGGAAAGAGGAAGGGCTACCCAAGCCTTTAATTTTTGCGTAATATATTCCATAGTCGGAAGCAAATTGAGAGTGGTGAACTGTTTAGGCTCTTTATGCACTATGACTCCCAAATATTTGAACTTATCAACCACTAAGAGTTTTGACCTTGCCGATACTCTCGTATTCTCGGTTTCATCCACCAACTACAACACCGGTTTGGCCCAATTAATTTTAAGTCCTGAATACCACCCGTATTCATCTACCACTTCTAAGAGTGTATCTAGTGATTTCTCCGTATGTCCCAAATATACCACATATCATCGGCGTAAAGTGATAATTTTTCTGTGATGCCCGCAATATTCCAACCCTCTATACCTGGGCTGCTATTTATCAAAATAGATATTGGTTCCATCACCAGAGCGAAGAGTAACGGCGACAGTGGGCACCCTTGTCTGGTCCCTCTGCGTAAATAAAAGGGCCTGGATAACGTCCCCTTCACACGCACTCTCGCTGACGGGTCCGCATATAACAGATGCAGCCATTTCAAGAAGTTCTTTGGGAACCCAAACTTTGCTAATACTTCCCATAGAAATTGCCACTCAACAGAATCAAATGCTTTTTCATTGTCTAAATGACCCCATTTTGGAAACTACGGGATAAGGTGGCAGTTTTGTTGGTACTATTTTAGGGTACAGATGATTTTTGGTTGCCCTATATTACACTTTTTGTGAGGCAATGTAACAAAAACATAGCTGTTTTGGCACTGTTTTTATATTTTGTTATTTACAACGTTCATTTGACAGGTTAGATCATGAGCTATTTTTATAGAGCAGGTTGTTACGGACGCGACAATAGCAAATATTAAATTTTTTTTGGGTTGTTTGTTTCAGTTTTACATAATAAAGCATTTTTTTGTGTCTCCATCTTCTGAAAGCCATAGTTTTTTTTATTTTTGGGGCGAATGTCTTATGTAGGGGCTAATTTTTTTCACTATGAGATGACGGTTTGATTGGTATAATTTTGGGGGGCATATGACTTGCTTGCTATTAGACTTTTTCTGATGTAAGGTGACAAAATAACTTTTTATTTTTTTACGGTGTTCACCTGAGGGGTTAAATCATGTGATATTTTTATAGAGAAGGTTGTTACGGATGCGGCGATACCTAATATGTTAAAAAAAAAAATTTATTTAAGTTTTATACACTAATATCATTTTTGAAACAAAAGAAAAATAATGTTCAAGTGTCACCATAGTCTCAGAGCCATATTTTTTTTTGGGTGTCATTTTTTGGGTATAATTTTTGCGGGATGAGATGATGGTTTGATTGGTACAGTTTTGGGGTGCATATGACTTTTTGATCGCTAGCTATTACACTTTTTGTAATGTAAGGTAACAAAATAGCTTTTTGACACTGTTCTTATTTTTATTTTTTTACGGTGTTCATCTGAGGGGTTAAATCATGTGATATTTTTATAGAGAAGGTTGATACGGATGCGGCGATACCTAATATGTATACTTTTTTTAATTTAAGTTTTATACACTAATATCATTTTTGAAACCAAAAAAAATTATGTTTATTTTTTATTTTTTGGCGATTCTCTTAGTTAGGGTATAATTTTTTCGGGATGAGATGACGGCTTGATTGGTACCATTTTTGGGGTGCGTATGACTTTTTGATCGCTTGCTATTACGCTTTTTGTGATGTAAAGTGACCAAAAAATGGTTTCTTTGACACTTTTTTTTTTTTACGGTGTTAACCTGAGGTTAGGTCATGTGGTGTTTTTATAGAGCAGGTTTTTACGGACACGGAGAAACCTAATATGTATACTTTTTTTTTTTTTACATTTAACACAATAAAAGCATTTTTGAAACCAAAAAAAACATGTTTCAGTGTCTCTATAGTCTGAGAGCCATGTTTTTTTTATTTTTCAGGTGCTTGTCCTATGTAGGGGCTAATATTTTGCGGGATAAGGTGACGGTTAGATTGGTACTAATTTTGTGGGCCTACACCTTTTTGGTCGCTTGGTGTTGCACTTTTGGTGTTGTAACATGACAAAAATATCGGACGGGGTGGATCATGTGATATATTTATAGAGCCGGTTGTTACGGACGCGGCGATACTTAATATGTGCGTTTTTTCTTTTTTTAATTTGAAACTTTTTTTTTTTTTATTGAATACACTTTATTTTTTAAACTTTATTTCTGTCCCACTCTGGGACTTAATTTTTGGGGATCTGATCCCCTCTGCAATGCATTACAATACATCTGTATTGTAATGCATTACCTGTCAGTGTATGACACTGAGTCATACACTAACAGGTTGCCTAGGAGACCCAGCCTGAGGCTGGATCTCCTCGGCACACGTAGAAGGCAGGTCCCGAATGCCGTGCAGGGCTGCCTGGTCACGCATCGGGTTCCTGCCACAGCAGCACGGGGACTCGATGCGCTCCATCACCCTCCGCAAACCACTTCTATGTCACGGTCAGCGTGGACCGCGACATAGAAGGGGTTAATCCGCCGGCATCGGCTTGTACAGCGATGCCAGCAGATACAGCAGGGGCCCGGCAGTGATCTGGCGCGCACCGCTCCGGTGCCCGCCCGATCATCCCACCATGCACGGTGCCCGCCCGATCATCCCACCGTGCATGTACAGTGGAAATGTTGCAAGAAAATTTAGACTAAAACCTTCAGGATCACAGGTGCATATCCATGAGGCAAACATAATTACAAAAACAAATTGGCTGCACATTATTATATATACCAACAATAGAGCTAGGAAATGGGGGTCATTCTAGATAAAAGTGGTACAATACCGACTATAAATGAGTATACATGAATAATGGAAGCTCTTAGCGCACATACGTGTCGGGCCCATCTACCAGGCATCAAGGTGGCTTCCGCAGATGGGTCCCTGTCGCTAAAGAAACTGCCTCACTTTGGACTTACTTAAGCATACAATATTCAGGGCAGTGTAGGAACCAGCTACAAACATATTCTACTCAGAAGTCCCAGGTAGATGGGTGTGTCCAGTCTAAAAGGGGTGCCACCCCCAACATGTTGCAAGAAAATTTAGACTAAAACCTTCAGGATCACAGGTGCATATCCATGAGGCAATCATAATTACAAAAACAAAATGGCTGCACACCATTATATATACAAACAATAGAGCTAGGAAATGGGGGTCATTCTAGATAAAAGTGGTACAATACCGACTATCTACCTGGGACTTCTGAGCAGAGTACGTATGTAGCTGGTCTCTACACTGCCCTGAATATTGTAGGCTTAAGTAAGTCCAAAGTGAGGCAGTTTCTTTAGTGATAGGGACCCATCTGCGGAAGCCACCTTGACGCCTGGTAGATGGGCCCGACACGTACGTAGAGCTTCCATTATTCATGTATACTCATTTATAGTCGGTATTGTACCACTTTTATCTAGAATGACCCCCATTTCCTAGCTCTATTGTTTGTATATATAATGGTGTGCAGCCATTTTGTTTTTGTAAGCATGTACGGTGGAATGCATTCTGGCAATGCACCCCCTTCCCCACCGTACATGCACAGCTTTTTGCGTTAAGGGGTTAACATTTTTGGTTTTACCTTATAATAACTCCCAGAAATGTGTGCTACTTTCCTATTCTGCAGCCTCTTCTCACAGCGTTGTCATGTGCAGGTGTCTCCTCTGTATTATAAACAAGATATGAGGAGGAGCACAGCCCTGAGTGTCGGGAAGAGCACTCGGAGGAGGAGCACAACCCTGAGTGACTGAGAGATCACTGGGAGGAGGAGTACAGCCCTGAGTGCCGGGGAGAGCAATGGGAGGAGGAGCACAGCCCTGAGTGTCTAGGCTCGGGTAGAAAGTGGAGGGATGCTTTACATGCTGATATCTCCTGAATGGTAGCAGCTAGAAACATGCAACTGGTATTGTTTGAGCAACAGAGGAGAAATCACTGAGGAGAAATCGAGTCAGGAATAATATTCCACAGTACTGAACAGATTGCTGTCATTCTGGTATTGTCTGAAAGCTCGGAATGCCAGCTTTTAAACAATACAGAGCCCATATCTCTAGCTGATACCAAACCAGAGATATGAGCAGCTAAAACACCCCCCCCCCCCCTGTCAGTGTGGAAGAGAATGAGGCAGCAGCTACAGAGCTGACAGGTGACTATTGAGAGGCTAAAACAAATGCTTACTGATTTCTTACTGATTTAAGGGCTTGGATGGATGTGAGAGGATACACACTGCTCTGGGATAGTGGGGTAAGTTATCTGTATTCTGATTGGTCTTGTCTGTCTCTAGTTAGCTGTAAGTGAGAGGATACACACTGCTCTGGGGTAGTGGGAGAGGTTATCTGCATTCTGATTGGTCTTGTCTGTCTCTGGTTAGTTGTATGTGAGAGGATACACACTGCTCTGGGGTAGTGGGGGAGGTTATCTGCATTCTAATTGGTCTTGTCTGTCTCTGGTTAGCTGTATGTGAGAGGATACATACTGCTCTGGGGTAGTGGGGGAAGTTATCTGCATTCTGATTGGTCTTGTCTGTCTCTGGTTAGTTGTATGTGAGAGGATACACACTGCTCTGGGGTAGTGGGGGAGGTTATCTGCATTCTAATTGGTCTTGTCTGTCTCTGGTTAGCTGGATGTGAGAGGATACACACTGCTCTGGGGTAGTGGGGGAGGTTATCTGCATTCAGATAGGTTTTGTTGTAATCCCGCAGCAGACTGTGGATAAGTCTGCGGCAGTCCAGTACGGACTTGTTCTCCCTCCTCAATACGAGGTGGTTCCTGGCAAACCATATTGCGTCCTTAAAACAGTTCATAAGGCCCCAGGCCTCCTGGATGGCTCCAACAGTATGAATCCCAGGAAATAGTCCGTACATCACCGAAGTGTATTGCAGGCTGTTCCTGGGCACAGAGTATTTAAGTTCATGTTCCAGTGCATCCAACAGGCCCTGTGCAAAGGGGCACTCCCAAAACAGATGATACGATGTTTCTTCCTTGAATGGGCACCTGGTGTTTTGCTCAGATTACGGGCGTGCATGAATGACCGGATGGGCAAGCCACCCTGAATGACCATCCATGACAAGTCTTTGTGCCCGTTGGTTAACCTGTCTGATGACACATTAGTCTAAACTGCCTCTGCAGTATCGTCATGGATCCCTGGAATTGACTCCTCAGCGTCCTTTGCACTGAGGAGCTTGTGGATAGTCTTTGGTTTCCACAAGTCGGGTTTGAGGCCCTCTAGATGATGTTCCCTCACAAACTTGACGACATCTCCGTAATACGAGGGAGCGTCCCACTTGTCCCAGCCCAAACCCCTCCAGAGGGGCAGAAGGAAGAAGCGAGACATAGACTTGCCCGCAGAGCCGTTAGCTGTTCTCAGAGTCTGACAAACGCTGTCACAAAGGCAATCCACAATAAAGTGGGCAGGTCCGCAATTCCCTTTCCGCCCTTGACGCCTGGTAGATGGGCCCGACACATTTTTGATCAAAAATGTGCGCTAAGCGCTTCCATTTTTCCATTTATAGTAGGTATAATACCACTTTAATTTAGAATGATCCCTATTTCTTAGCTCTATTGTTTTTATGTGTAAAGTTGTGCAGCCATTTTTTTTATCAACCATGTTTGCTTGATGAATATGCACCTGTGACTATGTAAATGAATGTGCTAGTCTAAATTTTCTTGAAGACTAATAGTCTTGAACACCGCCATCTATTGGTTTCAAAGTCTAATGACAAGACTATTAGACTATGAGTCTTATGACAAGACTATTAGTCTTGTCATAAGACTATGAATCCAATGGATGGCGCTGTTCATGAGTAGTGTAGATCGCAAATTTTCCATGCAAATGGTTTTTCAGCTGACAAACAAGGCAGATTCTGCTCATTTGCATGTCTTTCCCATATGCCCATGTTTATGCAAATGAGTTTACATGACAAAACTGTATAGAAAGGTTATTGAATATTATGTTAGAACAAACATGAGAAAACTTTTTGTCACACTAATGATATTGATCTAGGATGCGCAGGTCCACCCAAGCCATCCAACAGATATGAAGCAACTTTGAGGCTTACTTGCTCTCAGTCAGATGAGAGTTGGTTTGGAATTTCTCATAGTGCACAAGGCTGTCATTGTAAGGTATGCTGACTGTATCTGTATCATGGATAGATTGTTGGCTTGCACATACCTGGATTTTGGCATATAGCCTTTGTGTGGTTGTCTACTGTATGTCATAGGTAATGGGAGTCCGAGATGCATCCAGCCATTCTCCTAATGCTGTTTCCAAACCTTTTTGATGGGGTTTCCATCAATTTCTAAAGTTTTTTCGTGAACCAGACATTTTCTCTTCTTCATAGCAGGGGGGTACCTGGTTTGATGCTAGGGTCTCCCATTGACTTTAATTGTATTAAACTGTACTCAAGCACTTGCAGTTTTCAGCCAAACACTGCGATGCTCGCTCAACACTAGTTGTGGGGAAGTCATCTGCATTCTGATTGATCCTGCTAGTTCATATGAGGATAGCAAGGGCTTATGGGAAGTGAGGGAAATACAGGATGGCCTCAAGGACAGGGCAAAGATCACCACAGGAAGTGCAGCAGGGGCCATCATAGGAAGATGCTGAAATAGTGGCAGAGAGAAATAGAGTTGCTAAGGGCTGAATATAGACATCAGAAAGGTAAAATTAACTGAAAAATAAAGCTTCATAAATAGCTTCTCTTCAGCATCACATATGTTAGAAATTTCATTTTTGGTAGTGAAATGGCAGTTACACTTTAACCACTTCCCGGCGGCCCATTCACTATAAACGTCCTTGGGCGGGCGGTTTATCTCTGAATGGACGTTCTGAAATGTCCTTTTAGAGACGGCAGCTGCCGAGTGGGGGGCCCGCTGTCAGTGACAGCAGGACACCCAAGAGAGAAGGCAGGTACCGTTCCTGTATGTCCCTGCCTTCTAGATTGCCGAGCGCTGTGTATACAGATCAGGAAGCGCTATAACCGCTTCCTGTCCCGGCCAGGTGGTAATGTGACCGCCGGGGCCGGGGGAGTGCAGGAGCTGACGATTCTTCCATAGACCACAATTAGCCCTGCACTGAGGCTGTACAGCGTTGTATTCTGCTGTATAGCCTCTCTGGGGGGTGTATTTCCACTGTAACTGGGGCTATTATGTCAGCCCCAGTTACAGGAGAAATCAATAGTAAAAAAAATAAAAATTAAGTTAAATGTCCTCCAGAGGTCTTGTATGACCTTATGGGGGACACAAAGTGTAAAATAAATCAAAATTCTAAAGTTTCACATTTAAAAAAAAAAAACATCTTCCCCAAATCCGTTATTCAAAAAATGTTAAAAATAGAAGAAAAAAAAATAGACATACTGTATGTAGTATCACCGTGCCCACAACGACCGGCTCTATAATAATATCATATGATCTACAACATCAGGTGAACACAGTAAATAATAAATAAACATTATGCCAAAACAGATTTATTAGTTAGCTCACCTCCCAAAAAACATAATGTTAATCAATCAAAAAGTCGTATGTACCCCAAAATGGTAGCAATACAAACGTCACCTCATCCTGCAAAAAATGAGCCCCCACACAAGACTATAGCCAGAAAAATAAAAAAAATATGGCTCTAAAACATGATTTATTTTCTAAAAATGCTCTTATTGTGTAAAACGTAAAAAAAAAAAATACAAAATAGACATATTTGGTATCGCTGTATCCATAACAATTGGCACTACAAAAATATCACATGATCTACACCATCAAGTTAACGGTGTAAAAAAACTAATAAAAATTATGCCAAAACAGCAAAATGGTAGCAATAATAACATCACCTCGTCCCGCAAAAAACAAGCCCTTACACGGGACTATAGCCAAAAAAATGAAAAAAAAATGGCTCTAAGAAAATGGCAACACAAAAACATGATTTTGTTTTCAAAAAATGTTTTTATTGTCTAAAACGTAAAAATAAAAACAAAACTAGACATATTTGGTATTGTTGCGTCTGTACTGACCGGATCTATAAAAATATCACATCTACCCTATTACGTAAACGGTACAATTTTTTTTTTTAAATGACACCTAACCGTTATTTTTGTGACTTCACCTCCCAAAAAATGAGATAAAAAGCAGCCAGAAAGCGAAATGTAAAATGGTGCCAATAAAAACGACAGCTTGTCCCACACAAAATAAGCCCTCATGCAGCTAATTCAACAAAATATTAAAAAAAAGTTATCTCTCAAAAACACTGACAGAACATTCCATGTTAGAAAATCTAGATGCCGCTCCCTCCCTTCTGAGCCCGGCGTATTCCCAAATAACAGTTTGCGACCACAGTTGGGGTGTTTCTGTATTCAGGAGAAAGTGGGTATCAAATTGGGGGGGGGGGGGCGGGGATATTCTCCTGTTATCTTTTGTGAAAAAGAAAGTTTGAGCCTAAAGCACAATTTTCTTGTAAAATAAAAATAAAAATTCATTTTTTATTATCACACCCAAGTATAAAAAATTCTATGAAACACCTGTTGAGTGAAGTGCTTGCTACATCCCTTAAAAATGGGGTGGTGTAGTTTACAAAATGTGGTCACTTTTTGCGGGTTTTGACTGTGGGGGAACCTCAGGGTCTCTTCAAATGCAACATGGTGCCCAAAGACCATTCCAGCTACTTTCACACTTGCGTTAGGAGCAGATCCGTCTGGTGTCTGTACAGACGGATCCGCTCCTATAATGCAAACGCTTGCATCCGCTCAGAACGGATCCGTCTGCATAACTGTTTTTTTCAGATCTGATTTTTCACTTTGTGAAAACTCAGATCCGACAGTATATTCTAACACAGAGGCGTTCCCATGGTGATGGGGACGCTTCAAGTTAGAATATACTAAAAGAACTGTGTACATGACTGCCCCCTGCTGCCTGGCAGGTGCTGCCAGGCAGCAGGGGGCAGACCCCCCTCCCTCCCTCCCCCTATAATTAACTCATTGGTGGCCAGTGCGGCCGGCCCCCCCTCCCCCCCTGTTTTTAACTCATTGGTGGCCAGTGCGGCCGGCCCCCCCTCCCTCCCCCCCTGTTTTTAACTCATTGGTGGCCAGTGCGACCGGCCCCCCCTCCCTCCCCCCCTAGTTCCGGAGAGTTCCGATCGGAGTCCCAGTTTAATCACTGGGACTCCGATCAGTAACCATGGCAACCAGGACACTACTGCATTCCTGGCTGCCATGGTTACTTAGCAATTTTAGAAGCATTATACTTACCTACGATGTCTGTGACCTGCCGGGCGCTCCTCCTACTGGTAAGTGAAAGGTCTGTGCTATAAGCAATGCGCCGCACAGACCTTTCACTTACCAGTAGGAGGAGCGCCCGGCAGGTCACAGACATCGCAGGTAAGTATAATGCTTCTAAAATTGCTAAGTAATCATGGCAGCCAGGCCTGCAGTAGCGTCTTGGTTGCCATGGAAACCGATCGGAGCCCCAGCGATTAAACTGGGACTCCGATCGGAACTCTCCGCTGCCACCAATGATGGGGGGTCGGTCATTTTAATTAGGGGGGGAGGGGGGCCGGCCGCACTGGCCACCAATGAGTTAAAAACAGGGCGGGGCGGCCGCACTGGCCACCAATGAGTTAAAAACAGGGGGGAGGGAGAGGGGGCCGGCCGCACTGGCCACCAATGAGTTAAAAACAGGGGGGGGCCGGCCGCACTGGCCACCAATGAGTTAAATATAGGGGAGGGGGGCCAGCCGCACTGACCACCAATGAGTTAAATATAGGGGAGGGAGGGGGGGGGCGGCCGCACTGGCCACCAATGAGTTAAATATAGAGGAGGGAGGGAGGCGGCCGGCCGCACTGGCCACCAATGAGTTAAATATAGGGGAGGGAGGGGGGGCCGGCCGCACTGGCCACCAATGAGTTAAAAACAGGGGGGGAGGGAGGGCCGGCCGCACTGGTCACCAATGAGTTAAAAACAGGGGGGAAGGGGGGGGCGGCCACACTGGCCACCAATGAGTTAAATAAAGGGGAGGGGGGGTTCTGCCCCCTGCTGCCTGGCGGTAATTTTAATTAGGGGGGGAGGGAGGGGGGGCCGGCCGCACTGGCCACCAATGAGTTAAAAACAGGGGGGGAGGGAGGGCCGGCCGCACTGGTCACCAATGAGTTAAAAACAGGGGGGGAGGGGGGGGGGGGGCGGCCGCACTGGCCACCAATGAGTTAAATATAGGGGAGGGAGGGGGGGTCGGCCGCACTGGCCACCAATGAGTTAAATAAAGGGGAGGGGGGGTTCTGCCCCCTGCTGCCTGGCGGTCATTTTAATTAGGGGGGGAGGGGGGGGGGGCCGGCCGCACTGGCCACCAATGAGTTAAAAACAGGGGGGGAGGGAAGGGGGGCCGGCCGCACTGGCCACCAATGAGTTAAAAACAGGGGGGGGGGGGGGGGGGGGCCGCACTGGCCACCAATGAGTTAATTATAGGGGAGGGAGGGAGGGGGGGCCGGCCGCACTGGCCACCAATGAGTTAAATACAGGGGAGGGAGGGAGGGGGGTCTGCCCCCTGCTGCCTGGCAGCACCTGCCAGGCAGCAGGGGGCAGTCATGTACACAGTTCTTTTAGTATATTCTAACTTTGAAGCGTCCCCATCACCATGGGAACGCCTCTGTGTTAGAATATACTGTCGGATCTGAGTTTCACGATCTAACTCAAATCCGATGGTATATTCTAACATAGAGGCGTTCCCATGGTGATGGGGACGCTTCAAGTTAAAATATACCATCGGATTGGAGAAAACTCCGATCTGATGGTATATTAATAGGGACTCCTGACTTTACATTGAAAGTCAATGGGGGACGGATCCGTTTGCAATTGCACCATATTGTGTCAACGTCAAACGGATCCGTCCCCATTGACTTGCATTGTAAGTCTGGACGGATCCGTTTGGCTCCGCACGGCCAGGCGGACACGAAAACGCTGCAAGCTGCGTTCGGGTGTCCGCCTGCTGAGCGGAACGGAGGCCAAACGGTGCCAAACTGATGCATTCTGAGTGGATCCGCATCCACTCAGAATGCATTGGGGCAGTACGGATCCGTTCGGGGCCGCTTGTGAGAGCCTTCAAACGGAACTCACAAGCGTAACCCCGAATGCAAGTGTGAAAGTAGCCTAAATCTGCCCTATGTTGCTCCTTGCCTTATGTGCCCTGCCGTGTGCCCAAACAGTGGTATATGACACATATGGGGATGTTTCTGAAAACTGCAGAATCAGGGTAATAAATATTGAGGTTTGTTTTGTTGTTAACCCTTGCTGTGTTCCAGAAAAATGATTACAATGGAAAATCTGCAAAAAAAGTGACATTTTGAACTTTCACCTCTATTTTGCTTTAATTTCATTGGAATACATAAAGGGTTAACAACATTTCTAAAACCAGTTTTGAATAGTTTGAAGGGTATAGTTTCTAAAATGGGGTCGTTTATGGGTTGGTTCTATTATGTAAGCCCCACAAAGTGACTTCAGAACTGAACTGGTCCTTAAAAACGTTGACCAAATGATGCCAACATAAAGTAGACATATGGGGAATGTTAATTAATGGATATTTTATGAGGCATCACTATCTGTCTTAAAAGCAGAGAGATTCAAATCTAGAAAACAGTGAATTTTTTAAAATTTTCGTTAACTTTTGGATTTTTTCATAAATAAAGGTAAAACACATTGACTCAAATTTACCATTAACATGAAGTACTGTACAATGTGTCACGAGAAAACAATCTCTGAATGGCTTGGATAAGTAAAAGCGTTCCAAAGTTATTACCACATACTGTAAAGTGACACATGTCAGATTTGCAAAATTAGGCCTAGTCAGGAAGGGGGTAAATGGCCCGGTCTGGAATTTGTTAAAGAATATTCTACATTTTTTAAACAAGCACCTGGATCTGAATACTGTACTTTTGTAATTTCATGTAATTAAAAATTTAGTGCAACTACTCACCAAAATAAATCTGTATAACGTCAACTGCTGTTTGTCTTTTTTCTAAATTCTCTGTCCATTTCACTGAGGTGGATGCACATGCTCAGTTCCATCCTTCAATTGCCACCAGCTGCAACAGAAAGGACATGTTCCGTGAGAAAGTGCACGCACCCAGAGCTGCCAGCTTGAAATAAATCTATCAGACCAATAGCTGCAATGAATGGGGAAATCTCTGGACCCACATGAGGTACAGGCCTGGTTCCAAGTTTGATAAAGAAAGACTCATGTACTATGTTGAGGAAGGGTTGAGACACTTGCATGCATATATATATATACATACATGCATGCAAACACGTGCGTGCATGTGTGATATATATGCATGCACTAATGGTCACCTTATGGGAGGATGTGTGCAGATGTGCCCAGCATCTGCGCACGTCTGCCCATGGTGACCCACAGGGGCTCATGGTGGCCCCTGTGGGAAATATGTGCCCCCTTAGTATGTATCTATATACATATATATGGACTGTGGCCCCCTGTTCCATATATATGTCTATAATCCCCCTTTATAATATGTATATATATATATATATATATATATATATATATGGCTGTGACCCCTTGTATACATGTGTATGGATGTGCCCCATGCATCCATACACATATATATATATTATACAATATCCCCCCTTCCCCTCCATACACCTGAAACCAGATGCATCGGTGTCAATGTCCCCCAAGCATTCACACAGATGCAATCTGGTTGATTGCATCAGAATGACCGGACTAAGGTCCGGTCATCCTGATAACTACAAAGGACTCGGATTCCACAGAATCTGAGCCCTTTGATATAATTGTCGCCAGCGCCACTGGAGACAATTATACATGATAGGAGAAGGGGAGAAGCCTCCCCTCCTTCTATTATGCGCATTCCGGCAGCGAAATTAACATCTCGCTGGCCGGAATGCTGAGTGCCACAGGCGGGAGATCAAAGGCTTCCCCCGCCTGTTGGCATGTAGCGCGGCCCCAATGCGCTCGTTCAGGAGACGCCCACGTGTCTCCAATGGTGGTGCGCGGTGCGGCAGTGCGGGCTGCCGGATATAAATATCCCCCCCCCCACTGAAGGAGACCCCCTGGACGAACGAGCAACTAAGTATCATATATATCCCCTGACCCCCTACCGCTATCCCACCAACGATTCTCCCCTTATTAACCCTATATCCCCTGACCCCCTACAGCTATCCCACCAACGATTCTCCCCCTATTAACCCTATATCCCCTGACCCCCTACAGCTATCCCACCAACGATTCCTAATCCTATATCCCCTGATCCCCTACTGATATCTCTCCCCTGGTTACCCCTGGACACCCCTTGTTACCCCTGGAAACCCTATACACCCCTTGTTAACCCTATTACCCCATGACACCCCTGGTAACCCTATACACCCCTTGTTAACCCTATTACCCCTGGTAACCCTATACACCCCTTGTTTACCCTATTACCCCTGGATACCCCTGGTAACCCTATCACCCCTGGTACTACACCCCTTGTTAACCCTATTACCCCTGGCACTACACCCCTTGTACGATTAGTGTATACACGGTATACTGTACACCCTGGTCCCTGATCCCTGATTTACCCTATTCACCTCCCGCGGTCCTATCACTGTATTTGTGTTTTGTGGTCTGCTTACACCCCTGTAAGACCACCGTTAACCTTTGTCCACCCCATAGGGATAGTATATAGAACCAGGTGGGTGGGCTGTTAATATTGAGTGTGTGTATTGTATAGATAGATTGTGGGTGGAATTTGGGAATGTGTAGGGTAGTTTAGTGCTGTATATTTAGTGCTGTATTGTTAGTGCATTGCGTGCTTAATGTATTAGGTAATAATAAATACTGTGTTTTATGTACAACTATTCGTGTAACGTGTGGTTATTAGCGATAGTGTAGTAAGGCACATGCAGCTACCTTAGTGACTAGTGTAAAGTATAGTGAAAGTATTAATATTATTATATAAAGGTATAAATAGGCGGAGTCATCAATAGTTGGCTCCTCCTATTTATGAATATTAATTATTGATATTTGGTTAATATTCCCCCTTTACATACTATATGTGTGAATTTCATTCTTTTTACATTACTCATGGGATAACCCCTTTAAAACAACATCACAGATTTAGACACATTTACTGATCCAAATACATACTGCTCATAAATTTGACAATAAAAATGTTGCAGGCACAATATTCTGGAACATAATAAACCTTCTTAATTTATCTGCCCCACTGTATCCACTTTGAATGACCATTAGGCTACATTCACTTGACAGTGAAAAACAGCCATGTTACGGCCCTCTTTGTAATGGCCATCACACTGTCACTTTTAGAACAAATTGAAGTCAATAAGGCTATTCATTTTTTTTAACGGCCTGTGAATAGCGTCCATCAAAAAATAGAAAATGTTCAGATGGACCCCATTGAAATAAATGGAATAGTTTTTAAAGCCCATTAGACAGGACTGCACGGCTGTGGTTACACTTCTGCTATATGGCCTTTTTAGGGTTAAAAAAAGGATACAAAACGGCCATTAAAAGCGGATAAAAAAGTCCATCAAGTTCAACCAAGGGATAGGAGGGGATGCAAATTTTAGAAAAGGGAGTAAGACCCAGATTTCTACACATTTTCATAAGCAATAATGTCATTTACTTTTAAGAATTTATGTAAAACCCTTTTTAAAACTGTCCACTGTTCCTGCTGTGACCACGTCCTGAGGTAGACTATTCCACAGATTCACAGTTCTTACAGTGAAGAAGCCTTGACGCCACTGGAGACTGAACTTTTTATTCTCCAGTCGGAGGCAGTGCCCCTTTGTCTTTTGAGAGCATTTTACATGAAACATCTTTTCACTGTATTTTTTGTACGGCCCATTTATATATTTAGATAAGGTAAAGGACGGCTCACCCCTGACTCAAGCTGGCAAGGTGCTCCAACCCGATGTCGTACCCCGATCACCAAAATAAAGCAATAGTAATAAAGATTAGTAACAATATGTAGAGGTCACCATGCACATATAAAATGAAGTGATATATCCTGAACAGATTGAAACCCTATTAGAATACAATTAATAAAATATAAATATAAATATAATGTAATATTAGTCCACTGATATAACTAATATACGGGGTGGGGGCCTGATATGCCGGCCAAGGGATAATATATAGATGACCAAAGTTAAGCCAGACTGCAGGCAGGCTACAATACTAGATGTATTTGGTTAGTTAGAGCAATGGCCAATACCAATTATATCTCCACAAAATCAAATATAATGCAAAGTGTGCAAATAGTGCCAAACCAGTGCGTCAATAAATAAATACAAAACTAATATATTGGTGGTAAAAAATGGTGACATAAAAATAGTATTGATGAATCAGTGAAATAGATAGCAAAATAGCAGTGCTCAAATGGTTACGATGATACGTATCCGTGGAAAGTGTCTGTGGAGATTAATCCTAGAATTCAGTCTTTCTGCAATAGTGTAGCAAAGGCTCCTGAAAATCGGCTTAATGTTCCAATATTTGATCCGGGAAATATACTGAGTTACACAATGTAACAGTCCAGCAAGTCTCTGGTTAAAGCAGCCTTAGATTGCAGTGGCAATAGTTCATTAAATATGCAGTGAAGCGGTTAAGCAGCAATGTGTGCACATATAATAAAATGTTTTATTACTCACATACGGACCTTTTACCGTCCTCACCATGGCGTCCCACGTAGTAGAAATTCAGGGTAAGATATATCCCTGGGCAGCAAACAGAAAAGCAGCCTAGCTGTTTAGGTGAAAAACCTGTGAGGTATAATCTTGTGATTTTCCAGGTCCGGCTGTGAGTAGAGGTGCTTGATAATGCTTGGAATGTCCCACTGCAGGTTCACCTTGGATTTCCTTAATTGGAATGAATGTTCCACCTGTCTTTGGTGCAATCTCGTCCATAGGTGGCTGCTAAAAGGCCATAATTCCTTTATCCTGGAAAGCGCTTTCTCTTATCCAACATCGAATGGCAAACTGTTACAGTTAGGAATAGCCGGTATATTGTCAGGTCCAATTCATCCACGCCAGACGCGTTTCGAAGGTTATCCACCTTCTTCCTCAGTGGCTCTGTTGGATCTGACTAGTTTGCCGGCTTTTTATTCATTTTGGCTTCCAAAAGGGTTCTATAGTAAACCTGAAATGGATCGGGAAAATCTGGATGTCCCAGATACAATTTACCATATGTTGCGGTATTGCCGCAATTTGTCTGCGTTTTTTTGTACAACCATGCGTTTTCTTGTTTTATACAATCTTGAGTTCATCAGAATCGTTAGTCATACTTAATTTTCGATGTAGCCTGTTGCGTTAACCTCTTAAATGAGTAAAATTATATAATAGTGTACATTTACAGGAGCACATAGCTACATGTAAAATATAATAAATAAGATCTACTTCAGCTAGAATACAAGGAACCTCACAATTTATTATCAATAAGACATATAAACATATAGACAGTTCATTTAATACCATTAAAACACCATAACATAAAATCCATATAAATATACTAAAATATGGATATAAAACTAGATTCCTAATAGTCTAAAAATATATATAGGAATAAGATCGCCTCTGATTGTTCGGGGATAAAAAGTCTTTGTAAATAAATGTTCCTCCAACTTTGAGTTTGGATATACTGTAGAAATATTCTTTAGGGTATTGATAGCCCAAATATAACTTCTCCTCCACAAATGAAATGAAATCTTAGTTTTTCAATACAGTGATTTAGTTGTGCGGCGTCCAGCTATTACTCACTGTTCAGTTGAAATGCTTTATTCCGCTGCTATGCCGGTACTTTGAGTTCAGGGATATCACATATGAGTTTCGTTCCCCTCTCTGTCTCGTAGGCGCCGCTCTATCAGTAGAAGAGCCGGCGCTCGATGGATATTGCAGGCTCCTTTTTCTGCGCTGGATTTGATTTGTGGATGAGGGTATGATACTCCTCAGAAAAGTCCTTTTGGAGTGCGCATAAGGTCTGCAGTGAGACACAGTTAATCCGGGTATCTGTGATACTTTAGCACGGAAAATCAATGTCCATCAGGGGGGATCCTAGCACCAAACGCGTTTCGGGGTCTGTTATCACCCCTTCCTCAGTGGTAATGAGTCCCCCTTCTAAGTTTCTTTATATAGTCTTAAATAATGACACAACTCTCATCTGCTGTGTAATTGGACTTGTTTCACAAGACCTGGTGTGGATTTTGGAAACGCCTCATTTTCAACAGTTTCTTTTATTCTCTGTGTTAATTTGTATATACTTCTTTTTATCCTTCAACTATATCCCAATATAGGCAATACGAAATGTGAAAAACAAATTAAGTTGGCATCATACAATTGCCAATTTTTATCACTACATCCAATGCGATTTGTCGCCATTTCTATAGTATCTTATCTGCAACAAAACGCAATCTCTCCCGCGGTATTCATGCGGTTTTCTTCCGACTTGTTAATATCACCAAAAATGTACTTGTATCCAATAAAATTTAAAATTAAAACAATTGCACCGGCATCAATATAAATATGAATAAATAAATATATAACTAATCATTTTATACATTTTATCAAAAAATCTTTTTAATTTCTACAAAGTTTTTGCGTAGGGTAAGGGTGAGTTCGTGGTTAAGCAGGGTATACATGAAAAGTGTCGGATACGGGACTGAAGTGTCAGTGGAGGCCCGCCGCTGAGGACCGGACCCCCCCCAGAAAAGAATTCACTGAGAGGGATCCCGTCCCCCGCCGCGGGCCCCCCCCCCCCATCATAAGAATCCGAATAGCTCGAACTCTGAGTTCAGTCCTCCCGGCACAAGCGTGTTCAGTTCATAAATTCTCTGCGTCTCCACCCTCGACATTTTGCCTATATGATCTCCCCCCCTCCATTCTTTAGTCACCTTGTCAATTGCGGCAAATTTAATCCCAGATGGATTCTGATTATGTAGCATTTTAAAATGTTTGGACAATACGTGTGTCTCCAATCCTTTTTTAATATTAGCTACATGTTCGGAGATGCGTTTTTTCAACATTCTTTTTGTTCTCCCCACATATTGTTTCCCGCAGGGACATTCTATGATATAAATTACGTTTTCAGAACTGCAGGTTAAAAAATCTTTTATAACATGTTTGTGGTGATTCACTGTTGAGATCACTTCTCCTGTTTTACGTGGGAATGTGGTAATTTTGCAATTACCACATTGCCCACATCTATAGAATCCTTCCATATGAATCCAATTTTGTATGGAGGGTTCAGGTATTTTATTCTTTTTTATCGTCGGTGCCACTATATTTGCCAGGTTAGGGGCCTTGGTGAAAGTAATGCATGGATTAGGTGGAATCAGGGGGCCTATTGTTTTTTCTTTCTTTAATATGTGCCAATGTTTGCGTATGATTCCCTGAATTTTTCTATATTCATTATTGAATGGGAGTGTGATCCTAATTTGATCATTTTTGCAAACTTCATCTTCCACCTTTTTATTTTTATTTTCAAAAAAATCTTTCCTTTGCATTCGTCTCACTTTATCTAGTGATCCCTTAATCAAACTCTCTGGGTATTCTTTTTCCCTAAATGTTTCTGACATTACAAATGCCTCCTTCTCAAATTGTTCATCCATCGTACAGTTACGTTTTAATCTTTGAAACTGTCCCTGTGGGATATTTGTCAACCAATTGGGAAGATGACAGCTACTGTATAAAATATAACTGTTCCTGGTTGCAGGTTTGATGAATGTGCAACTTTTTAAAAAACCGTCTTCTACATATAATTTTAAATCTAAAAATTCTAAAAATTCTTGACTAATATTGTTGGTAAATTTGAGGTTAAAATCATTTACATTAATAATATTAAGAAATTCTTCCAAACTACTTTTGCCCGATTTCCAAATAAAAAACACGTCATCTATATATCTTTTCCAGAGCACCAGGTCCGTCGCCAGCCGGGGCGCTATAGCCAAATCCTCCCAAAATGCCATAAAAAGATTGGCATAGCTGGGGGCGAACCTGGTGCCCATCGCCGAGCCCTGAATCTGTAAGTAAAAATTTCCCTCATAATAAAAATAATTGTGCGTTAAAATGAAATCTATCCCTCTTATTAAGAACTCTATTTGGTCATCTTTTAAACTTCCTTCTTTTTTTAGTTGAGCACTCACTGCCTCCTTGCCCTGTTCATGTTTAATGATCGTGTACAGTGAGTGTACATCCAGAGAGCCCATCCACCAGCCTTCCTCAAATACCATATTTTCCACAGTTTTGATTATTTCTGTGGAATCTTTCGTATAGGAGGGAATTTTTTTAACTTTAGGTTGTAATAGTGTATCTATATACTGGGACAGATTGCATGTTAAGGAATCTATCCCTGACACTATTGGACGACCTGGTGGATTTACCATATCCTTATGGATTTTCGGGATGCAGTAAAAGATTGGGATTCTCGGGTATTTATTTAAAATAAAGTTATATTCCTCATCTTTTAAAATGCCCTTCATTTTACCTTCTTCACATAGTTTGACCAGTTCTTCAAAAAATTCATTTGTGGGATCTTTAGTAAGTTTCTGATATGTATTAGTATCAGACAATTGCCTAAGACATTCCGAATTGTAATTTTCCGTATTTTCTATTACTATCGACCCTCCTTTGTCGGCAGGGCGGATAATAATATTGTTGTCCTTTTGTAACTGTTTCAAAATACCAATTTCGCCTTTCGTTAGATTTTGGCGCTTAAACCTATTCGTATCTTTAATCTTACGTATGTCATTTCCTACATTCTCCCTAAAAGACGCCATTTCTTGGCTGATTTCGTTTCTCAGATATTTTTTTGAGCGATTTTTTAGGTTAGTGTGGGTGTAATTTTTGTTTTCTATTCCACTTATTTGTAGTTCCCTTTCTATAGGATTTTTGGCGAAATATTTTTTTAGACATAGGCGTCTTATGAATTTTTCTATCCCAATAAACGTTGTGAATTTGTTTAATTTTTCGGTTGGGGCGAACTTTAAACCTTTATTTAAAAGATGACTTTGGACTTCTGTTAATATAGTGGAACTTAAATTTATGATAGCATCGTTATTTAATAATGTGTTTTTTACCTGTGATAGTGATCCCTTCCTCCTACCTCTCCTTGTTCTAACCTTTCTTCTTCGTGAAATCGTCTGATTTGTGCATTGTGATTGTGTGCATTGGGGTATTGGTGATGTCTCCCTGATCTCGGTGTTTTGTAGTCTTGCTGTGTCCAATGTGATTGAGGTCTGTCCCTCAAATTGTAGTGATGATCTATTGGTGAATTGTGGTGAGCCCTGTGTGTTTTCTTTGGAGGTGATGGGTTTCTCGTGCGTGTGCGGTGATGTGGGGGAGTTCGATCTAAAAAAGACTCCCTTTCTTCCAAAGCTTCAAACCTATTGTGTACTGGAATGTTGAAATTGTGGTGTTTATTTGAATCTTTACTTTCTTTTTCTTTTGTTACTGTGCTCGTGCTTATTTGAGTGTCTCCCTTACTTGCTACCATTATTTGTTCCGCATTTTGTTCTTTCCTTTCTTTTCTTTCTCTTTTATGGAAAAATAATTTTTTTATTTTTTTGTCCATTATTTCCCGTTCTATTCTGTCCAAATTGTTGCACAATCTATTCTGCAATGTACTAGATTCTTCATTTTTTGGAAATTTGTCTGATAATTTTAATTTCAGCAATTTTTTGCGTAGTTTCCTCCAAGATTATGCACCGCCTTGTAATTATCAGGTGGGTTAGAGCTATGGATTGCTCCTGTAATAATTTATCCCACTCCTGATTAAAATCTGGACTGCATAAATCCTGGGCCGGGGTTTTTATATGTAATAACCCTTTAGGGATCCGATTTATTTCTATACATCTTTTGAGGGTTTTTATTTCCCATCGTTGTTTTAATTGACGGATCAACAGGCTTTCCAATTCTCTAAAAACTGTGCCCATATGTACATCTTCCACATATTCCCCACTATTAGTATCTTCAAACAGGAAATTATCAACTTTTTGTTTTTTTGACTCTATGTGGTTCCATATATCCATGTCTGCTTGCAATCCGTGCTGTCACCAGGGTGAATTGGAAAAGTAATACAGATAAAGAGAGGTGACGCACCTATTAGACTATTAGGAATCTAGTTTTATATCCATATTTTAGTATATTTATATGGATTTTATGTTATGGTGTTTTAATGGTATTAAATGAACTGTCTATATGTTTATATGTCTTATTGATAATAAATTGTGAGGTTCCTTGTATTCTAGAGAGTGCCCAGTATCTTTTTTCATTTGCACATTTTATCAAAGGAAGGGTGATTCCTTTTTACTGAGAGCACCTCTACCATAATCTGCTCCAGATCCAGTGCGTCACCTCTCTTTATCTGTATTACTTTTCCAATTCACCCTGGTGACAGCACGGATTGCAAGCAGACATGGATATATGGAACCACATAGAGTCAAAAAAACAAAAAGTTGATAATTTCCAGTTTGAAGATACTAATAGTGGGGAATATGTGGAAGATGTACATATGGGCACAGTTTTTAGAGAATTGGAAAGCCTGTTGATCCGTCAATTAAAACAACGATGGGAAATAAAAACCCTCAAAAGATGTATAGAAATAAATCGGATCCCTAAAGGGTTATTACATATAAAAACCCCGGCCCAGGATTTATGCAGTCCAGATTTTAATCAGGAGTGGGATAAATTATTACAGGAGCAATCCATAGCTCTAACCCACCTGATAATTACAAGGCGGTGCATAATCTTGGAGGAAACTACGCAAAAAATTGCTGAAATTAAAATTATCAGACAAATTTCCAAAAAATGAAGAATCTAGTACATTGCAGAATAGATTGTGCAACAATTTGGACAGAATAAAACGGGAAATAATGGACAAAAAAATAAAAAAATTATTTTTCCATAAAAGAGAAAGAAAAGAAAGGAAAGAACAAAATGCGGAACAAATAATGGTAGCAAGTAAGGGAGACACTCAAATAGGCACGAGCACAGTAACAAAAGAAAAAGAAAGTAAAGATTCAAATAAACACCACAATTTCAACATTCCAGTACACAATAGGTTTGAAGCTTTGGAAGAAAGGGAGTCTTTTTTAGATCGAACTCCCCCACATCACCGCACACGCACGAGAAACCCATCACCTCCAAAGAAAACACACAGGGCTCACCACAATTCACCAATAGATCATCACTACAATTTGAGGGACAGACCTCCATCACATTGGACACAGCAAGACTACAAAACACCGAGATCAGGGAGACATCACCAATACCCCAATGCACACAATGCACAAATCAGACGATTTCACGAAGAAGAAAGGTTAGAACAAGGAGAGGTAGGAGGAAGGGATCACTATCACAGGTAAAAAACACATTATTAAATAACGATGCTATCATAAATTTAAGTTCCACTATATTAACAGAAGTCCAAAGTCATCTTTTAAATAAAGGTTTAAAGTTCGCCCCAACCGAAAAATTAAACAAATTCACAACGTTTATTGGGATAGAAAAATTCATAAGACGCCTATGTCTAAAAAAATATTTCGCCAAAAATCCTATAGAAAGGGAACTACAAATAAGTGGAATAGAAAACAAAAATTACACCCACACTAACCTAAAAAATCGCTCAAAAAAATATCTGAGAAACGAAATCAGCCAAGAAATGGCGTCTTTTAGGGAGAATGTAGGAAATGACATACGTAAGATTAAAGATACGAATAGGTTTAAGCGCCAAAATCTAACGAAAGGCGAAATTGGTATTTTGAAACAGTTACAAAAGGACAACAATATTATTATCCGCCCTGCCGACAAAGGAGGGTCGATAGTAATAGAAAATACGGAAAATTACAATTCGGAATGTCTTAGGCAATTGTCTGATACTAATACATATCAGAAACTTACTAAAGATCCCACAAATGAATTTTTTGAAGAACTGGTCAAACTATGTGAAGAAGGTAAAATGAAGGGCATTTTAAAAGATGAGGAATATAACTTTATTTTAAATAAATACCCGAGAATCCCAATCTTTTACTGCATCCCGAAAATCCATAAGGATATGGTAAATCCACCAGGTCGTCCAATAGTGTCAGGGATAGATTCCTTAACATGCAATCTGTCCCAGTATATAGATACACTATTACAACCTAAAGTTAAAAAAATTCCCTCCTATACGAAAGATTCCACAGAAATAATCAAAACTGTGGAAAATATGGTATTTGAGGAAGGCTGGTGGATGGGCTCTCTGGATGTACACTCACTGTACACGATCATTAAACATGAACAGGGCAAGGAGGCAGTGAGTGCTCAACTAAAAAAAGAAGGAAGTTTAAAAGATGACCAAATAGAGTTCTTAATAAGAGGGATAGATTTCATTTTAACGCACAATTATTTTTATTATGAGGGAAATTTTTACTTACAGATTCAGGGCACGGCGATGGGCACCAGGTTCGCCCCCAGCTATGCCAATCTTTTTATGGCATTTTGGGAGGATTTGGCTATAGCGCCCCGGCTGGCGACGGACCTGGTGCTCTGGAAAAGATATATAGATGACGTGTTTTTTATTTGGAAATCGGGCAAAAGTAGTTTGGAAGAATTTCTTAATATTATTAATGTAAATGATTTTAACCTCAAATTTACCAACAATATTAGTCAAGAATTTTTAGAATTTTTAGATTTAAAATTATATGTAGAAGACGGTTTTTTAAAAAGTTGCACATTCATCAAACCTGCAACCAGGAACAGTTATATTTTATACAGTAGCCGTCATCTTCCCAATTGGTTGACAAATATCCCACAGGGACAGTTTCAAAGATTAAAACGTAACTGTACGATGGATGAACAATTTGAGAAGGAGGCATTTGTAATGTCAGAAACATTTAGGAAAAAAGAATACCCAGAGAGTTTGATTAAGGGATCACTAGATAAAGTGAGACGAATGCAAAGGAAAGATTTCTTTGAAAATAAAAATAAAAAGGTGGAAGATGAAGTTTGCAAAAATGATCAAATTAGGATCACACTCCCATTCAATAATGAATATAGAAAAATTCAGGGAATCATACGCAAACATTGGCACATATTAAAGAAAGAAAAAACAATAGGCCCCCTGATTCCACCTAATCCATGCATTACTTTCACCAAGGCCCCTAACCTGGCAAATATAGTGGCACCGACGATAAAAAAGAATAAAATACCTGAACCCTCCATACAAAATTGGATTCATATGGAAGGATTCTATAGATGTGGGCAATGTGGTAATTGCAAAATTACCACATTCCCACGTAAAACAGGAGAAGTGATCTCAACAGTGAATCACCACAAACATGTTATAAAAGATTTTTTAACCTGCAGTTCTGAAAACGTAATTTATATCATAGAATGTCCCTGCGGGAAACAATATGTGGGGAGAACAAAAAGAATGTTGAAAAAACGCATCTCCGAACATGTAGCTAATATTAAAAAAGGATTGGAGACACACGTATTGTCCAAACATTTTAAAATGCTACATAATCAGAATCCATCTGGGATTAAATTTGCCGCAATTGACAAGGTGACTAAAGAATGGAGGGGGGGAGATCATATAGGCAAAATGTCGAGAGTGGAGACGCAGAGAATTTATGAACTGAACACGCTTGTGCCGGGAGGACTGAACTCAGAGTTCGAGCTATTCGGATTCTTATGATGGGGGGGGGGCCCGCGGCGGGGGACGGGATCCCTCTCAGTGAATTCTTTTCTGGGGGGGGTCCGGTCCTCCGCGGCGGGCCTCCACTGACACTTCAGTCCCGTATCCGACACTTTTCATGTATACCCTGCTTAACCACGAACTCGCCCTTACCCTACGCAAAAACTTTGTAGAAATTAAAAAGATTTTTTGATAAAATGTATAAAATGATTAGTTATATATTTATTTATTCATATTTATATTGATGCCGGTGCAATTGTTTTAATTTTAAATTTTATTGGATACAAGTAAATTTTTGGTGATATTAACAAGTCGGAAGAAAACCGCATGAATACCGCGGGAGAGATTGCGTTTTGTTGCAGATAAGATACTATAGAAATGGCGACAAATCGCATTGGATGTAGTGATAAAAATTGGCAATTGTATGATGCCAACTTAATTTGTTTTTCACATTTCGTATTGCCTATATTGGGATATAGTTGAAGGATAAAAAGAAGTATATACAAATTAACACAGAGAATAAAAGAAACTGTTGAAAATGAGGCGTTTCCAAAATCCACACCAGGTCTTGTGAAACAAGTCCAATTACACAGCAGATGAGAGTTGTGTCATTATTTAAGACTATATAAAGAAACTTAGAAGGGGGACTCATTACCACTGAGGAAGGGGTGATAACAGACCCCAAAACGCTTTTGGTGCTAGGATCCCCCTTGATGGACATTGATTTTCCGTGCTAAAGTATCACAGATACCCGGATTAACTGTGTCTCACTGCAGACCTTATGCGCACTCCAAAAGGACTTTTCTGAGGAGTATCATACCCTCATCCACAAATCAAATCCAGCGCAGAAAAAGGAGCCTGCAATATCCATCGAGCGCCGGCTCTTCTACTGATAGAGCGGCGCCTACGAGACAGAGAGGGGAACGAAACTCATATGTGATATCCCTGAACTCAAAGTACCGGCATAGCAGCGGAATAAAGCATTTCAACTGAACAGTGAGTAATAGCGGGACGCCGCACACTCACTGTATTGAAAAACTAAGATTTCATTTCATTTGTGGAGGAGAAGTTATATTTGGGCTATCAATACCCTAAAGAATATTTCTACAGTATATCCAAACTCAAAGTTGGAGGAACATTTATTTACAAAGACTTTTTATCCCCGAACAATCAGAGGCGATCTTATTCCTATATATATTTTTAGACTATTAGGAATCTAGTTTTATATCCATATTTTAGTATATTTATATGGATTTTATGTTATGGTGTTTTAATGGTATTAAATGAACTGTCTATATGTTTATATGTCTTATTGATAATAAATTGTGAGGTTCCTTGTATTCTAGAGAGTGCCCAGTATCTTTTTTCATTTGCACATTTTATCAAAGGAAGGGTGATTCCTTTTTACTGAGAGCACCTCTACCATAATCTGCTCCAGATCCAGTGCGTCACCTCTCTTTATCTGTATTAAGATCTACTTCAGTCTAAAGAATGAATATAAAAATATAGAAATAATCATAGAATCCCATCATAGCTTTTTCCTACTATCATGAGTATTCCATAATCATTATATAATCATATAATTTTAGTCTATATATATATCCATCAGTTACATGATAATATTAAATATAAAAATTGTGTATTAAACATTATTTTATTAAAAAATAAACATTATTTTATTACAAAATAAAAAATAAAAATTATTATTATAAAATTAGAAGTATTTAATAATTTGTTTAAAAATATATTAAATAGAATTCCATATCGTGGGCGTCTGTTACAGGTCTAAAAGTATAAAATGTTCTGTAATTTAGGATATACGCCTCCATATAAAATATAGTCCAATTGGGGAATGGCGCAGAGATAGTTTCAGACAGGGGAGAACCAGGAGTCAAACCTGGCTACCCTAATAGATAGTATCCTAGCCCAGTGGGGCTCATTGCCTAAAATGGTTCGGGTAAGTAGAGGATACAGGTTGATGAATGACTGGATGATATAGGGGTGGAGACCCACAGCTCAGGAGGGGTCATAGTGCTGCTAAACAGCCCGACTAGTACCCCTCGTGGGCCGAAGGCATCCAACCCATCACAGGAACCCGAATATTTCCAATTCGGCATTAAGCCCAGCTGGAGCCAAACTGCCGAATTCGAAAATCCTTCTAGACTCAGCCCTAGACATTCGGGCAATGTGGTTACCTCCCCTCCAATTGCGCTCTATCTGTTCGAAAGCTGCAAAGGTTAGAGTTTTCGGATCTTGGTTGTGTATCATTTTAAAATGTTTGGATAGTACATGTTTTTCATAGCCCTTTTTGATATTATTTATATGTTCCGCTATCCTGATTTTTAAAGGTCTTTTAGTCCTGCCTATGTATTGTTTAGCACATGAGCATTCGATAATATAGATGACATTTGAACTGTTACATGTAAGGAGATTCTTTATCTCAACTGCAAAGGTGTTTTGTGTTGAGCTTACACGTGTAGTCTTCTTTGCAAAAGACGTATTTCTACAGTTCACACAGCATCCGCATCTATAGAACCCACTCCTATTTAACCATTTGTTAATAGAGCCGGTTTCTCTTGTATTCTGTTTAATTGATGGTGCTATTTTCAGACCCAAGTTGGGGGCCTTCGTATAGACTATCTCCGGTATTGGTGGGATCAAGGGGCCTATAATTTTATCCTTTTGGATTAAGTGCCAATGGTTTTTAATACTTTGCTCAATTTTCTTATGCTGTGCATTATAAGGCAGTATAATGCGGAATTTGTTATCTTCCTTGGGCTTGTCAGTCCTCTCTTGGTTGGTTTCAAAGAATTTTTCCCTATCCATCATTCTAACCTTTTTTAGAGCATTTTCGACTACTGTCTCTGGATAGTCCTTTGCCAAGAATTTTTCTTTCATGTTTTCATGTCTCCACCCCTATATCATCCAGTCATTCATCAACCTGTATCCTCTACTTACCCGAACCATTTTAGGCAATGAGCCCCACTGGGCTAGGATACTATCTATTAGGGTAGCCAGGTTTGACTCCTGGTTCTCCCCTGTCTGAAACTATCTCTGCGCCATTCCCCAATTGGACTATATTTTATATGGAGGCGTATATCCTAAATTACAGAACATTTTATACTTTTAGACCTGTAACAGACGCCCACTATATGGAATTCTATTTAATATATTTTTAAATAAATTATTAAATACTTCTAATTTTATAATAATATTTTATTTTTATTTTTTTAATAAAATAATGTTTATTTTTTAATAATATAATGTTTAATACACAATTTTTATATTTAATATTACCATGTAACTGATGGATATATATATAGACTAAAATTATATGACTATATAATGATTATGGAATACTCATGATAGTAGGAAAAAGCTATGATGGGATTCTATGATTATTTCTATATTTTTATATTCATTCTTTAGACTGCAGTAGATCTTATTTATTATATTTTACATGTAGCTATGTTCTCCTGTAAATGTACACTATTATATAATTTTACTCATATAAGAGGTTAACGCAACAGGCTACATCGAAAATTAAGTATGACTAACGATTCTGATGAACTCAAGATTGTATAAAACAAGAAAACGCATGGTTGTACAAAAAAACGCAGACAAATTGCGGCAATACCGCAACATATGGTAAATTGTATCTGGGACATCCAGATTTTCCCGATCCATTTCGGGTTTACTATAGAACCCTTTTGGAAGCCAAAATGAATAAAAAGCAGGCAAACTAGTCAGATCCAACAGAGCCACTGAGGAAGAAGGTGGATAACCTTCGAAACGCGTCTGGCGTGGATGAATTGGACCTGACAATATACCGGCTATTCCTAACTGTAACAGTTTGCCATTCGATGTTGGATAAGAGAAAGCGCTTTCCAGGATAAAGGAATTATGGCCTTTTAGCAGCCACCTATGGACGAGATTGCACCAAAGACAGGTGGAACATTCATTCCAATTAAGGAAATCCAAGGTGAACCTGCAGTGGGACATTCCAAGCATTATCAAGCACCTCTACTCACAGCCGGACCTGGAAAATCACAAGATTATACCTCACAGGTATTTCACCTAAACAGCTAGGCTGCTTTTCTGTTTGCTGCCCAGGGATATATCTTACCCTGAATTTCTACTACGTGGGACGCCATGGTGAGGACGGTAAAAAGTCCGTATGTGAGTAATAAAATATTTTATTATATGTGCACACATTGCTGCTTAACCGCTTCACTGCATATTTAATGAACTATTGCCACTGCAATCTAAGGCTGCTTTAACCAGAGACTTGCTGGACTGTTACATTGTGTAACTCAGTATATTTCCCGGATCAAATATTGGAACATTAAGCCGATTTTCAGGAGCCTTTGCTACACTATTGCAGAAAGACTGAATTCTAGGATTAATCTCCACAGACACTTTCCACGGATACGTATCATCGTAACCATTTGAGCACTGCTATTTTGCTATCTATTTCACTGATTCATCAATACTATTTTTATGTCACCATTTTTTACCACCAATATATTAGTTTTGTATTTATTTATTGACGCACTGGTTTGGCACTATTTGCACACTTTGCATTATATTTGATTTTGTGGAGATATAATTGGTATTGGCCATTGCTCTAACTAACCAAATACATCTAGTATTGTAGCCTGCCTGCAGTCTGGCTTAACTTTGGTCATCTATATATTATCCCTTGGCCGGCATATCAGGCCCCCACCCCCGTATATTAGTTATATCAGTGGACTAATATTACATTATATTTATATTTATATTTTATTAATTGTATTCTAATAGGGTTTCAATCTGTTCAGGATATATCACTTCATTTTATATGTGCATGGTGACCTCTACATATTGTTACTAATAAACTAGTGTCATATTGCTTACTTTGTAGTCCAGGTATAAGAGTGCCCATTTATATATTTGTATAGGTTAATCATGTCCCACCTTAGACATTTCTTCTCAAGACTAAATAAATTTAATTATTTTAATCTTTACTCATAAATAAGACCCTCCATGTCCCTTATCAGTTTAGTTGCTCTCCTTTGTACTCTTTCCAGCTCCAGAGCATACTTTATATGGACTGGTGCCCAGAACTGAACTGCATGTTCGTCACCAAAGCTTTGCGAAGTGGTAATATTACATTCACTGTGTGAATGTAGCCTTATTCCAAACAATACGTTTTTGCTATCTCTGTTTAGAGAAGCTTCACTCCTATACATTTATCTTTGCAACATGAAGAATGAACAAGCACTCATACTACAGGGACTAATGTGCATTGCACTGTGATCTTTGTCAGGATATTGTTTTTCCTTTCTTATTTTTATCATCGGAGGGTCTGAAATAAATAATATGAATCATATATTCTATTGCTCACGCAATGTTCTGCACATCTGCTTAATGCGTCTTTTATTGGCTCAGCAGATGAATTAATCTGCTATTCTGTGCCAATACATTCAAAGTCTGTAATAGGAAAATATGACATCTTAAAAAAAAAGGAATATAAAGCTAAGTAAATTCTCCAGAGGAGGCTATTCTTTTTTATAGATGGCAAAACACAAATCATAAAATAGCAAACGGCAGGTGTTCTGAACAAAGAAGAAAGCTTTCCTGGACTAAACAGGTTGTTTTATGGGGTGAATGCAGAAAGACTTCTACTGAGATGGGAAAATATTTATCCACTTCCGAAATCAAGCGATTTGGCCCCTTTAAACTCCACTTTAAAGGGACACTAAACCAGAAAATGAATTAAAGAAATAATAGGTGGTAAACTTGCCACTGTGTATGTCAGTCTATAGGATTTAGTTCCTGGAAGCTGTCTTGTAGAAATCTTAAATTATCACAGTTCTAATAGATATAGACATCAGATGTCAGGCAGTCACTAGTGTAATTTAATTATAATATAATCACAGAGTACCTCCACCAGTGTAAAACGTAACCTTTACTGATCATAAAAACTCACCCCCAAAAAGCAATTGGCAATAAGCAAAGGAAAAATATCTAACCCTCACACTTGCCCTATCAAACTACAAGCCCTGCCTAGCAAAAACGGAATGGCTGCCTCAATAGGGGAGATCCCGTGTCAGGAACCTCCTGATAGGCCCTATATGTCCCTGACAAGGGATAGATACCACCACCCGAGAAGAGACCTATTACGAATACAGTTGAACAGTAATGTCATTGGTCAATGCATGTATCAGAAAATAATAAAGTCACAACATAGATAAATAATCACACATAATACATATATGCTCCCAAATAGACCAGTGGCGTCCAAATATGATCACCAGTGGAAAAAAGGAACACATACCATATGTCCCAGGAATGCAAACTTTGGTCTGATGCGTTTCTCTGAACTGTTCTCTGGGGTCAGCTTATCAGGGGACATATAACAGAAAAACTCCACAAATCAAACAATACAAAAATGGAGGCAATAATAAGTGTGCGAATCAGATTAAACTATTGTGATAATGCCCATATGATAATGGTAATTCTACTGGCCAAAAATAATAACAATTTCCACAAATTTGGGACCAAATATAATGCATCTGCATCACACACCCAATGTCCACAATGCTGATACTAATAAGCCCCTTTTAAAGTATACCGCATACCAGTTAACTACTGATAGTACTAATATGGCTGTATAAGTAAAATTGGAAAAACAGTGGGAAAGGTTAATTAAAGTAACTATCGATGTAGCAGAGAGGGGAAAATATGGTATTATACTTCCCTTAATCCCAACTGAAATGCCAGGCCTGGAGAGGGTATGATAATTTGGTCATTCTGGGTCAGCACAGGAGCATTGGTGATGCAGTGGTGGCCATCTAGATACCTACATGCAGTCAGAGTTGCTCTAAATACCTGCGCGCCGAAAACCGGAAGTCACGTGACCTGAAGTCGATGGTGGACCGCATGATGGAACGCAAATACAGGAAGTGAATCGCAGTTTTACTGGTAATACAGGAGGAAGGACAAAGGAACCATTGGGCATAACATTTATGGTACAGATGGGAAAGCCACTGTACCCTGCTACTAATACAAGAGGATTATTTGACTATTGAAAAGGAATATTTTACCATCAACAAGTGTCACTTCATACCAGCTAATAAGACGGGCGATTGAGAGGTAAAATAGGGGGCAGGTTACTGTCCCACATATTATAATTTATACACTGCTCAAAAAAATAAAGGGAACACAAAAATAACACATCCTAGATCTGAGTTAATTAAATATTCTTCTGAAATACTTTGTTCTTTACATAGTTGAATGTGCTGACAACAAAATCACACAAAAATAAAAAAAATGGAAATCAAATTTTTTAACTCATGAAGGTCTGGATTTGGAGTCACACTCAAAATTAAAGTGGAAAAACACACTACAGGCTGATCCAACTTTGATGTAATGTCCTTAAAACAAGTCAAAATGAGGCTCAGTAGTGTGTGTGGCCTCCACGTGCCTGTATGACCTCCCTACAACGCCTGTGCATGCTCCTGATGAGGTGGCAGATGGTCTCCTGGGGGATCTCTGTCACGGAACCATGAACCAGACGTACAACAAGAGATAAGTGAAAATAAGAAGGCATTATTGAAAATAAAGCTGTAAAGCAAAAGTCCAAACGGATGGTGAAACCGAGCAGAGTCTTTGCGAAGCCAGAGGTCAGGAACCAGAAGGGTAGTCAGACGAAGCCAGGATCAGGAACCAGCAGGGTAGTCAGACGAAGCCAGGATCAGGAACCAGCAGGGTAGTCAGACGAAGCCAGGATCAGGAACCAGAAGCAGCAGCAGTCTTAGAAGCATGTGAACACAAGAGGACCAAGCAAGGAACTGAAGCCACAGACCTCCTATATATATGAGCTAGGCATCCAGCTCCTCCCAGGGGAAGGAGGAGCCGCAGGGTGGAAGGCTACAAGAAACCCAGAAACCAAGATGGCCGCCAGCACATGTCAAACGAAGGAGAGCAGCAAGCAGGTAAGACCATGACAATCTCCTCCCAGACCTGGACTAAAGCATCTGCCAACTCCTGGACAGTCTGTGGTGCAACGTGACGTTGGTGGATAGAGCGAGACATGATGTCCCAGATGTGCTCAATTGGATTCAGGTCTGGGGAACGGGCGGGCCAGTCCATAGCATCAATGCCTTCGTCTTGCAGGAACTGCTGACACACTCCAGCCACATGAGGTCTAGCATTGTCTTGCATTAGGAGGAACCCAGGGCCAACCGCACCAGCATATGGTCTCACAAGGGGTCTGAGGGTCTCATCTAGGTACCTAATGGCAGTCAGCAGAACATTCTCCACGGCGTCTCCAGACTCTGTCACGTCTGTCACATGTGCTCAGTGTGAACCTGCTTTCATCTGTGAAGAGCACAGGGTGCCAGTGGCGAATTTGCCAATCTTGGTGTTCTCTGGCAAATGCCAAACGTCCTGCACGGTGTTGGGCTGTAAGCACAACCCCCACCTGTGGACGTCGGGCCCTCATATCACCCTCATGGAGTCTGTTTCTGACCGTTTGAGCAGACACATGCACATTTGTGGCCTGCTGGAGGTCATTTTGCAGGGCTCTGGCAGTGCTCCTCCTGTTCCTCCTTGCACAAAGGCGGAGGTAGCGGTCCTGCTGCTGGGTTGTTGCCCTCCTACGGCCTCCTCCACGTCTCCTGATGTACTGGCCTGTCTCCTGGTAGCGCCTCCATGCTCTGGACACTACGCTGACAGACACAGCAAACCTTCTTGCCACAGCTCACATTGATGTGCCATCCTGGATAAGCTGCACTACCTGAGCCACTTGTGTGGGTTGTAGACTCCGTCTCATGCTACCACTAGAGTGAAAGCACCGCCAGCATTCAAAAGTGACCAAAACATCAGCCAGGAAGCATAGGAACTGAGAAGTGGTCTGTGGTCACCACCTGCAGAACCACTCCTTTATTGGGGGTGTCTTGCTAATTGCCTATAATTTCCATCTGTTGTCTATCCCATTTGCACAACAGCATGTGAAATTGATTGTCACTCAGTGTTGCTTCCTAAGTGGACAGTTTGATTTCACAGAAGTGTGATTGACTTGGAGTTACATTGTGTTGTTTAAGTGTTCCTTTTATTTTTTTGAGCAGTGTATATATATATATATATATATATATATATATACAGTGGAATGCGAAAGTTTTGATTTTCCTGTATAAATCGTTGGTTGTTACGATAAAAAATGTAAATTAAATATATCATATAGGAGACACACACAGTGATATTTGAGAAGAGAAATGAAGTTTATTGGATTTACAGAAAGTGTGCTATAATTGTTTAAACAAAAATAGGCTGGTGCATAAATTTGGGCACTGTTGTCATTTTATTGATCCAAAACCTTTAGAATTAATTATTGGAACTCAAATTGGCTTGGTAAGCTCAGTGACCCCTGACCTAAATACACAGGTGAATCCAATTATGAGAAAGAGTATTTAAGGGGTCAATTGTAAGTTTCCCTCTTTTAATTTTCTCTGAAGAGTAGCAACATGGGGGTCTCAAAACAACTCTCAAATGACCTGAAGACAAAGATTGTTCACCATCATGGTTTAAGGGAAGGATACAGAAAGCTGTCTCAGAGATTTCAGCTGTCTGTTTCCACAGTTAGGAACATATTGAGGAAATGGAAGACCACAGGCTCAGTTCAAGTTAAGGCTCGAAGTGGAGACCAAGAAAAATCTTGGATAGACAGAAGCGACAAATGGTGAGAACAGTCAGAGTCAACACACAGACCAGCACCAAAGACCTACAACATCATCTTGCTGCAGATGGAGTCACTGTGCATCGTTCAACCATGAGGTGGGCTAAAGCACATTTGGACAAGCCAGCTTCATTTTGGAATAAGGTGCTGTGGACTGATGAAACTAAAATTGAGTTATTTGGCCATAACAAGGGGCGTTATGCATGGAGGAAAAAGAACACAGCATTCCAAGAAAAACACCTGCTACCTACAGTAAAATATGGTGGTGGTTCCATCATGCTGTGGGGCTGTGTGGCCAGTGCAGGGACTGGGAATCTTGTCAAAGTTGAGGGACGCATGCAGGGGCGTAGCTAAAGGCTCATGGGCCCTGGTGCAAGAGTTCATCTTGGGCCCCCCCCCCCCCCTTCCCTCAGTGCTTTGAGGACAGGGGCAGGGAAGCATATAGCCTTTGAGCTGCCTGAGGCAAAAATTGAAATTGCCAGCCCCTTATGCCAAATTCTTGACCTCACCCATTCCCTCCAGCCAGAAGTGTAACTTGACCTGCATGCACTTTCTATAATACCTGGATCTTCTTATGCGACCGAAGGGTCTTTGGGGACCCTCTGGCTCCTGGGCCCGGTAGCGACTGCTACCTCTGCACCCCCTATAGCTACGCCCTTGGAAGCATGGATTCCACTCAGTATCAGCAGATTCTAGAAAGAGAGCTGTCCATGCTCGGAAGCCATCAAACCTGAATGAACTAAAGATGTTTTGTAAAGAGGAATGGTCCAAAATACCTTCAACCAGAATCCAGACTCTCATTGGAACCTATAGGAAGCGTTTAGAGGCTGTAATTTCTGCAAAAGGAGGATCTACTAAATATTGATTTCATTTCTTTTTTGTGGTGCCCAAATTTATTCACCTGCCTAATTTTGTTTAAACAATTATAGCACACTTTCTGTAAATCCAATAAACTTCATTTCACTTCTCAAATATCACTGTGTGTGTCTCCTATATGATATATTTAACTGACATTTTTTATCGTAACAACCAACGATTTATACAGGAAAATCATGACGATTAACAAGGTTGCCCAAACTTTCGCATCCCACAGTATATATTATTAGTGCAACCTGTGCTAAATTCCGTGCAATTGTTAGTGCTGCTTCTGATAGTGAGACAACCTCTGCTACATCTTTTATTTTACATTTGCGCAGCCTAAATACAGGTATCTGTGACATTCATCGCAATTGTTTGGCCGCTGGTGACAGCGACATTACAGCGCTACATCTCCTGTATAACATTTGCACATCCTAAATATCAGTGGCATTATTCAGCGTAATTTTTTTTTAGTCACTGGTGACAGCGACATTACTTGCGATATACCTCCTGTATAACGTTTTGCGCATCCTAAATATCAGTGACATTATTTCAGTGTAATTTCTTTTATTAGCCGCTGGTGACAGTAATATTACTTGCGCTATACCTCCTTTTTAGCGTGTGCACATCCTAAATATCAGTGACATTCATTCAGTGTAATTTTTTTTGCCACTGGTGAAAGCGACATTACTTGTGCTATACTTCCTGTATAACGTTTTGCGCATACTAAAAATCAGTGACATTAACTCAGTGTAATTTTTTAGTAGCCGCTGGTGACAGTTACATTACTTGCGCTATATCTCCTGTATAACGTTTGCACATCCTAAATATCAATGACAATTATTCAGTGTAATTTTTTATTAGCCGCTGGTTACAGCGACATTACTTGCGCTATACCTCCTGTATAACGTTTGCGCATCCTAAATATCAGTGACATTCATTCAGTGTAATTTTTTATTAGCCGCTGTTGACAGCGACATTACTTGCGCTATACCTCCTGTATAACGTTTGCGCATCCTAAATATCAGTGACATTAATTCAGTGTAATTTTTTATTAGCCGCTGGTGACAGCGACATTACTTGCGCTATACTTCCTGTATAACATTAGCGCATCCTAAAATTAACTGTGACATTCAGTGTACTTTTTTCATAGACGCTGCGGACAGCGACATTATCTGTGCTACATCTCCTGTTTAACTTGTGCGCATCCTAAAAATATCTGTGACATTCTGTGTACTTTATTTGTGCATACACTTACAAAACCTACGCTACTGTACGTGTGACATATTTGCAAGCATATATACCATTTAATAATCGCAAGGCAAGCAGTAAGGGACGGGGAAGTGGCTGTGCTGCTGATGGTGCACGCAGAGGCCGTGGCCCTGGGCGCGGTGAAACTGTGCCTGCTGCCAGAGCACAAGAAACACACTCATCCACGATACCTAGCTTCATGTCCCAGTTTGCAGGGCGGCGCAGGACACCACTCTCGAAGTCAGACCAGTGCGACCAGGTGGTAGGTTGGATTGCAGCAGATAATGCTTCCAGTCAGTTAAGCACCACCCTGTCTTCCACAAAGTCCAGTCTCAGTAGCCAAGAGGCTGGTCAACAGAATCCTCACTCTGATACTCATTCCTCCCACTAAGGAGAGTCTTGGCAAACAAGTGATCCCACACTCGGATATTTCCAGGAGCTCTTTTCATCGCCATTCCTTGATTTGGACCTCTCGACAAGCCCGCTTGAAGAGGGACATGAAGAGATATTGTGCCCTGATTTCCAAACTCTTGAGCATCCACAGTCATAAGAAGATGACGGTGGAGAATGGCAATTAGTGTTTCACGAGGTGGATGATGATGATAAGACACAGTTGCCAATAAGTCAACCGCAATTAGTGTCTCAAGAGGTTCATGATGAGAATGAGACACAGCTGTCAATAACTGAGGTTGTTGTTAGGTCAACCAGTCAGGAGGATAACCAGAGTGAGGAAGTGGAAGTGGTGGACGATGAAGTCACTGACCCAACCTGGGAAGGTGGCAAACCGAGTGAGGACAGCAGTACAGAGGGGGAGGGATCCACAGCACAGCAACAGGCTGGAAGAGGCAGTGGGGTGGCAAAAGGGATAAGGTGGGCCACACCAAACAGGCCCGCAACTGTTCCCCGGAGCACCCCCTTGCGTAAATCTCCCTTGCCAAGGGGTAGGTGTTCCGCAGTCTGGTGCTTTTTTCAGGAAAGTGCGGACGATAAAAGAATTGTCATTTACAAACTGTGCCATACCAAAATGAGCAGGGGCGTAAACACTAGCAACCTCACCACCACCAGCATGGTGGGCCGAACGCCTGGGTCTACAATCAGTGTCTGTGGGTCACACCACTACCTCCTCTTCCCCTGTGCTGGCCAATCCCCTGTCCAAGATGCAGGCCCGGATGCCTCCAGCAATGCACCTGGACATTCGCAAGCACCATAAGCTATCACATCCACTTCTGTGTCCCAGCGCATCGTACAGATGTCTGTACCCCAGGCCTTTGAACGAAAGTGCAAATACCCAGCCACCCACCCACAGGCCATAGCACTAAATGCGCACCTTTCAAAATTGCTGGCCCTGGAAATGTTGGCATTTAGGCTTGTGGACACTGAGGCTTTCCGCAGTCTGATGGCAGCGGCCATCCCGCGTTACTCTGTCCGCAGCCGCCAATATTTTTCACGGTGTGCAGTCCCAGCCTTACACCAGCATGTGTCCTGTAACATCACCCGTGCCCTGACCAACGCAGTTATTGGGAAGGTCCACTTAACGACTGACACATGGACAAGTGCTTTTGGCCAGGGACGCTACATTTCCCTGACGGCACACTGGGTGAACGTTGTGGAGGCCGGGAGTGAGTCATACCCTGGGATGGCACAGGTCTAACCAGCCAAGGATTGCGTGACCTACTTCCATCAGGGTTTCCGCCACCTTCTACGTTAGGGGCTGCAACCCCCTCTTCTTCTCCTCCTCCTCCACTTCCACCTCTGAATTATCATCTTGCAGCACCAGTCAGAGATCAATCAGTAGCTGGAAGCAGTGTAGCACTGCAGTGGGGAAGCGGTAACAGGCCGGGCTTAAACTGATCTGCTTAGGTGACAAACAGCACACCGCTGCAGAGCTGTGGCAGGGGATAAGGGACCAGACTGAGCTTTGGCTCTCGCCACTCAACCTAGAACCAGGCATGGTTGTGTCTGATTATGGCTGTAACTTGGTGGCAGCTTTGGAGCTCAGCAAGCTCACACACATACCATGCCTAGCCCACGTGTTCAACCTAGCGGTTCAGCGGTTTCTCAAAACCTACCCCAATTTGCCTGAGCTACTGGAGAAGGTGCGCCGCATGTGTGCCCATTTCTGCAAGTTATCGACAGCTTCCGCCGGTCTGGCAACGCTGCAGCAGCGCTTGCAATTGCGGGCTCACCAACTGTTGTGCGACATGAGCACGCGCTGAAACTCCACATGTTGGCCAGGCTTTGTGAGCAGCAGAGGGCAGTAGTGAAATACCAGCTTCAACATGGTCGTCGCCTTTCCAGTCAGCTTCCGCTCTTCACAAGCGACGAGTGGGCATTGATGTCTGACCTCTGCGAGGTTTTACGCAACTTTGAGGAATCAACACATATGGTGAGCGGCGATAAAGCTATTAATCATCCCATTTCTGTGTCTACTCAAACGCTCGCTGCTCACAATTAAGGTGGATGCTTTGCATGTGGAAGAGGTGGAAATGGGGGAAGACAGTACACAGGGTGATAGCTAGACCACCCTCAGTTCGTCTTCTTAGCGCGAATTGGATGATGAGGAGGAGGAGCAGGAGACAGTTGCCTCTGCTACAGAGGGTAGTACCCATGGAAGTTTTATTCCATCTGTTCAGCGTGGATGGGTAGAAGAGGAGGAAGAGGATGAGGAGATTGAGAGTCATCCTCTTGAGGACAGAAAAGTATTGTCTGTTGGTATTCTGGCACACATGGCTGACTTTATGTTAGGCTGCCTTTCCCGTGAACCTCGCGTTGTACGCACTTTGGTCAACACCGATTACTGGTTGTTCACCCTTCTTGACCCCCGCTACAAAGAGAACTTCTCATCTCTCATTCCTGTGGTGGAGAGGACGAGCAAAATGGTGCAATACCAGAAGGTCCTTGTGGAAAAATTATTCCAAAAATTTCCAGCTGACAACGCTGGCTGCCGTAGTTCCTTGGCCAACCGAGGAGGGGGGACGAGGGGAACACACAGCAGTTCCAACATAGCAGGGCACCACTCTCCAAGGCCTGGGACAGTTTTATGACACCCCGGCAGCACCCACAACCTGATGTGTGGCCTAGTGTCACTAGGAGGAAAAGATTTTGGAAGATGGTGAAGAAGTACGTAGCATACCGTGTCAGCGTCCTCAGTGATCCCTCTGTGCCTTACAACTATTGGGTGTCCAAGTTAGACACGTGGAACGAACTGGCGCTCTATGCCTTGGAGGTGCTGGCCTGCCCCACCGCCAGAGTTTTGTCAGAGTGGGTATTTAGTGCTGCAGGGGGCATAATAATTGAGAAGCGCATCCACCTGTCAACTGAAAATGCTGACCGGTTGACTCTTAAAGGGTATATGGTTCAATCTACCTTTTCTCGTTCTCCTCCTCCATCATATCAACATGCTCATTAGGCTGCCCTCGCTCCTAATGTTTTAGAGGGTTAGCTCAGCAGCAGGCCCTCACCCATAATGTTTTAGAGGGTCACCAGCAGGCCCTCGCACATAATGTTTTTGAGGGTCACCAGTAGGCCCTCACTCATAATATTTTTGAGGTTCACCAGCAAGCCCTCACCCATAATGTTTTAGAGGGTCACCAGCAGGCCCTCGCCCCTGATGTTTTAGATGGTCAGATAAGCAGGCCCTTGCTCCAATAGTTTTTGAGGGTCACCAGCAGGCCATCAATCATAATTTTTCAAGGGTGTGTATAATGCTCTCCTTTATGTGTAATAAAGGGTGTATTGGAGTGCCGGTTCCTTGTAATTTTTGACAGCCATTTCACTTAGTGCATAGGCTTTATAAGTGTAGGAGTCCCACTACCTGAACAATTGTACCACAATGTGAATGAGGCCCTCCTTTATGTGATATACAGATTGTATCAGAGTGCTTCTTCCTTGTTATTTTTGGCAACACTTGCACTTTATATACAAGTAAATATATAGGAAAGAATGTTTCCTAACAATTTTTCCTCTAAAATTGATTTCATCTTTGGTTTTGTGCGTATTATTGTCAGTCTGTAAAAGTGGCGTACTACTCGGACAACATCGTTCCCAGTAGCGACCTGGGAGTCCAAGATGCATCCAGTTTTTATCAACCGAGAAAATACTTAACTGGTAGTTGTAAGAAAAATACTATCACTGAAGCCAACTACCTAAAACATAACTTTTAATATAAATATACAAAAAAATCTCTCATTGAGCCCCTCGCATAGGAACTAATATACATACAGACAGACAATAAGGGGCTGTTGAGGACCAGGTAGAGAAGAGGAGATGTTAACGGTGGTGGACAGGGGGCAAAGCCATACGGGTCCCTAGTATGTCCCTAGGGTATCCCTGACTTGTTCTCTGCCCAGAGATGCACCCAGATGGTAGGAGCACTCTGTCCCCGTACCTAACCTATCTGTCCTTAAAGCGCCCTTACAACACACATGGACCCATATGGATGCCTGGGTCATTCAATATAAAGATATATATAATACAGATTGTCTAAATATGTGGTCCTCGTCTCGACGCGTTTCCCCTTATGAGCAAGGTTCGTCAGGAGACAGCCAGTGGACAACCAAATCGGTCGCTGCCAATACACAGCGAATTCACATTGACAATCAAAAGTGAAAAATCTAAATAAACCAAAATACTGGAGCACCCCCAAGACGGTGCTCAGCTGTCAGACAGGGAATGACCTAGCAAAGATAATGCAGGTAAGGAAAGCAGTTCTAAACAAAATGAACTTGCAGAGATAATGCAGGTAAAAAAGTGGAAGAACAGTTCAATACTCATCCGATGATGTGCATCCCTTCTGAACAGCGGACTGCGGCTTGGGGTGCTCCAGAGGGCACTAAAGTGGGGCTCCAATTTGTGCACTGATCCCATTGCTATTTAAAGCCTGAAAGGGGGCGGTCCATAGATATTTCCATCCAATCACTTGCTCAAGGATGGATCACCTGACCTCATAATTTCCGGCATGTGTTGGGAGGAGAGAAAACAGAGGCTGTTTACTTGACTGGTTAACTCACAATCAGGGGGGAGCAATATAAAATGTATAGATGTCCACTAAACATATAAGGCAGCTATCGCTTACCCTGGCATGATTTGCTCCTCACCGATCGCAGGTGGAATGCACGCCAAAGCTAAAGATGGCCGTGCATTCCACCAGAGACCAATCAGAATCCTCTGCATGATTAACGGACTGTGGAGGCTGGGACGCACGCCGGAAACTAAAATGGCCGTGCGTTCCACCATGAAAGAGCTGGTCCAAGCCAGCTACATCATCAGTCGGCTGCGGAGGCTGGGTCACGTGGGCATATGCGTTCCAATGCGGCGTCCTGTGGGCGTGGTTATGCATATGCGTTCCACCGGCGGATTAGTGTGAGTTTAGCCCTCTTGGTAGACTAACCATATGTAAAAAAGATATTAGGGTCCCAGTATACTAATAAAAAGCCAAATAGGTACTTATTGTCATAGATAGATTAATTAATGGGTGTGCAAAGACTCAAAAATGTGAAATAGCTGCCCATAATAGGTCGCCATCCTAGATGTAATGAATGGACTGACGCACAAATGTACAGAATCCACCTAAGGATATTGGTGACAAAAGGGATGAATCTATATTATTATAAAATCATGGTTTTAGGTACAAATTTATACATAATGACACAGAATGTGAATTCGCTGCTCAATAACATCAACACATTGGAGTAATCGGGTATACAGATGACAGCCGGAAATTAGTAAAGACTTATACAGGGCAGGGTTGATAGCATATCAGTGAATAATGTTGTCTGGATATGATATAAAACAAAATCTTTCAAATGTGGGCCTTACTGATAAAGGAAAGCCCTAGGATAGAGATATTGACACTTCATGTGTCGATAGTGATTCCTGTCATACGAGGACGAATTATGGATTGGGGATAACCCCCATAAACAAGGAAGCCCGGTCAATTACAGAAAGCATGAGAACGTAAGTAGTTCGTTCAGACCCCCCGGAGATTGCGACTGGAGCCGGAAGATCCACTCAGTCTCTTTCTGGAGGATCCTGCGGTCCCAGTCGCCCCTCCTTGGGGAGGGTCTAATCAGTTCCAGTGCAGAGAACTTAATGAGTCGGGGGTCCGCATTGTGATATTCCCACATATGATTGGGTAGGGGGGTATCCTTTTTGTTCTTAATATCATTAATATGTTCGAGGATACACCTCCAAAACTCCCTGAACGTCTTGCCCACGTAATCTCTTGGGCAAGTACATTGGGCCAGATAAACCACCCCCTTACTACGACAATTGATGAAGTCACGGACGTCATAGATTTTACCCGTGACCGAACAGATATTATGTTTAGACTTTCTAATATTGCCACAAGCCAGACAAGATCCACACCGAAATGTGCCCAGTGGCTTACGATCAAGCCAAGTTCCTTTCGGGGCAGGTCCTGAATAATGGCTGTGGACTAGCCGGTCATGAAGACATCTACCCCGTCTAAACGAGATACTTGGTCGGGGGGATAGTTTATCTGACACGTCAGGGTCCATCAAAAGGATGGGCCAGTATTTACTGATGATATCCCTGACTTCCTGGCTCCTGGTATCAAAGGTCGAGATGATTCTAATAACCTCATCCTTTTTTCCTTTTGATTCTCTTGGTACCAGAAGAGTGTTACGCTCACATTTGGACGCATGTTGAAACGCCTCCCTAAGGACATGCTGTGGGTAACCCCTCATTGTGAATCTCCTCTGTAATTTCCTAGATTCGTGGTGAAAAACTTCTCGGTCCGAACAGTTTCTCATCATGCGTAAATACTTACCACGGGGTATACCCTTCTTTAGGCTTGATGGATGGTGGCTATCCCAGTGTAGTAGATTGTTGGTGGCAGTGGTCTTCCTGAAGGTGGAGGTGACAAGACCGCCTCCGATTTTCGTGACCCTGACATCGAGGAACGTTAAAGAGTCTGTATGGAATTCGGAGGTGAAGGAGAGCCCCAGTTCATTAATGTTAAGAGCCCTAACAAATAAATCAAACTCATCCGAGGTCCCATTCCAGATAATGAAGACATCATCTATATAACGGGTCCAGAAGACGATCCTGTCACCCCACCAAGTATGTATATCCGGGAAGATCACTTTATCCTCCCACCAGCCCAGGAGGAGATTTGCATAAGTGGGGTCACAAGGGCTCTCCATTGCGGTCCCCCTGAGCTGATGGAAGAATTGCCCATTGAAGAGAAAAAAATTATGTGTAAGGATGTTATTAAGCAGCGAATTCACACTTGTGTCATTATGTATAAATTTGTACCTAAAACCATGATTTTATAATAATATTGATTCATCCTTTTTGTCACCAATATCCTTAGGTGGATTCTGTACATTTGTGCGTCAGTCCATGCATTACATCTAGGATGGCGACCTATTATGGGCAGCTATTTCACATTTTTGAGTCTTTGCACACCCATTAATTAATCTATCTATGACAATAAGTACCTATTTGGCTTTTTATTAATATACTGGGACCCTAATATCTTTTTTACATATGGTTAGTCTACCAAGAGGGCTAAACTCACACTAATCCGCTGGTGGAACGCATAACCACGCCCACAGGACACCGCATTGGAACGCATATGCCCACGTGACCCAGCCTCCGCAGCCGACTAGCTGGCTTGGACCAGCTCTTTCACGGTGGAACGCACGGCCATTTTAGTTTCCGGCGTGCGTCCCAGCCTCCACAGTCCATTAATCATGCAGAGGATTCTGATTGGTCTCGTGTGGAACGCACGGCCATCTTTAGCTTTGGCGTGCATTTCACCTGCGATCGGTGAGGAGCAAATCATGCCAGGGTAAGCGATAGCTGCCTTATATGATTAGTGGACATCTATACATTTTATATTGCTTCCCCCTGATTGTGAGTTAACCAGTCAAGTAAACAGCCTCTGTTTTCTCTCCTCCCAACACATACCGGAAATTATGAGGTCAGGTGATCCATCCTTGAGCAAGTGATTGGATGGAAATATCTAGGGACCGCCCCCTTTCAGGGTTTAAATAGCAATGGGATCAGTGCACAAATTGGAGCCCCACTTTAGTGCCCCCTGGAGCACCCCAAGCCGCAGTCCGCTGTTCAGAAGGGATGCACATCATCGGATGAGTATTGAACTGTTCTTCCTCTTTTATACCTGCATTATCTCTGCAAGTTCATTTTGTTTAGAACTGCTTTCCTTACCTGCATTATCTTTGCTAGGTCATTCCCTGTCTGACAGCTGAGCACCGTCTTGGGGGTGCTCCAGTATTTTGGTTTATTTAGATTTTTTGCACTTTTGATTGTCAATGTGCATTCGCTGTATATTGGCAGCGACCGATTTGGTTGTCCACTGGCTGTCTCCTGACGAACCTTGCTCATAAGGAGAAACGCGTCGAGACGAGGACCACATATTTAGACAATCTGTATTATATATATCTTTATATTGAACGACCCAGGCATCCATATGGGTCCATGTGTGTTGTAAGGGCGCTTTAAGGACAGATAGGTTAGGTACGGGGACAGAGTGCTCCTACCATCTGGGTGCATCTCTGGGCAGAGAACAAGTAAGGGATAACCTAGGGACATACTAGGGACCCGTATGGCTTTGCCCCCTGTCCACCACCGTTAACATCTCCTCTTCCCTACCTGGTCCTCAACAGCCCCTTATTGTCTGTCTGTATGTATATTAGTCCCTATGCGAGGGGCTCAATGAGAGATTTTTTTGTATATTTATATTAAAAGTTATGTTTTAGGTAGTTGGCTTCAGTGATAGCAAGATGCATCCAGACATCCTCCCCAAGCTGTTCCCGAACTATTTCAGTGGTGTTTTCATAAATTTCTGACCTTTTCCTGTGAACCAGACACCATCCCCTCTTCAGAGCAGGGGGTGCCTGGTTTAATGCTCTGGTTCTCCCATTGACTTCTATTGTGCTCGGGTGCTCTGTAATGCACCCGAGCATCCCGACTGTGCGACTCACAGATGACGGATTTTCTGCACATGTTTTGGTTGTGTCCAGATTTAAGAGTTTATTGGGGTATAATTCATAAGTTTATTACTCAAAAACTGAGAATAGCACTTCTGTTTACACCTGAGTGCTGGATATTGGGTGACCTATCTAAGGTTAATTGCCATAAGTACAAAAAGATCCTTTTGATTAGAATTATGTTTCTAGCTAGACTCCTGATCACACAAGTGTGGATGTCACATAATACTAGAGATGTCCCAAATAGTTCGCCGGCAAATAGTTCCCGGCAAACATAGCTTTTTCGCGTCCGCCGCGGCGGGCGAACATATGCGATGTTTGGTCCGCCCCCTTCACATCATCATTGAGTAAACTTTGACCCTGTACCTCACAGTCAGCAGACACATTCCAGCCAATCAGCAGCAGACCCTCCCTCCCAGACCCTCCCACCTCCTGGACAGCATCCATTTTAGATTCATTCGGAAGCTGCATTCTTAGTGAGAGGAGGGACAGTGTAGCTGCTGCTGATTTATTAGGGAAATCGATAGCTAGGCTAGTGTATTCAGTGTCCACTACAGTCCTGAAGGACTCATCTGATCTCTGCTGTAAGGACAGCACCCCAAAAAGCCTTTTTAGGGCTAGAACATCAGTCTGCTTTTTTTTTTCCTGTGTAATCAAATTGCAGTTGCCTGCCTGCCAGCGTGTGTGTCAGGCTCACAGCCCTGCAAGTGCATAGTGTCACCAGCGCAACTCATATCTGGTGTCACATTCGATTACATTTAAAGAAAAATAACAATTTTGACTGAATAAATAGCAGTTAGTTACACACGTGTTTGTAACTGACTGCTATTTATTCAGCCAAAATTGTTGTTTTTCTTTAAAGGGAATCGAATGTGACACCATTCATATCTGGTGTCACATTCGATTCCATTTAAAGAAAAAAAAAATTTGGACTGAATAAATAGCAGTCAGTTACACACGTGTTTGTGTGTTTAAGGCCCAGTGCAGTGCATAGTGCCACTTCAGCGCCATTCATATCTGGTGTCACATTCAATTCCATTTAAAGAAAAAAAACTATTTTGACTGAATAAATAGCAGTCAGTTACACACGTGTTTGTGTGTTTAAGGCCCAGTGCAGTGCATAGTGTCACTTCAGCGCCATTCATATCTGGTGTCACATTCGATTCCATTTAAAGAAAAAAAACTATTTTGACTGAATAAATAGCAGTGTATGTGCGTTTAAGGCCCAGTGCAGTGCATAGTGTCACTTCAGCGCCATTCATATCTGGTGTCACATTCGATTCCATTTAAAGAATAAAAAACAATTTTGGCTGAATAAATAGCAGTCAGTTACACACGTGTTTGTGTGTTTAAGGCCCAGTGCAGTGCATAGTGTCACTTCAGCGCCATTCATATCTGGTGTCACATTCGATTCCATTTAAAGAAAAAAAAAAATTTGACTGAATAAATAGCAGTCTTTTACACACGTGTTTGTGTGTTTAAGGCCCAGTGCAGTGCATAGTGTCACTTCAGCGCCATTCATATCTGGTGTCACATTCGATTCCATTTAAAGAAAAAAAACTATTTTGACTGAATAAATAGCAGTCAGTTACACACGTGTTTGTGTGTTTAAGGGCCAGTGCAGTGCATAGTGTCACTTCAGCGCAACTCATATCTTGTGTCACAGTAGCTTGCACGCATAGTACAACTTAACTAATCTAAAAAAAATTACAGGCAGAGGCAGGCCACCCCGCAGGGGCCGTCGTGGTGCTGTGATTCCCTTTGGCCCTAGACTAATGCCTAGTGTTCAGAGGCCACGTACCCTGAACTCGAAAAGTTCTGAGGACATAGTTGACTGGCTAACACAGGACACCTAATCTTCCACTCGGAACCTTGACGCACCATCCTCCTCCAGCTCAGCTTTGGGCACCTCTCAAGTTACCACTCGCCCGCCTGCCGCCACCACCAACACTAGCACCACAGCCGCTTCACTTGATCTGTCAGAGGAGTTATTTACACATCAGTTGGAAGAAATGAGTGATGCGCAACCATTATTGCCAGAGGATGTAGATAACAGGGATATGTCTCAGTCAGGCAGCATTACACACATGGACGTACGGTGTGATGATGATGATGTTGTACCTGCTGCTGCTTCCTTTGCTGAGTTGTCAGATACAAGTGAAGCGGTTGATGATGACGATGTGTCCGTGGATGTCATGTGGGTGCCCGCTCGAAGAGAAGAAGAACAAAGGGAAAGTTGTGATGGGGAGACAGAGAGGAGGAGGAGACGAGTTGGAAGCAGGGGGAGGTCGTCGCAAGGAGCTAGTGGCACAGTCAGACAGCATGCATCGGCACCCGGGGTCAGCCAGACAGCACACCAATCAACGCATGCTGTTGCCACCACCAGAATGCCGTCATTGCAGAGCTCAGCAGTGTGGCATTTTTTTTGTGTGTCTGCCTCTGACAACAGCGATGCCATTTGCAACCTGTGCCAAAACAAACTGAGTCGTGGGAAGTCCAACACCCACCTAGGTACAACTGCTTTGCGAAGGCACATGATCGCACATCACAAACGCCTATGGGATCAACACATGAGTACAAGCAGCACACAAACTCAAAGCCGCCATCCTCCTACTGGTCCAGCATCTTCAGCCACATCAACCACTGCTGTCCTTCTTGCCCCCTCTCAACCATCCGCCACTCCGTCTCTCGCCTTGAGCAGTTCTTGCTCATCTGCCCACAGTCAGGTGTCTGTCAAGGACATGTTTGAGCGTAATAAGCCAATGTCACAAAGTCACCCCCTTGCTCGGTGTCTGACAGCTGGCTTGTCTGAACTCTTAGCCCGCCAGCTTTTACCATACAGGCTGGTGGAGTCTGAGGCGTTCTAGGGGGAAGTAACAGGGATTAAACTGATAAGAATAGAACAACATAACACACCACAACTATCTGGCGGCACATTAGATTGCACGAGCAGTGCCCCAAATTTGAAGGAGGAGGACCGACCAAGCATCTTTTTCCATCTCCCCGTTCCTAAAATCGATGCCATATACACGTCCCCTGATAGGGGACATAACAGGGATTAAACTGATAAGAATAGAACAACATAACACACCACAACTATCTGGCGGCACATTAGATTGCACGCGCAGTGCCCCAAATTTGAAGTAGTAGGACCGACCAAGCATCTTTTTCCATCTCTCCGTTCCTAAAATCAATGCCATATACACGTCTCCCGATAGGGGACGTAACAGGGATTAAACTGATAAGAATAGAACAACATAACAAACCACAACTATCTGGCGGCACATTAGATTGCACGCGCAGTGCCCCAAATTTGAAGTAGGAGGGCCGACCAAGCATCTTTTTCCATCTCCCCGTTCCTAAAATCGATGCCATTTACACGTCCCCTGATAGGGGACGTAACAGGGATTAAACTGATAAGAATACAACAACATAACACACCACAACTATCTGGTGGCACATTAGATTGCACGCGCAGTGCCCCAAATTTGAAGTAGGAGGACCGTCCAAGCATCTTTTTCCATCTCCCCATTCCTAAAATCGATGCCATATACACGTCCCCTGATAGGGGACGTAACAGGGATTAAACTGATAAGAATAGAACAACATAACACACCACAACTATCTGGCGGCACATTAGATTGCACGCGCAGTGCCCCAAATTTGAAGTAGGAGGACCGACCAAGCCTCTTTTTCCATCTCCCCGTTCCTAAAATCGATGCCATATGCGCGTCCCCTGATAGGGGACGTAACAGGGATTAAACTGATAGGAATAGTACTACTTAACACACCTTATAATAAGGCAGAGAGAGAAGTCTAAAGAAGAGGAGTCAGAGGAGGAAGGTGGCTTTGAGGAGGTGGAAGACCAACCACAGCAGGCATCCCAGGGGGCTTGTTGTCACCTTTCGGGGACCCTTGGTGTTGTACGTGGCTGGGTGGAGGAAGAGACCTTCAATGACTACCTCTTGAAGCTCATCAAGAGAATGCCAAGAGTGTGCAAAGTAGTAATTAAAGCAAAAGGTGGCTACTTTGAAGAACCTAGAATATGACATATTTTCAGTTGTTTCACACTTGTTTGTTATGTATATAATTCCACATGTGTTAATTCATAGTTTTGATGCCTTCAGTGTGAATCTACAATTTTTATAGTCATGAAAATAAAGAAATGAGAAGGTGTTTCCAAACTTTTGGTCTGTACTGTATGTCTAGGGTCTCTTGTCCGCATAAGGATACCGGTGAAAAGCACAGAGGAGAAAGACATAGTCAGGAAGTCCGGAGTCCAGGCAGGCAGAGATCAAGCAAAGTCCGTAATCAAAGTCCAAGGTCAGAGGCAGGTGGCAATCAAGCAAAGTCTGTTAAATTGAGAAGCAGGGTCCAGTACATAGTAAAGCAGAAACCGCAAAACACCTTCACACAAGGAACTACACTGGCTAGTGACCAAGATTGATCAGGCGCAGGGGCAGGAAGCGCTTTTAAATACATTTTGCAACCCAGCCATAGGCTTGGGAGATAGAGGGCGTGTACGTTCTGCCTCACAAAAGGAAGAGAGAGACGCCAGCACACGTCCTAACAAACAGTACTGACAGCAGATACAACAGTCAAGCTATCTGCTTCCCGCGCTTGTTAGCACGGAGCACAGCAGCAGGAGGGAAAGGGGGAGCCCAGCGCCCGCACGGACCGCTGGGCAAACAGGCATCCAAATCTAGACCAGGCAGGAGATCGCAAGGATCAGGGTGTGCACCAGAGGGAAGAAAAGATGTACCCTTCTCATGAAATAGAAGAAATAGGATCCAGCGTGTGAATAAAATCCAAAAATTTATAGAAGAAAATCCACAAAAAAAACACATCCCCTTCTGTACATCGCTGACATGTTTTGACTAACTATAGTGGTCTTAGTCTTAGCTAAGTAGGCTACAATTAAGACCGTTACAGTCGGTCTAAAAATGTCAGTGACGTACACGAGGAGGGGGTGTGTATTTTAATGGAATTACTTTGGTTTTTATTTACACACTGGATACGATGTCTTTTACTTCTGAATTACCTGAACGTGTGCCCGCCATGGGTCCCTGCTCGGGTTTGCATTACTGACTCAAGTGAGTGTGCTGGACTTTTATTTATGGATTGGCGCCATTCTCATCACTGCACAGCCCAGGGGAATGTCAGAGTGAGGACCGACTACAACCACCATTCTTGCTACTATCACTCCTCTCCTCTGCTCTCCCCCTGGGTCAATGCAAAAAACATTTTATAATTAGCAAAAATATTAGAATTGTATCTATAATACACACGTAATACAAGCAGCATGAATGACCAAGGTGCAACCAGCAGAAATTATTTATACAGCACAAAGAACAGAACAGAATTCCTAGCAGAAACCAATCTTGTAGCCAATAAATTAAAGTAGACCTGTCACTGTGAATTAACATTCTCTCATTCGACAGTACATAAAAGGACTTCTATCTCATGTTAGCCATTTGTTCCAGAGATGTTGACTCTTTATGGCTATTTATCTTTGGAATCGGTGCCTCCTCTTCTTGTTGCTCACTCTCTCTGTAAAGTGCATTTGTGAATTATTAAAATATATCTAGAAGCTAGTCTAGCCTGTTCACATAAACTGAGTTCGCTTATTGGTTTGGTTTAAAGGGGTTCTCTGGGAATTAAGAAAATGAAAATATTTAAATGTTACTTTATTATAAATATATTCCCAAATACCTTAAATTAGTTATAATGGCTTGTTTTGTCCGTGGAGAAATCATTAGGAGAATTAAAATGGCCGCCATCATATTAGTACTCACAAAATCTGTCCGAATCACAAAACTGAGCTGCCTCATCCTCCTCTCTGCTCTACTTGTCAGGGATTATGATCCTGAAAACAGCTGATAAGAACCTTGGCTGAATCTCTGTGGGAATGGAGTTCATGAGGAGACATGAAGTACAGAGAGGACAGACAGGACAGACCGTGGTAACGGAGATTGTATACAAGTGCTGCTGCTTATTAGCCACATCCCCACCCTTCTCTCTGTACTTCATGTGTCCTCATGAACTCCATTCCTACAGAGAATAAGCTGAAGATCTTAGCAGCTGTATTCAGAATCATAATCCCTGACAAGCAGAGAGGAGGATGAGGCAGCTCTTTAGCTCAGTATTCTGATGTAACTTGTCCTCCTGTGTGATTAGGAGAGGTTTTGTGTGCACTGATGGGACGGTGGCCATTTTGTTTCCCCTGATGATTGCTTTCCAGACAAAACAGGCCATTGTCCCATAGAAAAAAATAATAATCAGCGGCACTCACCAAAAATGGGTTTCTTTATTCCAAAATTCTTGCCCTAGAAGCATCAGCATATATATGGGGCGGACCGGCACAGCGCAAGTATGTAACTCGTGGTGTTGGCCGTTTCGCACCTCAGCTCTTCCTCAGGCCACTGAAGTTCTGACGTACATACAGTACAGACCAAAAGTTTGGACACACCTTCTCATTCAAAGAGTTTTCTTTATTTTCATGACTATGAAGGCATCAAAACAATGAATTAACACATGTAGAATTATATACATAACAAACAAGTGTGAAACAACTGAAAATATGTCATATTCTAGGTTCTTCAAAGTAGCCACCTTTTGCTTTGATTACTGCTTTGCACACTCTTGGTGTTCTCTTGATGAGCTTCAAGAGGTAGTCCCCTGAAATGGTCTTCCAACAGTCTTGAAGGAATTTTCAGAAATGCTTAGCACTTGTTGGCCCTTTTGCCTTCACTCTGCGGTCCAGCTCACCCCAAACCATCTCGATTGGGTTCAGGTCCGGTGACTGTGGAGGCCAGGTCATCTGGCGCAGCACCCCATCACTCTCCTTCATGGTCAAATAGCCCTTACTTTCAAAGTTTTCCCAATTTTTCGGCTGACTGACTGACCTTCATTTCTTAAAGTAATGATGGCCACTCGTTTTTCTTTACTTAGCTGCTTTTTTCTTGCCATAATACAAATTCTAACAGTCTATTCAGTAGGACTATCAGCTGTGTATCCACCTGACTTCTCCTCAACGCCACTGATGGTCCCAACCCCATTTATAAGGCAAGAAATCCCACTTATTAAACCTGACAGGGCACACCTGTGAAGGGAAAACCATTTCAGGGGACTACCTCTTGAAGCTCATCAAGAGAATGCCAAGAGTGTGCAAAGCAGTAATCAAAGCAAAAGGTGGCTATTTTGAAGAACCTAGAATATGACATATTTTCAGTTGTTTCACACTTCTTTGTTATGTATATAATTCCACATGTGTTAATTCATAGTTTTGGTGCCTTCAGTATGAATCTACAATTTTCGTAGTCATGAAAATAAAGAAAACTCTTTGAATGAGAAGGTGTGTCCAAACTTTTGGTCTGTACTGTACGTCATCTTTATGTGCCGGCACCCCCGTGCGGCACACACAAATTCCGTCACGGGGGAGTCGGCCCAATACATAAAAATATTTTTTATGTATTGGGCCGACTCCCCCGTGACGGAATTTGTGTGTGCCGCACAGGGGCGCCGGCACATAAAGATGACGTCAGTGGCCTAAGGAAGTGCTGAGGCTTGAAACGGCCATTGCCACGAGTTACATGCCTGCACTGTGCTGGTCCGCCCCATATATACGCTGATGCTTGTAGGGCAAGAACTTTGGAATAAAGAAACCCATTTTTGGTGAGTGCTGCTTATGTGTTTTTCTTCTATGGGCCATTTGTAAAAGGCTTGACGGCAAAGCACCACCTATAGTGGGAAAAAGGACCCGGTCTGGGAGATCCGTCATCCTGAATGTGGAGCTCGGGCAGTGCCACCCCCTCTGTTTTCTAGAGAATGTTTGTGTTAAAACAGACCATTGTAACAAATGAAAGGTATTTGTGAATATATTTATATTAAAGTAATATTTAAGTATTTTCATTGTCTTAATTCCTGGAGAACCCCTTTAATCTCTGTTGGGAGCAAAAACATGGAGGAGACTTAATCATTAAAGGGTTTGTCTGCTTTTTTATATTGATGACCTATCATCAGGAAAGATCCTCAATATCAGATCAGCGGGAGTTCTGAGGATAGGTCATCAATATAAAAAAGCAGACAACCCCATTAAACTAGTATGTCTAAGGGTCCTATTTCACAGCTCAATGCTGGGCCAAAAACTAGGACAGATCAACAATATACAAGTTGATCAGTGATTGTTTAAAGGGGTTCTCTGGGCTACAGATTTTGATGATCTATCCTCCAGATAGGATGTCAATATCAGATCAAAGGGGGTCCATCACCCAGCATCCCCACTGATCTGCTGTTTCAGGCTGTTGCAGCACCAGAATGTGTATAGTGGACGAAGCCAGAAGCAGGCAGCTCTGCTGGGGTACTGAAGCTCAACTCCCATTAGGGAAAACTGTTGGTTTGAGGTCCTTCGGCAGCCCAAAACAGCTGATCAGTAGAGGTGCTGTTGTCAGATCCCCATCGATCTATATTGATGATCTATAGGTCATCAATATCTTTAAGGGGTCTTTCCCACAGCCCCATACAATGACGTGAATGGGGTGGCCAACAATGCCAGTAATGACTGGTATTTTAATCAGTGGAAAAAAAGCAGAGCAAGGGAGATGATGGTAGGATTAGGCAGCATGATTTATGCATGGAATCCACTCACCCACCGGGAGAGATGCTCTGCTGAACCACGCCCCTTGGTGACGTGATCGTGACCTTAGCAACAGGATGTACGCTCTTTTTCTCCCCGCAGTGGGCGTGTGCTGGGAGCGATTTGAAGTGGGCTGATTGATCAGCTGCTCTTTTATTGTGTGTTAGTGTTTCTGACTAATGGAGTGCCAAGTCATGACCTATCAGGTTCTGATCCAGGGAGTTGGTGCGCTATTTAAATAATTTCCTGGCTATAAACCAGTGCCAGTGATAGTATTTACACCTTTTGTTCCTACGCCTACTTTCTCACTAAGAATTAACTTTTAATGATATCTAGCTAATATATTATTCTAAAAAAAGGTGATTGCTAAAATTGTCAGCTGACCTCTCAGCTAACGCTCCTATATATTTCTTGCAATTTCTTGCTATTCCTTCTCAGTTAGGATTAATAACATTGTTTCCCTACTGGCTGCGCGCTGCCAGTTACACGTATGGGTACAATGTAACTTTTACTTGCTATTCTATGTGAAAGTACTGGCGCTTTACTGAGTGCTTTGCTGAATTAAAACATATGAGCACTGCCGACAGCACGGGCGGCAGTGCAGGAGACTAAGTTTTAGCGCATGCGCGGCCCTTGCAGATGACACGCACGGACTGTAACCAATAGAAGAAGATGGGACGGGTAAGTGATGACATCGGAGGGGAAGGACCCCACCGCCACCAATTAGAATTGAAGTCCACTGACGAAACACACCTTCATTGGATAGGGAGTGAACATGCCTCCGTGATGACAAGTTAACAGAAATTACAAATTGCCGAACAAGGAGCGCGCCCACACACTGCCCTAACCCCTGAAGATGCCGATACTCGGCGAAACATGTCGGGGGGCAGCGTTGCTCATATGTTTTAATTCAGCAAAGCACTCAGTAAAGCGCCAGTACTATCACATAGAATAGCAAGTGAAAGATACATTGTACCCATACGTGTAACTGGCAGCGCGCAGCCAGTAGGGAAACAATGTTATTAATCCTAGCTAAGAAGGAATAGCAGGAAATTGCAAGAAATATATAGGAGCGTTAGCTGAAAAGTCAGCTGGCAATTTTAGCAATCACCTTTTTTTAGAATAATATATTAGTTAGATATCATTAAAAGTTAAGTCTTAGGCCTCATGCACAGGACAGTTGTTTTTCTCGGCCTCCGTTCCGTTTTTTTTGCGGATAGGATGGGGACCCATTCATTTCAATGGGTCAGCCAAAAAATGCTGATAGTTCATCCGTTTGTGTTCCGCATCCATTGTCCATGTTTCCCTTTAGCAAAAAAATAGTGCATGTCCTACTTTTTTCACATTTGCGGACGAGGATAGGCATTTATTACAAGGGATCTGTGAAAAAAAACTGATCCTCCAAAAAGAAATGGATGCCGCATCCGGTTTTTTTAGTGGACGCACAATTTGCGGACGCAAAAAACATGAGGTGCATGAGGCCTTAGTGAGAAAGTAGGTGTAGGAACAAGAGGTGTAATTTAGTCCTAAGGACACTGGTGGTATTAGTATATTAAGTATAATACACCGTATCCTTACACCGTAGGGGACAAAGTATTGAGTTGTTGATAGTGATAGTATTTGACTCACTAGCTGTGTTCCCGGTTCTTGCTCCTGTGCTTACTTGGATAGCTTGTCTCTTCTGACCCCGGCTTGTCTTCTGACCACTCTCTATCTCTCGTTTGGTACTGCATAGTCCAGCTGGTTCTGATCTCGGCTTATCTTCAAAACACTCTTTGTCTCTCGTTTGGTACTGCGTAGCCCGACTGGTTTTTATCCATTTACATACTACTTTGTATTGTGTTTGTATTTGTTTGTAGCCCATCTATGCACTTGTATACCTTAGGGACCATCGACCAGTTGCGGTCTAGGACTTGCACCAGTTTAGGTCTAGGTAGAGAAAGCGGGCTGGGCACTAGCCTTAGGGTACTTTCACACTTGCGGCAGAGGATTCCGGCAGGCAGTTCTGTTGCCGGAACTGCCTGCCGGATCAGTCAAAACGTTTGCAAACTGATGGCATTTGTCAGACGGATCAGGATCCTGACCTTTCTGACAAATGCATTGAAATGCCAGATCCGTCTCTCCGGTGTCATCCGGAAAAACGGATCCGGCATTTATTTATTTTTTATTTTTTGCGGTCTGAGCATGTGCAGACTGCAAAAACTGATCCGTTTTGCCGAATCCGGCATTAATGCATTTCAATGAGACGGGGATAAAACCGCAGCATGCAAGCATTATCTCTTTCCTGAAAAGGCAAAAAGACTGAACTGAAGACATCCTGATGCATCCTGAATTGATTGCTCTCCATTCAGAATGCATTAGGATAAAACTGATCTGTTCTTTTCCGGTATTGAGCCCCTAGGACGGAACTCAATGCCGGAAAAGAATAACGCTAGTGTGAAAGTACCCTTAGGGTTCACTGTCCTTGTCTGTCCCTACCTACAGTCGTTACACAGAGATACTAAGCATGTACATTATATAAACAATTTCCGCATGGAAAAGCTGCAGATGAGCCATATGTGGATTGACATTTTTGAATAGGACTAAACCTTATGCAGATCCATCGACACATCCACACCACATAAAGAATGGAAACTGATTACTTAAAGGAGTTTTTTTTCAGAAATAGCACCCCTTTAATCCGTGTGTTGTTACTGGTATTGCAGCTCATTTACATTAAGGTGGGTGGGTCTAAGCCATAATACCAAAACAACCTGTGGAGAAAAGTGGTGGTATTTCTGTGGAAAATAAAGCAGACCTGTTCTTCTTCTCCCAACTAAATGCCAAGTTAAACACACTGTAGTTTTGGGGGCACTGTGTTATTTATCCAAGGCTTGGCTATTTCTATAAATCCTATAGGCTTTAATGGTGAGAGTTGTGCAGTCACTTCTTCATTGAAGGTGGTGCAGTGAGCAACCACAGGGATCAGGGATTTCCCATTCTCCCAGCAGGTGGGGACTCCCATTCATTAGGCATTTATTTCATATTCTTTGGTTATGCCATATATGCCACCCAATCCCAAGCTCTTGATTGGCATCCAACTGCTCTTGGAAATCTTGCGCCTGTGCATCTAGTCAGTAAGGGTGGGTTCACATCACGTTTTTGCCATCCTTTTAACGTATACAAAAAAACATATACGCTAAACGGATGCCTCAGACTGATGTTCACCGATGAGTTCCATTGTAAAAAAAAATATGTATATGTATATGACAATGCAGGATACAAGAACGTAGTGTCCTGCATTTTTGTATCCTTTTTTGTATCGTATACGTCAAACAAAGGCATAAAACGTCATGTGAACCCGCCCTAAAGCTACTCCTGGTCAGTATAATCCTTTACTCGGCACCCTTTTTCGGACTTCTGCGCATGTACATTGGAGAAAACATCAGATTGATCTTTAAGCTGCAAGAGCTCGCCGTCCTGTGAGCAACATGTTGAATAGTCTCTGGACAGGCCGTCCTAAATTATCATGGTACGTCTAAATCTTCACAAGAGGTTGGTGCTCCTATATCTGATTTTTGTCCTGTAGCTGATATACATTAAAACAAGCAACATCACAGTGAACTGCCAGCCCCGGCTCTCTGCCTTAATGAACCCGGCTCTGTTATGTCTGTACTATGTGAAGTGAGTTGCTGAAGGGTGAAATATATGTCACTATATATTTATTATTCTATATGGTTTTTGGTGCGCTAGATGATTTTCTATAGCATTGTGGTGTCTCTTCCATTGCAACAGCCCAGAATTCCCACTGTATGGATTCTGTAGGCTGGGAAACTATTTGCAGAGGCCGCTGAAACTGGCCATTCATGTCACATCAACTCATCTTCTCTAGGAATGATTCATTTGTCTGGATGGTTTTATTTAAAGAAGATAATTGATCCCTTTAAATAACTCCCCGCTGCTGCCAGATATTTGTGCAAAGAGAAATAATCAACATTCACGGTGGCAGACTCTCATTTTGGCAGCTATTTATTTTAATTACATTTTCTGATCTTGGCGATAGTGATGATTATAGGAATGTGCTTGTTTTAGCATACCATACATGTGTCACCGAACACAAGCCACACATGTGTTTTCCACATTTGCTTTACCAGAGAACTAATAGAGGAGCGGTCATTAATCAGAACAAAAATTAACATTTCACATTTTACCGGATGAAACAAAAGATATTACCATTAACAATGCAGCAATGTTCTCACAAGATTTGTAATCAGACTAAAAGCAAAGCCACAACAGTGAAAATTTGGAATTTACCGCATTTTTCGCTTTATAAGATGCACCTAGATTTCAGAGGAGGAAAAAAAAAATCTATTTTATCTGACCTCAGAATGCACCTACAATCTTCCTCAGACCCCCATATCAGACCTCAGATCAGACCCCATATCACACCTCAGATCAGACCTCTATGTCAGACCTCAGATCAGACCCCACATCACACCTCAGATCAGACCTCTATGTCAGACCTCAGATCAGACCCCCATGTCAGACCTCAGATCACACCCCCATGTCAGACCTCAGATCACACACCCATGTCTGACCTCAGATCACACACCCATGTCAGTTCTAAGATCACACCCCTATGTCAGACCTGAGATCCAACCCCCATGTCTGACCTCAGATCACACCCCTAAGTCAGACCTCAGATCACACACCCATGTAAGACCTCAGATCACACCTCTGTGTCAGACCTCAGATCACACACCTATGTCTGACCTCAGATCTGGCCCCCATGTCAGACCCCCATGTCAGAACTCAGATCTGGCCCCCATGTCAGACCTCAGATCACAACCCCATGTCAGACCTTAGATCACACCCATGTCAGACCTCAGATCAGACCCCCATATGAGATCAGACCAGGGGCGGACTGACCATTCGGGCACTCGGACATGGACCGAGGGCCCGCGGCCACTAGGGGGCCCCGTGAGAGGCTCCTCCTGCAGGGCCGTCTTTAACGCGGGGCAGCTGCCCTGGGTCTGTACCACTAGTACTACTCACTATCAAAGTAGTGCTGCTAGCACAGCAGGCAGGCCGGCCGAACGGCAGCGTAACGTCACTCACTTCGTCACGCGCCTGCTCCTCCTGCTTCATTAATAAAGTGGGAGGATCAAGCGCGTGACGCAGTGAGTGACGTTATGCTGCCGTCCGGCCGGCCTGCCTGCTACGCAACACTACTTTGATAGTGAGAGTGAGTACTAGTAGGACTCCTGGAGTTCTGACATTATATGTGCTGCTGTGAAGCCCCTTTCATTCACAGATTGTCTGTGATCTTCATGTTGTCTCCATCCCCTTCCTAATATGCATTTAATCAGATGAGTGGACAGATTACTGCACCACGCTAGACCACTGCACTGAAATACTCTGTGCTGCTGTGAAGCCTCTTCCATTCACTGTCTGTGATCTCCATGTTGTCTCCACTCCATCCTCCTCCTTGCAAATCAGATGAGTGGACAGATCCCTGCATCTCGCTAGACCACTACACTGAAACACTCTGTACTGCTGTGAAGCCCCTTCCATTCAAATCTATGCCCCCCCCCCCCCCCACCTGCCTCCATTCCCTTCCTCATGTATTTAACCATATGAGTGGACAGATATCACTCTGCGGAAATACTCTGCGCTGCTGTGACACCTCTTCCCCTCACTGTCTGTCCACATCAGACCCCCATGTCAGACCTCAGATCAGACCCCAATATCATACCTCAGATCAGACCCCCATATTAGATCAGACCCCCATCAGTGTTCACATTAGACACCCCCATGTCATAACTCAACTCAGATGCCCATCAGAAATATAAAATAAATAAATTCACTTACCTCACTTGCTCTGCTGCTTCTCACCAGGTCTGGCAGGCTCTCCTGCAGTCACGTTCCCTGATCTTCTCTGGGCCCGTGTTAGGTCATAGTGTGTGCATATTATGTATGCAATCAGGACAGTGCAGTGCCCGGAGATCAAGGATAGGTGAGCACCGGCAGCGCTAGCAGCACTTCACTCACCACAACTCCTGCATACTAGTGAGTGCTTCCATTTTCCTCCAACTTTTGGGGGGGGGGAAAGTGCATCTTATGAAGCAGAAAATACAGTAATTTTAAAATTTTTACAGAACCAATTGCTTACATGTCCCACCAAGTGCAGAACCCCCAGGGTACCTGCACACGGTACAGATTTGTATGCAGAAAATTCACATGAAATCCGTATTATTTATTGTTGTTTTGATGCATTTTCTGTGCATTTGTTATACGGTTTTTGTTGCGCATTTTGGTGCAGATTTTCTGTTTATGTTAACAACTCTATTAAAGTCGATGGGGAAAACCACTGTACAGAAGGTGTGGAAACAATTGTCATGCTGAGGACTTCAAAATCCGCACAGCAGGTCAATTTCTACACGGAAGAAAAAAGGCAAAGTGTATATGAGATGTGTCAAATTTCATTCACTTTGCTGGTACTGTATTCACTGTGCAAATACCCTCAGGCAGAATTTGAGACCTTGATTTTCAAATAAAATGCAATATTTGCTTTCATCTGAAAACAGTGAAAACAGAACTTTTTACCACTGAGCAACGGTCCAGTCTTTTTCTCCTTAGCTCAGGTAAGATGCTACTGATGTTGTCTCTAGGTCGTGAGTGGCTTGACACAAGGAATGCAACAGTTGTAGCCCAGATCCTGGATACATCTGTGTGTAGTGGCTCTTGAAGCAGTGACTCCAACCGCAGTCCACTCCTTGTGAATCTCCCCATAATTATTGAATGGCCTTTTCTTGACAATCCTTTCAAGGCTGCGGTTATCCTTGTTGCTTGTGTACGTTTTTCCACCACACTTTTACCTCTCACTCAACTTTCCATTAATATGCTTTGATACAGCACTCTGAGAACAGACAGCAATGTCCTTTCGTGGCTTATACTCCTTGTGGAGCATGTCTTCTGGACAACTGTCAAGTCAGCAGTCTTTCTCATGATTGTGTAGCCTACTGAACCAGACTGAGGGACCATTTAAGGCCATATAAACCTTTGCAGATGTTTTGTGTTAATTAGCTGATTAGAGTGTGATACCATGAGTCGGTCTACAATATTGACATTTTTTACTATTTTCAAATTTTCTGAGATACTGATATTTGGGTTTTCATTAGCTGTAATCAAAAATCATCAACATAAAGAATGAATAAATGCTTGAAATAGAGGACTCTGTATATAATGAATCTATATAATATATAAGTTTCACTTTTTGAATTGAAGTACTAAAAGTTAACTTTTCGAAAATATTCTAAATTATTGACATGCACTATTAGATCTGAACATTACTCCCTCTGAGGAGAACTGAGCAGAGGCAAACAGAAATGACAAGGCATAGTTCTCCAGTGAGCTCTTCTGATTCATCATTTTGGTAGGAGGTCTTAGCACCCAGACCATAGGCAATCAAACATTTTGACATTTAGTTAAAAAGGTATGTAACCTTTAAACTGGTTTTCCAGGAACACACACTGAGGCATATCTATGGCAGAAAGAAGCACCAATTTCTTCATCCCTTACAATGATGTTCCAAGGGCAATAGAGTCCATACTTTTGGCTGTGTCTAATACCACGGCTGAGCCCCATTTTAAATTCTGTGCTAATAAATTTTTAAAAGGCAGAAGCTCGGTTTTTCTAATACAGACCCCCAAATCCCCAAAAACATATTTTACGGCTATTTGGTATAATGGTTTACGGTGTGACTACACTACTTTGTTCTTCTGGTAGGTTCTATGAAGATATCTTTAAATTGGTCTGTAGGACTCTTAATTGTGCAAATTTCTATTGGCCCTATTGTTTATTGCATAATCCTTCTACCTCCTCCCAGAGTTCAGTTAAACTTTTAAAAGCATGAAAGTTCCCTCACAAAACAATAACTTGGTGTGAAAATCTCCTCACAATGAAATGGCTTGAGGTGTGACCCAATGTCAATCATTGTGTTAAATGTCAGGATGACCTTGACATCAAGGAGATCCACAATGAAGAAGACACAAAAGGTCCTCTATTATAAATTTTTTAAAAGCATAAAATAGAATTATATAACCAACCTGTAGATTTATCTGCACTGAGAAAAATGTTAGTGTCTCTTTAATTGTTACAAATACTAGGCTATATCAACTCCAGCTGAGAAAAATAATGATAGTAATAAAAGGCCATTTTGAAGCAATTGCTTCTTGGTGTACAATGAAAGACACAGAACAAGCTGAAGACTCTCACCTTTGTATACTTGACTGAAAAAGATGTCTTATGCCCAGAGAATGAAGATATGAAAAGGAAGAATACACATAATGGTGTGATATAAAATATCTGATGAAAATGGGTCTTTCCACTAGGATAAGACTGAAGAATAAACACAAAATAACAAAAGGAATTCCAGGACTAGTTTTAGGCTACAGTCACACAAGTGAAAAAAACAGGCATTAAAAACGGACACACTATCAGAATTTTTCATGCCCATTTTGCATCCATGTTTACATTCATTTTCTTGCTGTTTTGCCATTTTGCATCCCTTTGGCATCCGTTTTTAATGGCTATTCAAAACAGCTATTAAAAATGGATGAATTTAATTGGCTTTTTTTTTCTAACATTCCAACTATCGCAGTGCCCTCACAGTATACATAATGCCCCCCATAGTGCCCCTGGACATCAAATGGCACCCTTTTGTATGAATAGTGGCCCCCATATTGCCCCCAGTATAAATAGTGGCCCCATAGTGCCCCCAGTGTGAATAATGGCCCCATAGTGCCCTCCAGTATAAAGACTGCCCGCATAAGTGCCCCCCCAGATTATTAATGCCTCGATTCGTGACCCCCAGTATAATGAATGCCCCCATTAGTGGCTCCTATTATTAATAATGCCCCATTAATGCCCCCCAGTTCTGCTTGGTTTCAAAATAAATTACTCACCTGATCCACTTGCACACGCAGGGAGAGTTGCTCCTCAGTTGATACAGGAGGACCTGTGCTCCCAGCATGGTTACATTATCAGGCTGGAAGAGCATGCTAATGTCATAATGTTAGCAGCGCAGGTTCTGACTGTCCCTGCATGGGCAAGTGGATGAGTTAAGTATTTTTTTTTACCCCTAAAAGGCCTTTTTTCCCTAGTGTACACATGTTTAATATTTTCTTGAGGACAAGGTTTTTAACAATGATTAGATGGGTGGAGTATTGTCTAAACGGCCGTTAAAAACAGCTATGTGAATAGCCCTATTGACTTCAACTGGTTCTGAAACGGTGGCGTGATGGCTGTTTAAAAAAGTCTGTCTCTATCATGTGAATGTAGCCTTAGACAATATGTGGCCCTGGGCTAAATTTGAAGTGGGGCTCCAAATGAAATATTGCAACATACATTTAGTCAGTTCAAATGGTGGTATGCCAGAGTACTGCTAACGTCTTAAAACATCCGGGACAAATGCCTCAAGGCGTATGTCCTTCCACAATAGATACATTTATATACCTATAAAAGAGCTATTAAAAGAGCTCAGCGGTGAACTAGCAAAACCATTAACAGATTTATTTAACCAATCACTGGCAACAGGAGTTGTCCCAGAAGATTGGAAATTAGCAAATGTGGTGCCGATTCACAAGAAAGGTAGTAGGGAGGAATCGGCCAACTATAGGCCAGTAAGCCTGACATCAATAGTGGGGAAATTAATGGAAACCATACTTAAGGAGAGGATTGCGGAACATCTAAAATCCCATGGATTGAAAGATGAAAAACAGCATGGGTTTACTTCAGGGAGATCATGTCAAACTAATCTTATTGATTTTTTTGATTGGGTGACTAAAACATTAGATGGCGGAGGTGCAGTAGACATTGCTTATCTAGACTTCAGTAAGGCTTTCGATACTGTCCCACACAGAAGGCTTATCAATAAATTGCAGTCTTTGGGCTTGGACTCCCATATTGTTGAATGGATTAGGCAGTGGCTGAGGGACAGGAAACAGAGGGTTCTAGTCAATGGAGTATATTCAGACCAAGGTCTTGTTACCAGTGGGGTACCTCAGGGATCTGTTCTGGGACCCATATTGTTTAATATCTTTATCAGAAGGCCTCAATGGTAAGGTGTGTCTTTTTGCTGATGACACAAAGATTTGTAACAGGGTTGATGTTCCTGGAGGGATACACCAAATGGAAAAGGATTTAGGAAAACTAGAGGAATGGTCAAAAATCTGGCAACAAAAATTTAATGTGGATAAGTGCAAAATAATGCACCTGGGGCGTAAAAACCCAAGAGCAGAATATAAAATCAGTGATACAGTCCTAACCTCAGTATCTGAGGAAAGGGATTTAGGGGTCATTATTTCAGAAGACTTAAAGGTAGGCAGACAATGTCATAGAGCAGCAAGAAATGCTAGCAGAATGCTTGGGTGTATAGGGAGAGGAATTACCAGTAGAAAGAGGGAGGTGCTCATACCGCTCTACAGAGCACTAGTGAGACCTCATTTGGAGTATTGTGCTCAGTACTGGAGACCATATCTCCAGAAGGATATTGATACTTTGGAAAGAGTTCAGAGAAGAGCTACTAAACTGGTACATGGATTGCAGGATAAAACTTACCAGGAAAGATTAAAGGACCTTAACATGTATAGCTTGGAAGAAAGACGAGACAGAGGGGATATAATAGAAACTTTTAAATGCATAAAGGGAATCAACAAGGTAAAAGAGGAGAGAATATTTAAAAGAAGAAAAACTGCTACAAGAGGACATAGTTTTAAATTAGAGGGGCAAAGGTTTAAAAGTAATATCAGAAAGTATTACTTTACTGAGAGAGTAGTGGATGCATGGAATAGCCTTCCTGCAGAAGTGGTAGCTGCAAATACAGTGAAGGAGTTTAAGCATGCATGGGATAGGCATAAGGCCATCCTTCATATAAGATAGGGCCAGTACTCAGTATATTGGGCAGACTAGATGGGCCAAATGGTTCTTATCTGCCGACACATTCTATGTTTCTATATATAGTTGTCAGATGTTACCACTACACATGGATTAAACATAACCACCACACAGTGATTAAATATTAAATAATAACATAGTTATATAGTTGATATGTTTGAAAAAAGACAAGGGTCCATCTAGTCCAACCTTCATACTGATATGGAATAAAACGCATTGTACAAAGGACGTTATAACCAATGATACCCCCAAATGCCCTTGGTCTCTGCAGTAAACACTCCACAACCTCTTCCCTCTGCTCCAGTGTGAGGGAAGCCCTACTGCTTAAGACAAACCTCTGTAACACAAGTATGCATAATGCTCCCCCTGTAGTGCCAGTGCGTAAAATGCTCGCCCCATGTAGTATCAGTAAATATGACTCTCCGCCGTCTGCCTGTAGTGCCAGTATATGTAATGCCCTTCTGCCCCCCCCCCCTTCCCTGTAGGGGCAGTATATAATGTTTTTCCCAACCCTGTAGAAACAGTATATATAATGCTCCCCTGTTAAAACTTTGGTATTTCCATGACTAACTCAACAATTCAATATTTTCTTAAGGACAAGGTTGGAATTTTTTAAATGTTGATAAGGTGAATCAAAACTTTTTTCCCATAAGGAAGGACTGAAATTCCTGCATGGGTTATGGCAATTAATCACCACTTGCAGGCGACTTTGTGTTCGTGTGGAGCTCTAGCCTGAAAGAGTGCCCGATTAGTCTCTCTGCTCACAAATCCCATCTCAAACATCATGTTCATCCAGGCCTAAGTTCAAACCCAAATTTCCCAAGACTAATTTATCTGTGTATGTTTTACTGCACTGTCTTCTTTTGTGACAAACAGATATATTTAACAGGTTTTATTTTAGAAATACATAACTTAAACAAGAACTACACAAATGATGTATGAAAGTTCTTCTAGTTTTTATGAACAAAGCGAGAAAAAATGCATTAGCTTGTTTTCTTAGTTATTAATGCTTAAAATGATTAGCACATGGACCAAATAAAGTAAAAGATGGAATTCTCATTCCTGTTTTTTGCCACAGATCTGTGCCAAGAAACTCGCAGCATGCACCATTTTGTCCATTTTCTGTCTTAAAGTGGACCTTTCACCAGAATAAAACATCTAAACTAACTATCAGGGGCATAACTAGAGTTCTATGGGCCCCAGAGCAAATTTTGAATTTGGGCCCCCCGCGCGAGTCTCCGCCACCAGCCCCCCCCTGCCATCCTCTGCCCCTACCCGCCATCCTCTGCCCCTACCCATACCCTCCCCCCCTCTGTATGAAGCCATACATTTAAAAAAAATAATACTCTAGTCACTAGAGTATTTTTTATTTATTTTTGAATGTATGGCACACACTGGCTTCATATGAGTGATGAAGGGAGGATGAATGATGATCAGTGGTGCTGTGCGGCAGTGTTACTGAATTCAGAAAGGGGGGGCCCGCGCCGGCCATATGAGGGCAGCCAGGGGCAACAAATAATGAAGGGGCAAAATGAAAATGAAATACTCTGTGGGCAAAAAATGTAAAATATATAGAGGGAATGGGGGCAAAATGAAATATAGTGAGACTCTTACTATATTTCATGTTGCCCCCGCCCCACTCCCTCTATACAATTTGATTTTTGCCCACAGAGTATTTCATTTTCATTTGCCCCCGGGCTCCTCATTATTTGCTACCCCTGGCTGCCCTATTATGGCCGGCGCGGGCCCTTCTGAATTCAGACACACTGCCTCACGGCACCACTGATCATCATTCATGTCCCCCCTCCGTATGAAGCCGGACGCAGGTGTGTGTCATTTTTTACATAAAAAAAAAAAAAGACTTCCTACTCTTGTCTTGTTAGTTCTACTCTCTTCTTGAATTCTTCACTTGAAGGCTGAGGCGGCCGGCGGGCTCGTCATTCCGAATCCTGGCTGCTGTGATCCCGCGAGACCCGCTGCGGAGGTCACGGGTCTCGCGCTGACAAGTGAGCGCAGCGCAGCCACACAAAATATAGGCTGGCCGCCGCACTTAATAAAAAAACACTTGCGGGGCCCGCTTTACTCCATCTCTTCTGGGAGGCTCTATGGGCCCCCCTGACTTAGGGGCCCGGTCACAATTGCGACCGCTGCGACCCCTATAGCTACGCCACTGCTAACTATACAGACATGCAGAGCGGCGCCCAGGGATCCCCCTGCACTTACTGTTATACCTGGGCGCCGCTCCGTTCGCCCGGTATAGCCTCCAGTATCTTCATAGTTAGGCTCCGCCCAGGGCAACCTGACAGCGTCTCTTTCTCCTATGCTGTAGCGCTGGCCAATCGAAGCGCTCAGCTCATAGCCTGAGAGGTAAAAAAAAAACTCTCAGGCTATGAGCTGAGCGCTGCGATTGGCCAGCGCTACAGCATAGGAGAAAGAGACGCCATCAGGTTCCCCTGGGTGGAGCCTAACTATGAAGATACCGGAGGCTATAACGGGAGAACGGAGCGGCACCCAGGTATAACAGTAAGTGCAGGGGGATCCCTGGGCGCTGCTCTGCATGTCTGTATAGTTAGTGTAGATGTTTTATTCTGGTGAAAGGTCCTATTTAAGCTCATTTATTCAAATGAATGGTTCTGGAAAAAAGAAGAGGCACCCAGACACCATATGGATAATGCTGTGGTGCTCTGGCTGGTGACTCAAGCAAAGCTGTGAACACAGATCATGTACAGAGCCATACAGGGACCCTACGGTTCAGCATTACAGTGGTGTGCTACAGTATGGTGTCTCTGTGTATTCTGCCCTAGGAGGCATTCAGTGGGACATGATTTTTCTCTCACAGATTCCACACGAACAATTTCTATGGGTCTCACATTACATAGCACAATACAGTTAAAGGGGTTGTCTGATTTTTACCCAGGCAGCCCCTCGATATTAGCTGAATCACATAGGGCAAAGGCTTTTTTTGGAGTTCTGTTGACATACCAGAGTTTCCAAGGGGAAAGCTAGGCGGAAGTTTTTGCCTAGCAGTGAACCCGGTGATGTCACGGCAACACTGCAGTGTAAAAATCTAAACAAAATACCCCTTGCCCTGCCCGATACAGCGCAGGGCAAGGGAGAGCATCGGACCATGAAATGAAAGTACAGGAGCAACGGGGGTGTTGCCATTACACCTAGAGGCTCTGCTCTCACTGCAACTGTCATGCCCTCTGCACTTTGATTGACAGAGCCAGGCAGTGAAAACCTGATCACACCTGGTCCTGTCAAACTGCAAAGGGTGTGGCAGTTGCAGAGGTAGCAAAATATCTAGGTGTTTCGGAAACACCCCTGTTGCTCCTAGAGGCTCATTTGCATATATTACAACATTTTTCTCAGCAATGTGGGCACATATGAGCATGGGACCAACACATATGCCTTCAGCTGCCGAGCGCACATGTAACAGGTCAGCCAGTGTCATAGGTACAAATCTGCTGACAGATGCCCTTTAAGTGAGAAAGCTAACTGACTTAAATCTTAAAACTCCAAACTTAAAACTCTTTGGTCTTGGCCATGGTGGAGATGTTGGAGTTTGATTGATTGAGTGTGTGGACAGGTGTCTTTTATACAGGTAAGTTCAAACAGGTGCAATTAATACATGTAATGAGTGTACAGTAGAGTAGGAGGGCTTCTTAAAGAAAAACTAACAGGTCTATGAATGCCAGAATTCTTGCTGGTTGGTAGGTGATCAAATACTAATTTCATGCAATAAAATGTAAAATAATTATTTCCAAATCATACAATGTGATTTTATGGATTTTTTTAGATTCTGTCTCTCACAGTTGAAGAGTACCTACGATTAGAGTTGAGCGAACACCTGGATGTTCGAGAAGTTCGGCCGAACTTTCCGGAAATGTTCGAGATCGGGATCCGAACCCGACCCGAACTTCGTCCCGAACCCGAACCCCATTGAAGTCAATGGGGACCCGAACTTTTCGTCACTAAAAAGGCTGTAAAACAGCCCAAGAAAGAGCTAGAGGGCTGCAAAAGGCAGCAACATGTAGGTAAATCCCCTGCAAACAAATGTGGATAGGGAAATGAATTAAAATAAAAATAAAATAAATAAAAATTAACCAATATCAATTGGACAGAGGTCCCATAGCAGAGAATCTGGCTTCACATCAGCAGAGAATCAGTCTCTTCATGCCATAGCAGAGAATCTGGCTTCACGTCACCCACCACTGTAACAGTCCATTGTCATATATTTAGGCCCCGGCACCCAGGCAGAGGAGAGAGGTCCCGTAACAGAGAATCTGGCTTCATGTCAGCAGAGAATCAGTCTGCTTGTCTGAGCAGAGAATCATGCTTTACGTCACCCAACACTGGAACAGTCCATTGTCAGATATTTAGGCCCAGGCAACCAGGCAGAGGAGAGAGGTCCCGTAACAGAGAATCTGGCTTCATGTCAGCAGAGAATCAGTCTTCATGTCATAGCAGAGAATCAGGCTTCACGTCACCCACCACTGGAACAGGCCACTGTCACATATTTAAGCCCAGGCACCCAGGCAGAGGAGAGAGGTCCCGTAACAGAGAATCTGGCTTCATGTCAGCAGAGAATCAGTCTTCATGTCATAGCAGAGAATCAGGCTTCACGTCACCCACCACTGGAACAGGCCACTGTCACATATTTAGGCCCAGGCACCCAGGCAGAGGAGAGAGGTCCCGTAACAGAGAATCTGGCTTCATGTCAGCAGAGAATCAGTCTTCATGTCATAGCAGAGAATCAGGCTTCACGTCACCCACCACTGGAACAGGCCACTGTCACATATTTAAGCCCAGGCACCCAGGCAGAGGAGAGAGGTCCCGTAACAGAGAATCTGGCTTCATGTCAGCAGAGAATCAGTCTTCATGTCATAGCAGAGAATCAGGCTTCACGTCACCCACCACTGGAACAGGCCACTGTCACATATTTAGGCCCAGGCACCCAAGCAGAGGAGAGAGGTCCCGTAACAGAGAATCTGGCTTCATGTCAGCAGAGAATCAGTTTTCATGTCATAGCAGAGAATCAGGCTTCACGTCACCCACCACTGGAACAGGCCACTGTCACATATTTAGGCCCAGGCACCCAGGCAGAGGAGAGAGGTCCTGTAACAGAGAATCTGGCTTCATGTCAGCAGAGAATCAGTCTAAATGTCATAGCAGAGAATCAGGCTTCACGTCACCCACCACTGGAACAGGCCACTGTCACATATTTAGGCCCAGGCACCCAGGCAGAGGAGAGAGGTCCCGTAACAGAGAATCTGGCTTCATGTCAGCAGAGAATCAGTCTTCATGTTATAGCAGAGAATCAGGCTTCACGTCACCCACCACTGGAACAGGCCACTGTCACATATTTAGGCCCAGGCACCCAGGCAGAGGAGAGAGGTCCCGTAACAGAGAATCTGGCTTCATGTCAGCAGAGAATCAGTCTTCATGTCATAGCAGAGAATCAGGCTTCATGTCACCCACCACTGGAACAGGCCACTGTCACACATTTAGGCCCAGGCACCCAGGCAGAGGAGAGAGGTCCTGTAACAGAGAATCTGGCCTTATGTCAGCGCAGAATCAGTCTTCATGTCATAGCAGAGAATCAGGCTTCACGTCACCCACCACTGGAACAGGCCACTGTCACATATTTAGGCCCAGGCACCCAGGCAGAGGAGAGAGGTCCCGTAACAGAGAATCTGGCTTCATGTCAGCAGAGAATCAGTCTTCATGTCATAGCAGAGAATCAGGCTTCATGTCACCCACCACTGGAACAGGCCACTGTCACATATTTAGGCCCAGGCACCCAGGCAGAGGAGAGAGGTCCCGTAACAGAGAATCTGGCTTCATGTCAGCAGAGAATCAGTCTTCATGTTATAGCAGAGAATCAGGCTTCACGTCACCCACCACTGGAACAGGCCACTGTCACATATTTAGGCCCCGGCACCCAGACAGAGGAGAAAGGTCCCGTAACAGAGAATCTGGCTTCATGTCAGCAGAGAATCAGTCTTCATGTCATAGCAGAGAATCAGGCTTCACGTCACCCACCACTGGAACAGGCCACTGTTACATATTTAGGCCCATGCACCCAGGCAGAGGAGAGAGGTCCCGTAACAGAGAATCTGGCTTCATGTCAGCAGAGAATCAGTCTTCATGTCATAGCAGAGAATCAGGCTTCACGTCACCCACCACTGGAACAGGCCACTGTCACATATTTAAGCCCAGGCACCCAGGCAGAGGAGAGAGGTCCCGTAACAGAGAATCTGGCTTCATGTCAGCAGAGAATCAGTCTTCATGTCATAGCAGAGAATCAGGCTTCACGTCACCCACCACTGGAACAGGCCACTGTCACATATTTAGGCCCAGGCACCCAAGCAGAGGAGAGAGGTCCCGTAACAGAGAATCTGGCTTCATGTCAGCAGAGAATCAGTTTTCATGTCATAGCAGAGAATCAGGCTTCACGTCACCCACCACTGGAACAGGCCACTGTCACATATTTAGGCCCAGGCACCCAGGCAGAGGAGAGAGGTCCCGTAACAGAGAATCTGGCTTCATGTCAGCAGAGAATCAGTCTTCATGTCATAGCAGAGAATCAGGCTTCATGTCACCCACCACTGGAACAGGCCACTGTCACATATTTAGGCCCAGGCACCCAGGCAGAGGAGAGAGGTCCCGTAACAGAGAATCTGGCTTCATGTCAGCAGAGAATCAGTCTTCATGTTATAGCAGAGAATCAGGCTTCACGTCACCCACCACTGGAACAGGCCACTGTCACATATTTAGGCCCCGGCACCCAGACAGAGGAGAAAGGTCCCGTAACAGAGAATCTGGCTTCATGTCAGCAGAGAATCAGTCTTCATGTCATAGCAGAGAATCAGGCTTCACGTCACCCACCACTGGAACAGGCCACTGTTACATATTTAGGCCCATGCACCCAGGCAGAGGAGAGAGGTCCCGTAACAGAGAATCTGGCTTCATGTCAGCAGAGAATCAGTCTTCATGTCATAGCAGAGAATCAGGCTTCACGTCACCCACCACTGGAACAGGCCACTATCACATATTTAAGCCCAGGCACCCAGGCAGAGGAGAGAGGTCCCGTAACAGAGAATCTGGCTTCATGTCAGCAGAGAATCAGTCTTCATGTCATAGCAGAGAATCAGGCTTCACGTCACCCACCACTGGAACAGGCCACTGTCACATATTTAGGCCCAGGCACCCAAGCAGAGGAGAGAGGTCCCGTAACAGAGAATCTGGCTTCATGTCAGCAGAGAATCAGTTTTCATGTCATAGCAGAGAATCAGGCTTCACGTCACCCACCACTGGAACAGGCCACTGTCACATATTTAGGCCCAGGCACCCAGGCAGAGGAGAGAGGTCCCGTAACAGAGAATCTGGCTTCATGTCAGCAGAGAATCAGTCTAAATGTCATAGCAGAGAATCAGGCTTCACGTCACCCACCACTGGAACAGGCCACTGTCACATATTTAGGCCCAGGCACCCAGGCAGAGGAGAGAGGTCCCGTAACAGAGAATCTGGCTTCATGTCAGCAGAGAATCAGTCTTCATGTTATAGCAGAGAATCAGGCTTCACGTCACCCACCACTGGAACAGGCCACTGTCACATATTTAGGCCCAGGCACCCAGGCAGAGGAGAGAGGTCCCGTAACAGAGAATCTGGCTTCATGTCAGCAGAGAATCAGTCTTCATGTCATAGCAGAGAATCAGGCTTCATGTCACCCACCACTGGAACAGGCCACTGTCACATATTTAGGCCCAGGCACCCAGGCAGAGGAGAGAGGTCCCGTAACAGAGAATCTGGCTTCATGTCAGCAGAGAATCAGTCTTCATGTTATAGCAGAGAATCAGGCTTCACGTCACCCACCACTGGAACAGGCCACTGTCACATATTTAGGCCCCGGCACCCAGACAGAGGAGAAAGGTCCCGTAACAGAGAATCTGGCTTCATGTCAGCAGAGAATCAGTCTTCATGTCATAGCAGAGAATCAGGCTTCACGTCACCCACCACTGGAACAGGCCACTGTCACATATTTAGGCCCAGGCACCCAGGCAGAAGAGAGAGGTCTTGTAACAGAGAATCTGGCTTCATGTCAGCAGAGAATCAGTCTTCATGTCATAGCAGAGAATCAGGCTTCACGTCACCCACCACTGGAACAGGCCACTGTCACATATTTAGGCCCAGGCACCCAGGCATAGGAGAGAGGTCCCGTAACAGAGAATCTGGCTTCATGTCAGCAGAGAATCAGTCTTCATGTCATAGCAGAGAATCAGGCTTCACGTCACCCACCACTTGAACAGGCCACTGTCACATATTTAGGCCCAGGCACCCAGGCAGAGGAGAGAGGTCCCGTAACAGAGAATCTGGCTTCATGTCAGCAGAGAATCAGTCTTCATGTTATAGGAGAGAATCAGGCTTCACGTCACCTACCACTGGAACAGGCCACTGTCACATATTTAGGCCCAGGCACCCAGGCAGAGGAGAGCGGTCCCGTAACAGAGAATCTGGCTTCATGTCAGCAGAGAATCAGTCTTCATGTCATAGCAGAGAATCAGGCTTCACGTCACCCACCACTGAAACAGGCCACTGTCACATATTTAGGCCCAGGCACCCAGGCAGAGGAGAGAGGTTCCGTAACAGAGAATCTGGCTTCATGTCAGCAGAGAATCAGTCTTCATGTCATAGCAGAGAATCAGGCTTCACGTCACCCACCACTGGAACAGGCCACTGTCACATATTTAGGCCCAGGCACCCAGGCAGAGGAGAGAGGTCCTGTAACAGAGAATCTGGCTTCATGTCAGCAGAGAATCAGTCTTCATGTCATAGCAGAGAATCAGGCTTCACGTCACCCACCACTGGAACAGGCCACTGTCACATATTTAGGCCCAGGCACCCAGGCAGAGGAGAGAGGTCCCGTAACAGAGAATCTGGCTTCATGTCAGCAGAGAATCAGTCTTCATGTCATAGCAGAGAATCAGACTTCACGTCACCCACCACTGGAACAGGCCACTGTCACATATTTAGGCCCAGGCACCCAGGCAGAGGAGAGAGGTCTAGTAACAGAGAATCTGGCTTCATGTCAGCAGAGAATCAGTCTTCATGTTATAGCAGAGAATCAGGCTTCACATCACCCACCACTGGAACAGGCCACTGTCACATATTTAGGCCCAGGCACCCAGGCAGAGGAGAGAGGTCCCGTAACAGAGAATCTGGCTTCATGTCAGCAGAGAATCAGTCTTCATGTCATAGCAGAGAATCAGGCTTCATGACACCCACCACTGGAACAGGCCACTGTCACATATTTAGGCCCAGGCACCCAGGCAGAGGAGAGAGGTCCCGCAACAGAGAATCTGGCTTCAAGTCAGCAGAGAATCAGTCTTCATGTTATAGCAGAGAATCAGGCTTCACGTCACCCACCACTGGAACAGGCCACTGTCACATATTTAGGCCCCGGCACCCAGACAGAGGAGAGAGGTCCCGTAACAGAGAATCTGGTTTCATGTCAGCAGAGAATCAGTCTTCATGTCATAGCAGAGAATCAGGCTTCACGTTACCCACCACTGGAACAGGCCACTGTCACATATTTAGGCCCAGGCACCCAGGCAGAGGAGAGAGGTCCCGTAACAGAGAATCTGGCTTCATGTCAGCAGAGAATCAGTCTTCATGTCATAGCAGAGAATCAGGCTTCACGTCACCCACCACTGGAACAGGCCACTGTCACATATTTAGGCCCAGGCACCCAGGCAGAGGAGAGAGGTTCCGTAACAGAGAATCTGGCTTCATGTCAGCAGAGAATCAGTCTTCATGTCATAGCAGAGAATCAGGCTTCACGTCACCCACCACTTGAACAGGCCACTGTCACATTTTTAGGCCCAGGCACCCAGGCAGAGGAGAGAGGTCCCGTAACAGAGAATCTGGCTTCATGTCAGCAGAGAATCAGTCTTCATGTTATAGCAGAGAATCAGGCTTCACGTCACCCACCACTGGAACAGGCCACTGTCACATATTTAGGCCCCGGCACCCAGACAGAGGAGAAAGGTCCCGTAACAGAGAATCTGGCTTCATGTCAGCAGAGAATCAGTCTTCATGTCATAGCAGAGAATCAGGCTTCACGTCACCCACCACTGGAACAGGCCACTGTTACATATTTAGGCCCATGCACCCAGGCAGAGGAGAGAGGTCCCGTAACAGAGAATCTGGCTTCATGTCAGCAGAGAATCAGTCTTCATGTCATAGCAGAGAATCAGGCTTCACGTCACCCACCACTGGAACAGGCCACTGTCACATATTTAAGCCCAGGCACCCAGGCAGAGGAGAGAGGTCCCGTAACAGAGAATCTGGCTTCATGTCAGCAGAGAATCAGTCTTCATGTCATAGCAGAGAATCAGGCTTCACGTCACCCACCACTGGAACAGGCCACTGTCACATATTTAGGCCCAGGCACCCAAGCAGAGGAGAGAGGTCCCGTAACAGAGAATCTGGCTTCATGTCAGCAGAGAATCAGTTTTCATGTCATAGCAGAGAATCAGGCTTCACGTCACCCACCACTGGAACAGGCCACTGTCACATATTTAGGCCCAGGCACCCAGGCAGAGGAGAGAGGTCCCGTAACAGAGAATCTGGCTTCATGTCAGCAGAGAATCAGTCTTCATGTCATAGCAGAGAATCAGGCTTCATGTCACCCACCACTGGAACAGGCCACTGTCACATATTTAGGCCCAGGCACCCAGGCAGAGGAGAGAGGTCCCGTAACAGAGAATCTGGCTTCATGTCAGCAGAGAATCAGTCTTCATGTTATAGCAGAGAATCAGGCTTCACGTCACCCACCACTGGAACAGGCCACTGTCACATATTTAGGCCCCGGCACCCAGACAGAGGAGAAAGGTCCCGTAACAGAGAATCTGGCTTCATGTCAGCAGAGAATCAGTCTTCATGTCATAGCAGAGAATCAGGCTTCACGTCACCCACCACTGGAACAGGCCACTGTTACATATTTAGGCCCATGCACCCAGGCAGAGGAGAGAGGTCCCGTAACAGAGAATCTGGCTTCATGTCAGCAGAGAATCAGTCTTCATGTCATAGCAGAGAATCAGGCTTCACGTCACCCACCACTGGAACAGGCCACTGTCACATATTTAAGCCCAGGCACCCAGGCAGAGGAGAGAGGTCCCGTAACAGAGAATCTGGCTTCATGTCAGCAGAGAATCAGTCTTCATGTCATAGCAGAGAATCAGGCTTCACGTCACCCACCACTGGAACAGGCCACTGTCACATATTTAGGCCCAGGCACCCAAGCAGAGGAGAGAGGTCCCGTAACAGAGAATCTGGCTTCATGTCAGCAGAGAATCAGTTTTCATGTCATAGCAGAGAATCAGGCTTCACGTCACCCACCACTGGAACAGGCCACTGTCACATATTTAGGCCCAGGCACCCAGGCAGAGGAGAGAGGTCCCGTAACAGAGAATCTGGCTTCATGTCAGCAGAGAATCAGTCTAAATGTCATAGCAGAGAATCAGGCTTCACGTCACCCACCACTGGAACAGGCCACTGTCACATATTTAGGCCCAGGCACCCAGGCAGAGGAGAGAGGTCCCGTAACAGAGAATCTGGCTTCATGTCAGCAGAGAATCAGTCTTCATGTTATAGCAGAGAATCAGGCTTCACGTCACCCACCACTGGAACAGGCCACTGTCACATATTTAGGCCCAGGCACCCAGGCAGAGGAGAGAGGTCCCGTAACAGAGAATCTGGCTTCATGTCAGCAGAGAATCAGTCTTCATGTCATAGCAGAGAATCAGGCTTCATGTCACCCACCACTGGAACAGGCCACTGTCACATATTTAGGCCCAGGCACCCAGGCAGAGGAGAGAGGTCCCGTAACAGAGAATCTGGCTTCATGTCAGCAGAGAATCAGTCTTCATGTCATAGCAGAGAATCAGGCTTCACGTCACCCACCACTGGAACAGGCCACTGTCACATATTTAGGCCCCGGCACCCAGACAGAGGAGAAAGGTCCCGTAACAGAGAATCTGGCTTCATGTCAGCAGAGAATCAGTCTTCATGTCATAGCAGAGAATCAGGCTTCACGTCACCCACCACTGGAACAGGCCACTGTCACATATTTAGGCCCAGGCACCCAGGCAGAAGAGAGAGGTCTTGTAACAGAGAATCTGGCTTCATGTCAGCAGAGAATCAGTCTTCATGTCATAGCAGAGAATCAGGCTTCACGTCACCCACCACTGGAACAGGCCACTGTCACATATTTAGGCCCAGGCACCCAGGCATAGGAGAGAGGTCCCGTAACAGAGAATCTGGCTTCATGTCAGCAGAGAATCAGTCTTCATGTCATAGCAGAGAATCAGGCTTCACGTCACCCACCACTTGAACAGGCCACTGTCACATATTTAGGCCCAGGCACCCAGGCAGAGGAGAGAGGTCCCGTAACAGAGAATCTGGCTTCATGTCAGCAGAGAATCAGTCTTCATGTTATAGGAGAGAATCAGGCTTCACGTCACCTACCACTGGAACAGGCCACTGTCACATATTTAGGCCCAGGCACCCAGGCAGAGGAGAGCGGTCCCGTAACAGAGAATCTGGCTTCATGTCAGCAGAGAATCAGTCTTCATGTCATAGCAGAGAATCAGGCTTCACGTCACCCACCACTGAAACAGGCCACTGTCACATATTTAGGCCCAGGCACCCAGGCAGAGGAGAGAGGTTCCGTAACAGAGAATCTGGCTTCATGTCAGCAGAGAATCAGTCTTCATGTCATAGCAGAGAATCAGGCTTCACGTCACCCACCACTGGAACAGGCCACTGTCACATATTTAGGCCCAGGCACCCAGGCAGAGGAGAGAGGTCCTGTAACAGAGAATCTGGCTTCATGTCAGCAGAGAATCAGTCTTCATGTCATAGCAGAGAATCAGGCTTCACGTCACCCACCACTGGAACAGGCCACTGTCACATATTTAGGCCCAGGCACCCAGGCAGAGGAGAGAGGTCCCGTAACAGAGAATCTGGCTTCATGTCAGCAGAGAATCAGTCTTCATGTCATAGCAGAGAATCAGACTTCACGTCACCCACCACTGGAACAGGCCACTGTCACATATTTAGGCCCAGGCACCCAGGCAGAGGAGAGAGGTCTAGTAACAGAGAATCTGGCTTCATGTCAGCAGAGAATCAGTCTTCATGTTATAGCAGAGAATCAGGCTTCACGTCACCCACCACTGGAACAGGCCACTGTCACATATTTAGGCCCCGGCACCCAGACAGAGGAGAGAGGTCCCGTAACAGAGAATCTGGTTTCATGTCAGCAGAGAATCAGTCTTCATGTCATAGCAGAGAATCAGGCTTCACGTTACCCACCACTGGAACAGGCCACTGTCACATATTTAGGCCCAGGCACCCAGGCAGAGGAGAGAGGTCCCGTAACAGAGAATCTGGCTTCATGTCAGCAGAGAATCAGTCTTCATGTCATAGCAGAGAATCAGGCTTCACGTCACCCACCACTGGAACAGGCCACTGTCACATATTTAGGCCCAGGCACCCAGGCAGAGGAGAGAGGTTCCGTAACAGAGAATCTGGCTTCATGTCAGCAGAGAATCAGTCTTCATGTCATAGCAGAGAATCAGGCTTCACGTCACCCACCACTTGAACAGGCCACTGTCACATTTTTAGGCCCAGGCACCCAGGCAGAGGAGAGAGGTCCCGTAACAGAGAATCTGGCTTCATGTCAGCAGAGAATCAGTCTTCATGTTATAGCAGAGAATCAGGCTTCACGTCACCCACCACTGGAACAGGCCACTGTCACATATTTAGGCCCAGGCACCCAGGCAGAGGAGAGAGGTCCCGTAACAGAGAATCTGGCTTCATGTCAGCAGAGAATCAGTCTTCATGTCATAGCAGAGAATCAGGCTTCACGTCACCCACCACTGGAACAGGCCACTGTCACATATTTAGGCCCAGGCACCCAGGCAGAGGAGAGAGGTCCCGTAACAGAGAATCTGGCTTCATGTCAGCAGAGAATCAGTCTTCATGTCATAGCAGAGAATCAGGCTTCACGTCACCCACCACTGGAACAGGCCACTGTCACATATTTAGGCCCAGGCACCCAGGCAGAGGAGAGAGGTCACGTAACAGAGAATCTGGCTTCATGTCAGCAGAGAATCAGTCTTCATGTTATAGCAGAGAATCAGGCTTCACGTCACCCACCACTGGAACAGGCTACTGTCACATATTTAGGCCCCGGCACCCAGACAGAGGAGAGGTTCATTCAACTTTGGGTTGCCCCGCAATATAATGGTAAAATGAAAATAAAAATAGGATTGAATGAGGAAGTGCCCTGGAGTACAATAATATATTGTTAAGGGGAGGTAGTTAATGTCTAATCTGCACAAGGGATGGACAGGTCCTGTGGGATCCATGCCTGGTTCATTTTTATGAACGTCAGCTTGTCCACATTGGCTGTAGACAGGCGGCTGCGTTTGTCTGTAATGACGCCCCCTGCCGTGCTGAATACACGTTCAGACAAAACGCTGGCCGCCGGGCAGGCCAGCACCTCCAAGGCATAAAAGGCTAGCTCTGGCAACGTGGACAATTTGGAGACCCAGAAGTTGAATGGGGCCGAACCATCAGTCAGTACGTGGAGGGGTGTGCACAGGTACTGTTCCACCATGTTATTGAAATGTGGCCCCCTGCTAACACGTTCCATATCAGGTGGTGGTGCAGTTAGCTGTGGCGTGGTGACAAAACTTTTCCACATCTCTGCCATGCTAACCCTGCCCTCAGAGGAGCTGGGCGTGACACAGCTGCGTTGGCGACCTCTTGCTCCTCCTCTGCCTTCGCCTTGGGCTTCCACTGGTTCCCCTGTGACATTTGGGAATGCTCTCAGTAGCGCGTCTACCAACGTGCGCTTGTACTCGCGCATCTTACTATCAGGCTCCAGTGCATGAAGTAAGGTGGGCACATTGTCTTTGTACCGGGGATCCAGCAGGGTGGCAACCCAGTAGTCCGCACACGTTAAAATGTGGGCAACTCTGCTGTCGTTGCGCAGGCGCTGCAGCATGTAGTCGCTCATGTGTGCCAGGCCGCCCAGAGGTAAGGACAAGCTGTCCTCTGTGGGAGGCGTATCGTCATCGTCCTGCGTTTCCCCCCAGCCACGCACCAGTAATGGGCCCGAGCTGCGTTGGGTGCCAGCCCGCTGTGAACCTGCTTCATCCTCATCCTCCTCCACCTCCTCCACCTCCTCCTCGTCCTCCTCGTCCTCCAGTAGTGGGCCCTGTCATGCCACATTTGTACCTGGCCTCTGCTGTTGCAAAAAACCTCCCTCTGAGTCACTTCGAAGAGACTGGCCTGAAAGTGCTAAAAATGACCCCTCTTCCTCCTCCTCCTCCTCCTGGGCCACCTCCTCTTCCATCATCGCCCTAAGTGTTTTCTCAAGGAGACATAGAAGTGGTATTGTAACGCTGATAACGGCGTCATCGCCACTGGCCATGTTGGTGGAGTACTCGAAACAGCGCAACAGGGCACACAGGTCTCGCATGGAGGCCCAGTCATTGGTGGTGAAGTGGTGCTGTTCCGCAGTGCGACTGACCCGTGCGTGCTGCAGCTGAAACTCCACTATGGCCTGCTGCTGCTCGCACAGTCTGTCCAGCATGTGCAAGGTGGAGTTCCACCTGGTGGGCACGTCGCATATGAGGCGGTGAGCGGGAAGGCCGAAGTTACGCTGTAGCGCAGACAGGCGAGCAGCGGCAGGATGTGAACGCCGGAAGCGCGAACAGACGGCCCGCACTTTATGCAGCAGCTCTGACATGTCGGGGTAGTTGTGAATGAACTTCTGCACCACCAAATTCAGCACATGCGCCAGGCAAGGGATGTGCGTCAAACCGGCTAGTCCCAGAGCGGCAACGAGATTTCGCCCATTATCGCACACCACCAGGCCGGGCTTGAGGCTCACCGGCAGCAACCACTCGTCGGTCTGTTGTTCTATACCCCGCCACAACTCCTGTGCGGTGTGGGGCCTGTCCCCCAAACATATGAGTTTCAGAACGGCCTGCTGACGTTTACCCCGGGCTGTGCTGAAGTTGATGGTGAAGGTGTGTGGCTGACTGGATGAGCAGGTGGAAGAAGAGGAGGAGGAAGCTGAGTAGGAGGAGGAGGAGACAGGAGGCAAAGAATGTTGCCCTGCGATCCTTGGCAGCGGAAGGACGTGCGCCAAACAGCTCTCCGCCTGGGGCCCAGCCGCCACTACATTTACCCAGTGTGCAGTTAGGGAGATATAGCGTCCCTGGCTGTGCTTTCTGGTCCACGTATCTGTGGTTAGGTGGACTTTGCCACAGATGGCGTTGCGCAGTGCACACTTGATTTTATCGGATACTTGGTTGTGCAGGGAAGGCACGGCTCTCCTGGAGAAGTAGTGCCGGCTGGGAACAACATACTGTGGGACAGCAAGCGACATGAGCTGTTTGAAGCTGTCTGTCTCCACCAGCCTAAATGACAGCATTTCATAGGCCAGTAGTTTAGAAATGCTGGCATTCAGGGCCAGGGATCGAGGGTGGCTAGGTGGGAATTTACGCTTTCTCTCAAATGTTTGTGAGATGGAGAGCTGAACGCTGCCGTGTGACATGGTTGAGATGCTTGGTGACGCAGGTGGTGGTGTTGGTGGTACATCCCATGTTTGCTGGGCGGCAGGTGCCAACGTTTCTCCAGAGGCGGAGGAAGAGGCCGAGGCAGCGGCAGCAGCAGAAGGGGCCGAGGCGGCAGCAGCAGAAGAGGTAGCAGGGGGAGCCTGAGTGACTTCCTTGTTTTTAAGGTGTTTACTCCACTGCAGTTCATGCTTTGCATGCAGGTGCCTGGTCCTGCAGGTTGTGCTAAGGTTCAGAACGTTAATGCCTCGCTTCAGGCTCTGATGGCACAGCGTGCAAACCACTCGGGTCTTGTCGTCAGCACATTGTTTGAAAAAGTGCCATGCCAGTAGCAGGCGGAGTCTCTTGGCGGCGGGTGTTCTGCTTTTGCCCACTGCTCCCTCTTTGTCTTTTGCTACGCTGTTGGCTCGTTCTCACCACTGCCTCTTCCTCCGAACTGTGAAAGTCAGTGGCACGACCTTCATTCCATGTGGGGTCTAGGACCTCATCGTCCCCTGAATCGTCTTCCACCCAGTCTTGATCCCTGACCTCCTGTTCAGTCTGCACACTGCAGAAAGACGCAGCAGTTAGCACCTGTGTTTCGTCATCATCAGAGACGTGCTGAGGTGGTATTCCCATGTCCTCATCATCAGGAAACATAAGTGGTTGTGCGTTAGTGCATTCTATCTCTTCCACCCCTGGGGAAGGGCTAGGTGGATGCCCTTGGGAAACCCTGCCAGCAGAGTCTTCAAACAGCATAAGTGACTGCTGCATAACTTGAGGCTCAGACAGTTTCCCTGATATGCATGGGGGTGATGTGACAGACTGATGGGCTTGGTTTTCATGCGCCATCTGTGCGCTTTCTGCAGAAGACTGGGTGGGAGATAATGTGAACGTGCTGGATCCACTGTCAGACACCCAATTGACTAATGCCTGTACCTGCTCAGGCCTTACCATCCTTAGAACGGCATTGGGCCCCACAAAATATCGCTGTAAATTCTGCTGGCTACTGGGACCTGAGGTAGTTGGTTCACTAGGACGTGTGGCTGTGGCAGAACAGCCACGTCCTCTCTCAGCACCAGAGGGTCCACTAACACCACCACGACCATGTCCGCGTCCGCGTCCCTTACTAGATGTTTTCCTCATTGTTACCGTTCACCACAATAAGAAAAATATTATTCGGGCCAATGTATTGAATTAAAATTCAGGCCTTTTTTTACAGACACCTAACACTAAGTCTATCTGGCTATCTATTTAGGTACCGTATTACACTAATACACGCACACCAGTAATGACAGATTTAGCTGAATATAAATTTGAGGCCTATTATTTAGGCGCTGGGTGACAGGTATACGTTTAATCACAGAATTAGACTTGGATCTGCACTGTAGCGTGTGTGTTAAGTTTTTGAGAATTACCCTATCAGCACCTTGAATCTAATATACCCTTTTAGGTATAGATTTAAAGTAGGCCTGATACAGCAGAAACCACTAATTTTGAGAATTTCAAATTTGGGAATTGTTTTTCAACCCAGAACAAAAACTGTGCTTTGACGGACAGTAAAACTAACTTGACCAGCTAAAACAGTACAGATTTGGATGAATATAAATGTGAGGCCTATTATTTAGGCGCTGGGTGACAGGTATACGTTTAATCACAGAATTAGACTTGGATCTGCACTGTAGCGTGTGTGTTAAGTTTTTGAGAATTACCCTATCGGCACCTTGAATCTAATATACCCTTTTAGGGATAGATTTAAAGTAGGCTTGATACAGCAGAAACCACTAATTTTGAGAATTGCAAATTTGGGAATTGTTTTTCAACCCAGAACAAAAACTGTGCTTTGACGATCACTAAAAATAACTTGACCAGCTAAAGCAGTAATGACAGATTTAGATGAATATAAATGTGAGGCCTATTTTTTAGGCGCTGGGTGACAGGTATACGTTTAATCACAGAATTAGACTTGGATCTGCACTGTAGCGTGTGTGTGAAGTTCTTGAGAATTACCCTATCAGCACCTTGAATCTAATATACCCTTTTACGGATAGATTTAAAGTAGGCCTGATATAGCAGAAACCACTAATTTTGAGAATTGCAAATTTGGGAATTGTTTTTCAACCCTGAACAAAAACTGTGCTTTGACGGTCACTAAAAATAACTTGACCAGCTAAAGCTGTAATGACAGATTTGGATTAATATAAATGTGAGGCCTATTTTTTAGGAGCTGGGTGACAGGCTCAACTTGCCCCTGATGTAGTATATGGCCAAAAAATAACCACACTATTGATGGTTAAATGCACTTGATGAAAGCTTGACCCTGATGTAGGATATAGCAAAAAATAACCACACTATTGATGGTTAAATGTACTTGGTGGCAGCTTGTGCTGGCGCACCACAAGCCACAAAATGGCCGCCGATCACCCCAGAAAAAAGTGACTGAAAAACGCTCTGGGCACCCTAAGCAATTGAATAGCAGCAGTTCAATGATCCACAGCTGTAGATCGATCACTGAATGAAGTCTTTTGGAGGAGTTAATCACTGCCTAATCTCGCCCTAACGTCGCAGCTGCAACCTCTCTCTACACTTGTATCAGCAGAGTGACGTGCAGCGCTACGTGACCCAAGCTTATATATAGGCTGGGTCACATGCTGCACTGGCCAATCACAGCCATGCCAATAGTAGGCAAGGCTGTGATGGCCTCTTGGGGCAAGTAGTATGACGCTTATTGATTGGCTGCTTTGCAGCCTTTCAAAAAGCGCCAAGAAAGCGCCGAACACCGAACCCGAACTTTTACGAAAATGTTCGGGTTCGGGTCCGTGTCACGGACACCCCAAAATTCGGTACGAACCCGAACTATACAGTTCGGGTTCGCTCATCCCTACCTACGATAAAAATTACAGACCTCGCCCTTAAAGGTGGGCAAACTTGCAAAATCGCCAGTGTATCAAATACCTATTTTCCCCACTGTGTATATATATATATATATATTTTTTTTTTTCTAATTGTGACTCTATAACTGGTGATATGCTTTTATTTGCCCCTCTGTTTTGCCATACTCAATGCACGTTATATATAAAATATGTTTTATCTACAGCTGAGATTCTTTTGAACTGTAGCCATGATTTTTTTCACTTGAACAGTACTTGAGATTGAGTAACACTTCATATGGTATATGTAATCTTCTGTGTAAATGTGCCTCTGAATGCTGTCGACAACTGTAGGTATGGTCCTTGTATTGTAATTGAAAAACATCATGTGGATAATGTTTGTATAAAATATATATTTATATATAATCATCACCTTTATGTGTGTTATTTGTATATTTGTGATGTGTAGTGTTGAGCAAATCGAAGTCAAACGAATCAAGATGACCTTAATGGCCTCTCTGCAGCAAATGGATAAGGTGAGTATGTTTTTGTTTAACCAGATTAACCCCGGAAAGGGCTCAATTGTAGCATCTGGTGCTGCGATCAGCGATGAACGCGGCATCTGAGGGATTCAATGACAGAGGGCGGCGTGATCGCCGTTCCCCGTCATTGTGCCCGCTACATACAAAGGAATGCGCTTTGTGACATAGTAATTTATCACAAATCGAATTTCTTTGTGAAATTCGGCAAAGCAGCCGAATCGTATTTTTCATATCTTCCCTCATCACTAATTATGTGTATAATTTTGTGTGTATGTCAGATCTATAAATTTGTGTGATGTGTATATCATATCTATGAATGTGTGTTTTTATACAGAAAGCTGTGCTGTTTCAGGAAACCATAGTTTTCTGAGACATTTTAAGTTATTTCATGTACTGGATTTTAATGGAATGGCATGTAGGTTGGTAGTGGGACGTGCCATTCTCTCCTACAGTCCTCTACAATTCCCCTAGCCTGAGAAGAACCCATGTGTAGCTGCTGGGCTCATTACTGTGGTAATAAACACATGCTTCAAAAGCGTATTCCTGGTCAGCGCTTGGAGACTGCATGTCTGTAGTGCTGTGCATAGCTTGATCCCCCTGTTTGATCTGAAGTACCTAGGTATTGAATATAGTGCTATATATATGTTTTTTAGAATATTTGTCATTTTATTCCATCTGAAGTCAGGATTCCTCCCTGCTTAAGTTGCTTGTGGGCCAGTGACTCATTGGCCCACAAGCAAGAAGCAGAGAGGAATCATGTGTTCAGATAGAAAAAATGACGAATATTCTAAAAACCAAGATATAGCACTATATTCTATAGTGCTATATATTCATTTTTGACTCACGCCTGTATTGAGTGCGCAACATTCACATATTACTCGATCATTACCATGCCACGTTCCGCGTAGAACAAAAGAATGTTGAATATAACAAATATACCAATTTGCGAATATATGACGAATATTCTACAAAATAATCGCGAAATATCACGAATTTGAATATGACCCCTGCCGCTCATCACTACTCATATCCCAACTGGCATACACATGGTTACATGACCCTTATCAGCCAATAGAAGCTCACAGGCCCTTAGGCCCCTTTCACACAGTATTCCGCGCGGATGCGATGCATGAGTTGAACGCATTGCACCCGCACTGAATCATGACCCATTCATTTCTATGGGGCTGTGCACACGAGCGGTGATTTTCACGCATCACTTGTGCGTTGCGTGAAAATCGCAGCATGCTCCTCTTTGTGCGTTTTTCACGTAACGCAGGCCCCATAGAAATGTGAAAGTGCGGATGCGGTGCGATTTTCACGCACGGTTGCTAGGAGACGATCGGGATGGAGACCCGATCATTATTATTTTCCCTTATAACATGGTTATAAGGGAAAATAATAGCATTCTGAATACAGAATGCATAGTAAAATAGCGCTGGAGGGGTTAAAAAAAATAAAAAATTATTAAACTCACCTTAGTCCACTTGATCCCGCAGCCCGGCTTCTCTTCTGTCTCCTTCTTTGCTGATTGCAGGAAAAGGACCTGTGGTGACGTCACTCCGGTCATCACATGGTCCATCACATGATCTTTTACCATGGTGTTGGACCATGTGATGACCGGAGTGACGTCACCACAGGTCCTTTTCCTGCAATCAGCAAAGAATTAGACAGAAGAGAAGCCGGGCTGCGCAATCAAGTGGACTAAGGTGAGTTCAATTATTTTTTTATTTTTTTTAACCCCTCCAGCGCTATTTTACTATGCATTCTGTATTCAGAATGCTATTATTTTTTCTTATAACCATGTTATAAGGGAAAATAATACAATCTACAGAACACCGATTCCAAGCCCGAACTTCTGTGAAGAAGTTCGGGTTTGGCCACCAAACATGCGCGATTTTTCTCACGCGAGTGCAAAACGCATGTTCCCGCAACGCACCCGCACCTTTTCCCGCAACGCCCGTGTGAAAGAGGCCTTAGTCTCCACATACACACAGTTTTACACTAGGTTTCCATAACAACCCAGCCATTTTTCTTCACTGCTGTAGGTCAGCTTTAAAGGGGCAGGGCGCTGTGGATTACACTGTTAATGGAGAGGAGTGTTGTGGAGGTCACAGTTATAGGGGCAGGTAGGGTGGCCATTCACAGGTCCGCTAAGCCACGCTACAACCTTGTTAGGACACGCCCCCTCCACTCCACAGCCAATGGGGATTGAAAAAAAGAAGGTAAAAATCAACTTTTGTTAGGTGCAGGGGTGGGAGGTAAGGTGACTTTCTCCTTGCAGCTCGCGCTGGTAGCAAAGGGGTTAAGATGTGGGGGATGGGCTATGTCAGGCTTTAGCACAGTGGACACAGACACTCGTTCAGCTGTGCTCGCATACATATCGCGCCCTGTATCCACTGTCCTATGCCCACTCTGCTAAAGTCCACATAGCCCATCTATGTCCGGCTTTACCAAAGCAGACAGGCAGGAGCAGTGATGGGTGCTGTACATCACTTACTACAGCCCCAGTGAAATCCTTACTTCGATACAGCACTGTCATATCAGTGGTGTATGAGAGTTAATAAAAAATAAAATAAAAAAGATTTATCCTTAACGGTTTCAGTAGGTTAAGTATACATTTCTTTATTGGCAAATGGGGGTGTGGCAGGGGAGGAGCCAGGACAGTGGGCGGGATTAGGGGGCCCAAGTCAGATTCTTGCTATGGGGCCCAGTGATTTCTATGTACGCCCCTGGCTATACCCAAATAGACCTATTTGCTGCTCTGATCGACGCAGCTCTTTTGAAAAGTGTCTCTTGGGTCACCAACTTTTTGTTACATACTTTTAATAATAAATGTTTTTTAATACATATATGTTTCAGTGCACAATCTATTGAAACATCTCAAACTTTTTACTTTTATATGCAATCCAACACCAACATTCCATTTAACAGTTTCGGGTGATAGAGTGTCTGTCCCATTATACACATACCCAAATTCACGAAGACACACACTGTCTGTATAGAGCATGCAGTATTCTACAATTACATTTTTTTAATTGGTAGATTGTATTTGGTCAGGTTCGGTTGCGTTACGGTCAGGGCCGGCGCCACCAGTAAGGCGACTTAGGCAGTCGCCTAGGGCGCCATTTAGCAGGGGGCGCCGGTTGCAGTGTAAAAAAAAAAAAGTTGGTTAGATAAGTTTGGCCGGCCGGCCGGCGGCGCCCCTCATGCTGCGCCTCCTGAGCGCTTGCCGCTCTAAAGAATCTCCGGCCGCCGGCTCAGTGCTGCGCAGCCAGCCTGCGCCTGCTGTCATTCTGTGTCTGCTCTGTGCTGTGTCCGTGCCGTGGCCGAGCTCTGTTGGGTCCGCGGTACAGGAGCTTTTGTTTCCTGTACCCGGCCGGACTGACAGGAAGTGCTCACTTAGTGTGCACTTCCTGTTAGTCCGGCCGGGTACAGGAAACAAATGCTCCTGTACCGCGGACCCAACAGAGCTCGGCCACGCTACACTAGAGGTGACGGGGGGAGGGGGGCTGGCTGCAATGAGAGTGACAAGGGGGGGGGGCTGGCTGCAATGAGAGTGACAAGGGGGGGGTGGCTGCAATGAGAGTGACAAGGGGGGGGTGGCTGCAATGAGAGTGACAAGGGGGGGGTGGCTGCAATGAGAGTGACAAGGGGGGGGCTGGCTGCAATGAGAGTGACAAGGGGGGGGGTGGCTGCAATGAGAGTGACAAGGGGGGGTGGCTGCAATGAGAGTGACAAGGGGGGGGTGGCTGCAATGAGAGTGATAAGGGGGGGGTGGCTGCAATGAGAGGACAAGGGGGGGGTGGCTGCAATGAGAGTGACAAGGGGGGGGTGGCTGCAATGAGAGTGACAAGGGGGGGATGGCTGCAATGAGAGTGACAAGGGGGGGCTGGCTGCATTGAGAGGGACAAGGGGGGGTGGCTGCAATGAGAGTGACAAGGGGGGGGGGGTGGCTGCAATGAGAGTGACAAGGGGGGGGGTGGCTGCAATGAGAGTGATAAGGGGGGGGGGGCTGCAATGAGAGTGACAAGGGGGGGGCTGCAATGAGAGTGACAAGGGGGGGCTGCAATGAGAGTGACAAGGGGGGGGGGGGCTGCAATGAGAGTGACAAGGGGGGGGGCTGCAATGAGAGTGACAAGGGGGGGCTGCAATGAGAGTGACAAGGAAGGGGCAGCAATGAGAGTGACAAGGGGGGGGCTGCAATGAGAGTGACAAGGGGGGGCTGCAATGAGAGTGACAAGGGGGGGCTGCAATGAGAGTGACAAGGGGGGGCTGCTGCAATGAGAGTGACAAGGGGGGGGCTGCTGCAATGAGAGTGACAAGGGGGGGCTGCTGCAATGAGAGTGACAAGAAGGGGGCTGCAATGAGAGTGACAAGGGGGGGGGCTGCAATGAGAGTGACAAGGGGGGGCTGCAATGAGAGTGACAAGGGGGGGGGCTGCAATGAGAGTGACAAGGGAGGGGGGGCTGGAATGAGTGTGACAAGGGAGGGGAGGGTAAAATGAGAGTGACAAGGGAGGGGGGGGTAAAATGAGTTACAAGGAAGGGGGGGCTGGAATGAGTGTGACAAGGGAGGGGGGAGAAGAGAGTGACAAGGGAGTCCCCAGAGCCAGACTGCAGCCAGAGACCAGATCATCTTATTGTCCTGGTGGTAAGTAGACAATGCAATATGTTTATTATGTAATTGTTTAGTTATTAATACTACATTGGAGACTAATTTACCTCACATTTAGGGTCCATTCACACATCCATGTGTGTTTTGCGGATCCACAAAACACGGACAGCAGCAATGTGCGTTCCGCATTTTGCGGGCACTAAGAGAATATGCCTATTCTTGTCCGCTATTGCGGACAAGAATAGGACATGTTCTATCTTTTTTCAGGATCGGAATTGCGGATCCCATAGAGATGTATGGGTCCGCAATTCCGTTCCGCAAAAAGAGACAGCTACAAGAAGCTGGATTAACCCTAAGGGAAACATAGCAGTTCTTTTAATTTAAAAGCTGAGAAAGGGGTGGAACATATGTGATGTCATGATATGGGCAGATCATCTGATAAGGGGGGGGGGCGGCAATTTTTATCTTGCCTAGGGCGGCAAAAATCCTTGCACCGGCCCTGGTTACGGTACATAATGTTGCCAATCCATGCCACATGCTGTCAGCGAACTTTTAATTTCCCAATTTGTGCTAACACTGCATGTCAGCTCATTTCCCTAAACATGATTTTTCAATTGGTATAATATAACCCCTTCTGAAATCCAGTATATATATGTACTGTGACACAGTAAAGGGAATTGTATGTGGAGGCAGGTGATTTCCTCCCAGTGTGTGCTGCTGGACTAATTAGCAGTCAGGTAAGGTCAAACACTGGACTGGATCGCAGGTGCCGGTCCGGGTTCATGCAGAGGGGATCTCTGTATTGGGATCAGAGGCTTGTGCCGGGGTGGAGGGCGACTATGTGAGGAGAAACCGGGGCGACTAAAGCCTGCTGATGGATTCTTGTTGGCAGAACAGGCTGCATGATGTGAACTGACACCAATACTGCGAGTTTTTTTTTTTTTCTTGAAAGTGTTTTTTTTTGTTCTGTGAACTTTCTAACATGTGAATAAACACTGAACTTTTGGTTTACAAACTGGTTGGTGCCTCTATATCTCATCTGCTTATCCTGTTTACCAAAGCGAATCCCCACAATACACATACATACAGTATATATATATACACACTCACCTAAAGAATTATTAGGAACACCTGTTCTATTTCTCATTAATGCAATTATCTAGTCAACCAATCACATGGCAGTTGCTTCAATGCATTTAGGGGGGTGGTCCTGGTCAAGACAATCTCCTGAACTCCAAACTGAATGTCAGAATGGGAAAGAAAGGTGATTTAAGCAATTTTGAGCGTGGCATGGTTGTTGGTGCCAGACAGGCCGGTCTGAGTATTTCACAATCTGCTCAGTTACTGGGATTTTCATGCACAACCATTTCTAGGGTTTACAAAGAATGGTGTGAAAAGGGAAAAACATCCAGTATGCGGCAGTCCTGTGGGCAAAAATGCCTTGTGGATGCTAGAGGTCAGAGGAGAATGGGCCGACTGATTCAAGCTGATAGAAGAGCAACGTTGACTGAAATAACCACTCGTTACAACCGAGGTATGCAGCAAAGCATTTGTGAAGCCACAACACGCACAACCTTGAGGCGGATGGGCTACAACAGCAGAAGACCCCACCGGGTACCACTCATCTCCACTACAAATAGGAAAAAGAGGCTACAATTTGTACGAGCTCACCAAAATTGGACTGTTGAAGACTGGAAAAATGTTGCCTGGTCTGATGAGTCTCGATTTCTGTTGAGACATTCAAATGGTCCGAATTTGGCGTAAACAGAATGAGAACATGTATCCATCCTCTGATGGCTACTTCCAGCAGGATAATGCACCATGTCACAAAGCTCAAATCATTTCAAATTGGTTTCTTGAACATGACAATGAGTTCACTGTACTAAAATGGCCCCTACAGTCACCAGATCTCAACCCAATAGAGCATCTTTGGGATGTGGTGGAACGGGAGCTTCGTGCCCTGGATGTGCATCCCTCAAATCTCCATCAACTGCAAGATACTATCCTATCAATATGGGCCAATATTTCTAAAGAATGCTATCAGCACCTTGTTGAATCAATGCCACATAGAATTAAGGCAGTTCTGAAGGCAAAAGGGGGTCCAACACCGTATTAGTATGGTGTTCCTAATAATTCTTTAGGTGAGTGTGTATATATATATATATATATATATATATATATAAAGACGAAAAAAGTAGGACTTCACTCCGAAATAGTGGTGAAGTGAAGGTTTTTATTCACCCATAGTATGGCAAACTTGCGACGTTTCGGCTCACAAGAGCCTTCCTTAGGAGGAAGGCTCTTGTGAGCCGAAACGTCGCAAGTTTGCCATACTATGGGTGAATAAAAACCTTCACTTCACCACTATTTCGGAGTGCAGTCCTACTTTTTTCGTCTTCATATTATTGGGTATTGCCGTCACCCTACATTGGACTTTGCACCCACACCCTGGCTGGTGCTCCCGCTGGACTTTTTCTTATATATATATATATATATATATAGATATATATATAGATAGATATACATACACACAAAAATGAGAGTGCTGAGCTGTTGTCATTGCAGCCCAGGGCTTGGTGAATTCCCCAGGTCTCCCATCTTAGCACTCCTATTACATGCTGTTAGGGGTAGGGTTCAATAGCATAAAGTAAAAAATCACAAGTCATTGCAATACAATACTATATTACAGTATATTATACAAGCAAACAAGTGATCACATAGTAAAGTTTAGAGATGGCCTTGAGGTTCGCCCAGCGGTCCTTTCGCGTCGAACTTTGCTCGTTCGTGATTCGCCAAACATGTGAACATATGACGATATTCGCGCGCGCCTTATTTTTTTGCATAGCGCTGAACTTTTCCCCGTGACACATCCATCAGGTGGGACAGGACAGCCAATTGAGATGTTTTAGCACATGGACACATCCCCAACCCTATAACAGAACCCGATCTGGCAGCCATTTTACATTATGTGTTTTGCCAGTGTAGGGAGAGTTTGCATTTTGGAGCAGGGACGGTTAGGGACACCAAACGCTAGCTAATAGGGCCACACAAGTCCTTTTAAGGACTGGAATAGGTGTGCTATCGATAGGTGTGATATAGAGAGGTGTGATATACTTATAATATACTTTCTAACATAGAAAATATATTATAGTGTATTTGTATTGTGCAGCAGTTGTGTGCGGTTCTGCTGCGATACCGCAGCTAGATAGAGGGACAAACTCTATTGGAGTAACTAATTGCAACGGGTGTGATATACCTGTTGCCGCAAAAAAAAAAAAATGATTGAGGGCTGCGATATACCTTCTTCCACTAAATACTGATTGAGGGGTGCTATTGCTATATACCTTCTTCTACCAAATACTGATTGAGAGGTGCAATACACCTGCTTCCACAAAATACTTAGTGAGGGGTGCCATATACCTGTTTCCGCCAAATACTGATTGAGGGGTGCCATATACCTTCTTCAACCAAATACTGATTGAGGGCTGCGATACACCTGCTTTATCAAAATACTGATTGAGTGGTTCCATATAACAGTTTCCGCCAAATACTGATTGAGGGGTGCTATAAACCTGTTTCCGCCAAATACTGATTGAGGGGTGCTATTGCTATATACCTTCTTCCACTAAATACCGATTGAGGGGTGCAATACACCTTTTTCTGCCAAATACTGATTGAGGGGTGCCATATAACTTCTTCCACCAAATACTGATTGAGGGGTGCAATACCCCTGCTTCCACAAAATACTGAATGAGGGCTGCCATATATCTGTTTCCGCCAAATATTTATTGAGGGGTGCTATATACCTCTTTCCACCAAATACTGATTGAGGGGTGCCATATAACTGTTTCCGCCAAATACTGATTGAGGGCTGCGATATACCTTCTTCCACAAATACTGCTCTTCTCTACGGATTTAGGCAGAGGGTCATTTAGAAAATTACAGGCAGAGGAAAAGGCAGACCGTTCCGCAGGGATGGTAGGGGTCAGGCAGGTGCACCAGGCCAGAGCCTAAGTGGGAAGTTGGGAAAGGCGCGTGCAATAACTTCAAAGGGCGCACCAGAGTTAATTGAGTGGCTCACTCAGCCTCCCGCTTCTGCACCCTCCTCATCCTCTGTATCTGCACCATCCTCACTCTCTGCTGTGTGCAACCCCAAAGACACCACCATCACCATAGCCCCTCTACTTGAGTCAGGGAAATTATTTTCCAATCCATTCCCAGACCTTACCGATGCGCAGCCATTCTTGACATCGGATGAGGAAGATGAGGTAGCATCGGCAGCAACCCAACGGTCTGACGACAGTACCCAGATCGGCCCAAGGAGGGTGGTCCCCGCTGTTGTTGCCTACTCCGAGATCTCTAATGTCAGTGGTGCTGAAGGTGACGATGATGATGTGTCGATGGATGTCACATGTGTGCCCACAAGAGAGGAAGAGGAGAGGAGTTCAGAGGGAGAGACAGAGCAGCAGATAGGGTGTAGAAGGAGGTGAAGCAGGCAGAACTTGCAGTCCACAGGAGGCAAAAAGCAGACTGCAAATGTATCTGGAGCGAGCCATCCACCATGCACGATCACATCTGGTGCTCCCAGGACGCCGGCACATGGATCCACAGTGTGGGCTTTTTTTAACGTGTCAGCTGCTGACAATAGTGTTGCCATCTGCAGCCTGTGCTGTCAACGCATAAGTCGCGGTAAGCCCAACACTCACCTAGGGATGACCGCCTATAAAGGCACCTGGCCTCCCATCACCGAGCCTAGTGGAAGCAACACTGTCAGAACCCACAAAGCCACGCTCCCGGCGCTCCACGTCCTGCCTCTTCTCCTTCTCCTCTCTCCTTCCATTTGTCCTTCACTCCACCTTCCACCGTGCCGTCATCGTGTTCATCTGGCAAAAGGTAGGCTTCCGTGGCCCAAATATTTGAACGTAAAAAGTTGATGACGCCGGATAACCCTCTTGCCCAACGGCTGACCGCTGGCTTGTCGGAACTGCTAGCCCGCCAACTACTGCCATATAAACTGGTGGACTCGGAGGCCTTTAGAAAATTTGTGGCCATTGGCACACCGCAATGAAAGGTCCCCGGAAGGAAATATTTCTCCCAGAAGGGCATTCCAGAGCTATATAGCCACGTTCAGTGGCAAGTGAATGTATCTCTGGCACACAGTGTCGGTGCCAAGATACCACTGACCACAGATACGTGGCAGGGAAGGTACATATCTTTTACTGCCCACTGGGTGAACCTTCTGACGGTTGTCAAGCATGCAACCCGTGGCACCCGTATGGATTTGGTGTTACTGCCATGGATTGCATGCAGGCCTGCCTCTGCTTCTCCTCCTCCTACTCCATCCTCCGTCTACTGCTGACTCCTCCTTTTCCACTGCTACTGCCTCTTCTGCTGCACCCCCCAAACTCCCCAGAACCTATTTGACGTGCCAGGTGAGACGTCGCCATGCTGTGCTGCAGTTGTTGTGCCTGGAAGCCAAGAGCCACACCGGTTCTGCACTGCTTTCAGCTCTGCGGTCACAGGCCGATCAGTGGCTAACCCCGCTCATTTTGACAGTTGGTAAAGTGGTGTGCAACAATGGTGCCGATCTGCTGAGTGCGCTGAAACAGGACAAAATGGGACACATGCCGTGCATTGCACTCGTCCTGAACTTAGTTGTGCAGCGATTCGTTGCCAAATACCCTGTGGTCCAGGACGTCTTGCGGCAGGCCAGGAAAATCTCTGGCCATTTTAGACGATTATACACGGCCATGGCTCGCCTTGCTGACGTTCAGCGGCGACACCACTTGCCCGTCAGACGTCTGATTTGTGATAGCCTGACGCGCTGGAACTCCACCTTGTATATGCTTGATAGGCTGCTCCAGCAGCAACGTACGAACTCTACAGCAGGACAGGATCTGGGGAGCTTGTTTTTTTTTTTTTCACCACGCCAATGGCTGCTCATGCGCAATGCAGTGGATTTCATTAGAATTGTTTTTAATCCAATTTTATATTTTTAGTTATTTTAAACATATGTTTTTTACATGTATTTGTACTGGCATACAGTAAAATTGTTATTCAATGACAGTCTAATATACCTCTAGCCACATAATCACTTGATCTTTTCTGTCCGGTGAATGCTTAATGTTTAGGGCCTGTAATCTAACTGGCCAACAGTAAAATTGTTATACGTTGACCTCCTAATGTACCTCCAGCCACATAATCACTTGTTCTTTTCTGTACGGTGAATGCATATTTTTTGGGGCCTGTACTCCACTGGCCTGCAGTAAAATTGATATCCATTGACCGTCTAATATACCTCCAGCCACATAATCACTTGATGTTTTCTGTCCGGTGAATGCCAAATGTTTGCAGCCTGTACTCCACTGGCCTGCAGTAAAATTGTTATCCAATGACCGTCTTATATACCTCCAGCCACATAATCACTTGATGTTTTCTGTCCGGTGAATGCCTAATGTTTGGGGCCTGTACTCCACTGGCCTGCAGTAAAATTGATATCCATTGACCGTCTAATATACCTCCATCCGCATAATCACTTGATATTTTCTGTACGATGAATGCATAATTTTTAGGGCCTGTAATCTAACTGGCCAACAGTAAAATTGTTATACGGTGATCGCCTAATGTACCTTCAGCCACATAATCACTTGATCTTTTCTGTACGGTGAATGCCTAATTGTTGGGGCCTCGGAGGAATTCAACACCTGTGACGACGATGTTATCGAATTTCGCCTATTATTATTTGGGGTTTATTCAAGAGAAGGGATTTCGTTTGCCATGTTTTAATCCAATTTAATATTTTTAGTTCTTTTAAACATATGTATTTGACATTTATTTGTACTGGCCTGCAGTAAAATTGATATCCAATGACCGTCTAATATACCTCCAGCCACAAAATCACTTGATCTTTTCTGTACAGTGAATGCCTAATGTTTGGGGCCTGTACTCCAGCGAGCTACAGTAAAATTGTTATTCAGTGACCGCATAATGTACCTCGAGCCACATAATCACAATTTCTTTTATTCCAGCTGAATGCCTAATTTTTAGGGCCCTCCTGTGGCCTAAAATAAAAATTTTCTAGGCTCCAGCAAGGCACATTTTTGAGAATTTCCCTTTAAGACACATACAAATGGCCAATGATTACAGGGGTTGTCCCATCTTGCTTTTTCAATCTTACCAGCAGTAGATGTCCTGTTAACTTCCTGGTTTGGCTCAGGCAGTTGAGTGAAGGCTGGCCACGCCTCCTCATGACTCACCCTGAGAGCTCAGTCCTTGCGTGCTCGTTCATGTGGATGAGTCATCCTTCTGGCAGCCTGCAGAGTATGTAAAGCACATCCCCCTGCTTATGGGGGGGGGGGGGGGGGGGGGCGGCATCTGTGAATGGCACTTATGGGGTGGGGGCATCTGTGGATGGCACTTATGGGGTGGGGGCATCTGTGGATGGCACTTATGGGGTGGGGGGGCATCTGTGGATGGCACTTATGGGGTGGGGGGGCATCTGTGGATTGCCGCCTGGACTCCTTCTGGGCACCAGAGAGCACAGAGTCCTCGGTTGCTATGACGCCGTGCGCTCCCTCCTGCTGCCGGAAAACAGTAATACACTGCTATGATCTAAGAGTGTATCACTGTATTCCGGCGGCAGGAGGGAGCGCACGGCGTCATAGCAACCGAGGACGCCGTGTGCTCCGGCGCCCAGAAGGAGTCGGCCCGGGACTAATAGGGGAGCATATCAATCCCTAAACTCTGCCACTGTGGTCTTCCAGGGCCCTCCTTCCTCCTCTAGCATCTGCAGGACAGCAGCGTGGCAGGCAGACCGTTTCTCTCCCCGTCACTATCTCCAGCATGCGTGCGCGTTCTCGAGCGGCCGGCTGGGGAGAAGGTAGGACATTGTGCGCAGGCGCGGCACATACAAGCCCCGCAAGTATGTGGCCGTAACCAGAGGATATAGGTAGACAACACAGGCGCAGATGAAGGGATTTTTTAGGAGAACAGTGCAAGTTAGGAAATAGAAGTTATTTAGAAGATTATTCAAGGACACTTGGGGAAACTGATTAACAGCAATTAATGAAAGGGGAATACCCCTTTAAAATACATATTTTTTTGTGGGAATTTTTGTCATTTATCCCCCTCTAGTATGTCACTGTCCATGTTGTGGGAGTATTTGTGCACTTCTAGTAAGTATTTGGTGGCTGCATATATGACCTGAAGGTTTTTCAGGTTCGCCTGCCATTAAAGTGAATGGGGCCCGCAGTGAATTTGGGATTTGCGAACATTTGATCGCGTTCGCGAATCGTCCCAGCCAATGTTTGTCCATCACTAATAAAGTTTCCTAGTAGGACAAAAAAATAAAAAATAAAAAGTTTAATTAAATGTTGTTTCCATTTCTTATGTAAGAAAATATAAAGATAACTGCTAATGACATTTCCATAAAAGTCTAAGCTATTAAAATGTCACATTATTTATTTTGCACGGTGAACACCGTAAAATGAAGAAAAGCACATTGCTAGAAATAGGATGAACTGATACATAGCTCATGCCTATAAAACCTATGACTCACTGGTTACGTTGACAAGTCAAATTAAAAAATAAAAATATTTTGTAAAAGTAGTAAAACATAAAAAATATATATAAATTTGGTATTGTCATAATACTTTTTGCCATTCAACCGGGCAATTAAAAAAAATTAAGTTTCATAATATATTATATGGTATAATACATGCTACCATTAAAAACTACAAAAACTACCCCTCATACAGCTAAAACTGAGTTCACATCACCGTTTAGCTTTCAGTTCTTCTGATCCCTAAAAAAGCTGAAAAAAAACCTGTATCCATTATTTTGAACATCAGTTATGATCAGATTGCATCAGTTTCTGTCACTTCCATCAGAGATCAGTTATTTCCCACTGGAGAAAAAGTCCTGCATTCAATACTTTTTCTCTCGTCTAAAATAACTGATGCTCAGATTAAGGCCTCATGCACACGACTGTTGTTGTGTTCCGTGTCCGTTGTTCTGTTTTCCGTGATTTTCTGCGGACCCATTGACTTTCAATGGGTCCATTGAAAACTCGGAAAATGCACCGTTTGTCATCCGCGTCCGTGATCCGTGTTTCCAGTCCGTCAAAAAAATACCTGTCCAATTTTTTTCACGGACAACGGTTCGCGGACCCATTCAAGTCAATGGGTCCGTGAAAAAACACAGAGGCACACAAGATTGTCATCCGCGTCCGTGATCCGTGTCCGTTTTTTTCCTATCATTTTCAAGGCAACCTTGACTTTTCATGTCTGGTGATCCTCCAAAAATCAAGGAAGACACACGGAAACAAAAACGGAAACGGATCACTGAACAACGGAACCCCGTTTTGCGGACCGTGAAAAAATACGGTCGTCTGCATGAGGCCTCAGTTATTCTTTATTTTTCAGTCCTTCTGATGGATCAGAAGAATGGAACGTTAAACAGTGATGTAAACCTGGGCTACAGAGCACTGCTATCATTTGAAACTGGTGCCGGCCCGCCCACCAACCAATCAGAAGTGATCCTGAGAGGTGATGTCACCATCACCACTCAGGATCGCAGGATGGTGATTGGTGGGGTAAAATCACTGCCTGCACGTGTGTCTGATCTGTGCCCCAGCACCCATCCTTGCCCCCAGGACCCGATCTGTGCCCCAGCACCCCCATCTTTATCACCAGGTAATTAGGGAAAGTATAGGGAAAGGTTGGGCTAGGCAGTAGAGTTGAGCGAACACCTGGATGTTCGGGTTCGAGAAGTTCGGCCGAACTTCCCGGAAATGATCGGGTTCGGGATCCGAACCCGACCCGAACTTCGTCCCGAACCCGAACCCCATTGAAGTCAATAGGGACCCGAACTTTTCGGCACTAAAAAGGCTGTAAAACAGCCCAGGAAGGGGCTAGAGGGCTGCAAAAGGCAGCAAAATGTAGTTAAATCCCCTGCAAACAAATGTGGATAGGGAAATGAATTAAAATAAAAATAAAATAAATAAAAAATAACCAATATCAATTGGAGAGAGGTCCCATAGCAGAAAATCAGGCTTCACGTCAGCAGAGAATCAGTCTTCATGCCATGGCAGAGAATCTGGCTTCACGTCACCCACCACTGTAACAGTCCATTGTCATATATTTAGGCCCAGGCACCCAGGCAGAGGAGAGACGTCCCGTAACAGAGAATCTGGCTTCATGTCAGCAGAGAATCAGTCTGCATGTCATAGCAGAGAATCAGGCTTCACGTCACCCACCACTGTAACAGTCCATTGTCATATATTTAGGCCCAGGCACCCAGGCAGAGGAGAGAGGTCCCATAACAGAGAATCTGGCTTCATGTCAGCAGAGAATCAGTCTTCATGTCATAGCAGAGAATCAGGCTTCACGTCACCCAACACTGGAACAGTCCATTGTCAGATATTTAGGCCCAGGCACCCAGGCAGAGGAGAGAGGTCCTGTAACAGAGAATCTGGCTTCAAGTCAGCAGAGAATCAGTCTTCATGTCATAGCAGAGAATAAGGCTTCACGTCACCCAACACTGGAACAGTCCATTGTCATATATTTAGGCCCAGGCACCCAGGCAGAGGAGAGAGGTCCCGTAACAGAGAATCTGGCTTCATGTCAGCAGAGAATCAGTTTGCATGTCAAAGGAGAGAATCAGGCTTCACGTCACCCACCACTGGAACAGTCCACTGTCAGATATTTTTAGGCCCCGGCACCCAGACAGAGGAGAGAGGTCCCATAGCAGAGATTCAGGCTTCATGTCAGCAGAGAATCAGTCTTCATATCATAGCAGAGAATCAGGCTTCATGTCACCCACCACTGGAACAGGCCACTGTCAGATATTTTTAGGCACCGGCACCCAGACAGAGGAGAGGTTCATTCAACTTTGGGTTGCCCCGCAATATAATGGTAAAATGAAAATAAAAACAGGATTGAATGAGGAAGTGCCCTGGAGTACAATAATATATTGTTAAGGGGAGGTAGTTAATGTCTAATCTGCACAAGGGATGGACAGGTCCTGTGGGATCCATGCCTGGTTCATTTTTATGAACGTCAGCTTGTCCACATTGGCTGTAGACAGGCGGCTGCGTTTGTCTGTAATGACGCCGCCTGCCGTGCTGAATACACGTTCAGACAAAACGCTGGCCGCCGGGCAGGCCAGCACCTCCAAGGCATAAAAGGCTAGCTCTGGCCACGTGGACAATTTGGAGACCCAGAAGTTGAATGGGGCCGAACCATCAGTCAGTACGTGGAGGGGTGTGCACAGGTACTGTTCCACCATGTTATTGAAATGCTGCCTCCTGCTAACACGTTCCGTATCAGGTGGCCATGTTGGTGGAGTACTCGAAACAACGCAACAGGGCACACAGGTCTCGCATGGAGGCCCAGTCATTGGTGGTGAAGTGGGGCTGATCCGCAGTGCGACTGACCCGTGCGTGCTGCAGCTGAAACTCCACTATGGCCTGCTGCTGCTCGCACAGTCTGTCCAGCATGTGCAAGGTGGAGTTCCACCTGGTGGGCACGTCGCATATGAGACGGTGAGCGGGAAGGCCGAAGTTACGCTGTAGTGCAGACAGGCGAGCAGCGGCAGGATGTGAACGCCGGAAGCGCGAACAGACGGCCCGCACTTTATGCAGCAGCTCTGACATGTCGGGGTAGTTGTGAATGAACTTCTGCACCCCAAATTCAGCACATGCGCCAGGCAAGGGATGTGCGTCAAACCGGCAGAGCTGCAACGAGATTTCGCCCATTATCGCACACCACCAGGCCAGGCTTGAGGCTCACCGGCAGCAACCACTCGTCGGTCTGTTGTTCTATACCCCGCCACAACTCCTGTGCGGTGTGGGGCCTGTCCCCCAAACATATGAGTTTCAGAACGGCCTGCTGACGTTTACCCCGGGCTGTGCTGAAGTTGGTGGTGAAGGTGTGTGGCTGACTGGATGAGCAGGTGGAAGAAGAGGAGGAGGAAGCTGAGTAGGAGGAGGAGGAGACAGGAGGCAAAGAATGTTGCCCTGCGATCCTTGGTGGCGAAAGGACGTGCGCCAAACAGCTCTCCGCCTGGGGCCCAGCCACCACTACATTTACCCAGTGTGCAGTTAGGTAGATATAGCGTCCCTGGCCGTGCTTACTGGTCCACGTATCTGTGGTTAGGTGGACCTTGCCACAGATGGCGTTGCGCAGCGCACACTTGATTTTATCGGATACTTGGTTGTGCAGGGAAGGCTGGGAACAACATACTGTGGGACAGCAAGCGACATGAGCTGTTTGAAGCTGTCTGTGTCCACCAGCCTAAATGACAGCATTTTATAGGCCAGTAGTTTAGAAATGCTGGCATTCAGGGCCAGGGATCGAGGGTGGCTTGGTAGGAATTTACGCTTTCTCTCAAATGTTAGTGAGATGGAGAGCTGAACGCTGCCGTGTGACATGGTTGAGATGCTTGGTGACGCAGGTGGTGGTGTTGGTGGTACATCCCATGTTTGCTGGGCGGCAGGTGCCAACGTTCCTCCAGAGGCGGAGGAAGAGGCCGAGGCGGCGGCAGCAGCAGAAGAGGCCAAGGCGGCAGCAGCAGAAGAGGTAGCAGGGGGAGCCTAAGTGACTTCCTTGTTTCTAAGGTGTTTACTCCACTGCAGTTCATGCTTTGCATGCAGGTGCCTGGTCATGCAGGTTGTGCTAAGGTTCAGAACGTTAATGCCTCACTTCAGGCTCTGATGGCACAGCGTGCAAACCACTTGGGTCTTGTCGTCAGCACATTGTTTGAAGAAGTGCCATGCCAGGGAACTCCTTGAAGCTGCCTTTGGGGTGCTCGGTCCCAGATGGCGGCGGTCAGTAGCAGGCGGAGTCTCTTGGCGGCGGGTGTTCTGCTTTTGCCCACTGCTCCCTCTTTGTCTTTTGCTACGCTTTTGGCTCAGTCTCACCACTGCCTCTTCCTCCGAACTGTGAAAGTGAGTGGCACGACCTTCATTCCATGTGGGGTCTAGGACCTCATCGTCCCCTGAATCGTCTTCCACCCAGTCTTGATCCCTGACCTCCTGTTCAGTCTGCACACTGCAGAAAGACGCAGCAGTTGGCACCTGTGTTTGGTCATCATCAGAGACGTGCTGAGGTGGTATTCCCATGTCCTCATCATCAGGAAACATAAGTGGTTGTGCGTTAGTGCATTCTATCTCTTCCACTCCTGGGGAAGGGCTAGGTGGATGCCCTTGGGAAACCCTGTCAGCAGAGTCTTCAAACAGCATAAGAGACTGCTGCATAACTTGAGGCTCAGACAGTTTCCCTGATATGCATGGGGGTGATGTGACAGACTGATGGGCTTGGTTTTCATGCGCCATCTGTGCGCTTTCTGCAGAAGACTGGGTGGGAGATAATGTGAATGTGCTGAATGCACTGTCGGCCACCCAATTGACTAATGCCTGTACCTGCTTAGGCCTTACCATCCTTAGAACGGCATTGGGCCCCACCAAATATCGCTGTAAATTCTGGCGGCTACTGGGACCTGAGGTAGTTGGTACACTAGGACGTGTGGCTGTGGCAGAACGGCCACGTCCTCTCCCAGCACCAGAGGGTCCACTAACACCACCACGACCATGTCCGCGTCCGCGTCCCTTACTAGATGTTTTCCTCATTGTTACCGTTCACCACAATAAGAAAAATATTATTCGGGCCAATGTATTGAATTAAAATTAAGGCCTTTTTTTACAGACACCTAACACTATCTGGCTATCTATTTAGGTACCGTATTACACTAATACAGGCACACCAGTAATGACAGATTTAGGTGAATATAAATGTGAGGCCTATTTTTTAGGCGCTGGGTGACAGGTATACGTTTAATCACAGAATTAGACTTGGATCTGCACTGTAGCGTGTGTGTGAAGTTCTTGAGAATTACCCTATCAGCACCTTGAATCTAATATACTCTTTTAGGGATAGATTTAAAGTTGGCCTGATACAGCAGAGACCACTAATTTTGAGAATTGCAAAATTGGGAATTGTTTTTCAACCCAGAACAAAAACTGTGCTTTGACGGACAGTAAAAATAACTTGACCAGCTAAAACAGTACAGATTTGGATGAATATAAATGTGAGGCCTATTTTTTAGGCGCTGGGTGACAGGTATACGTTTAATCACAGAATTAGACTTGGATCTGCACTGTAGCGTGTGTGTGAAGTTCTTGAGAATTACCCTATCAGCACCTTGAATCTAATATACCCATTTAGGGATAGATTTAAAATAGGCCTGATACAGCAGAAACCACTAATTTTGAGAATTGCAAAATTGGGAATTGTTTTTCAACCCAGAACAAAAACTGTGCTTTGACGGACACTAAAAATAACTTGACCAGCTAAAACAGTACAGATTTGGATGAATATAAATGTGAGGCCTATTATTTAGGCGCTGGGTGACAGGTATACGTTTAATCACAGAATTAGACTTGGATCTGCACTGTAGCGTGTGTGTGAAGTTCTTGAGAATTACCCTATCAGCACCTTGAATCTAATATACTCTTTTAGGGATAGATTTAAAGTAGGGCAGATACAGCAGAAACCACTAATTTTGAGAATTGCAAAATTGGGAATTGTTTTTCAACCCAGAACAAAAACTGTGCTTTGACGGACACTAAAAATAACTTGACCAGCTAAAACAGTAATGACAGATTTGGATGAATATAAATGTGAGGCCTATTTTTTAGGCGCTGGGTGACAGGTATACGTTTTATCACAGAATTAGACTTGGATCTGCACTGTAGCGTATGTGTGAAGTTCTTGAGAATTACCCTATCAGCACCTTGAATCTAATATACCCTTTTAGGGATAGATTTAAAGTAGGCCTGATACAGCAGAAACCACTAATTTTGAGAATTGCAAAATTGGGAATTGTTTTTCAACCCAGAACAAAAACTGTGCTTTGACGGACACTAAAAATAACTTGACCAGCTAAAACAGTACAGATTTGGATGAATATAAATGTGAGGCCTATTTTTTAGGCGCTGGGTGACAGGCTCAACTTGCCCATGATGTAGTATATGGCCAAAAAATAACCACACTATTGATGGTTAAATGCACTTTGTGACAGGCTCAACTTGCTCCTGATGTAGTATATGGCCAAAAAATAACCACACTATTGATGGTTAAATGCACTTGATGAAAGCTTGACCCTGATGTAGGATATAGCAAAAAAATAACCACACTATTGATAGTTAAATGCACTTGGGTGACAAGGTCAGCTTGCCCCTGATGTAGTATATGGCCAAAAAATAACCACACTATTGATGGTTAAATGCACTTGATGAAAGCTTGACGCTGATGTAGGATATAACAAAAAATAACCACACTATTGATGGTTAAATGTACTTGGTGGCAGCTTGTTCTGGCACACCACAAGCCACAAAATGGCCGCCGATCACCCCAGAAAAAAGTAGCCTAGCCTGGGCAGCCTAAAAACACTGAGCAATTGAATAGCAGCAGTTCAATGATCCACAGCTGTAGATCGATCACTGAATGAAGTCTTTTGGAGGAGTTAATCACTGCCTAATCTCGCCCTAACGTCGCAGCTGCAACCTCTCCCTATACTTGTATCAGCAGAGTGACGTGCAGCGCTACGTGACCCAAGCTTATATAGAGGCTGGGTCACATGCTGCACTGGCCAATCACAGCCATGCCAATAGTAGGCATGGCTGTGATGGCCTCTTGGGGCAAGTAGTATGATGCTTGTTGATTGGCTGCTTTGCAGCCTTTCAAAAAGCGCCAAGAAAGCGCCGAACACCGAACTCGAACCCGGACTTTTATGAAAATGTTCGAGTTCGGGTCCGTGTATACAGTTCGGGTTCGCTCATCCCTACTAGGCAGGGATATAAAAGGGAAAGTTAGTGGTAAAAAAAAGTTTTGTTGCATCACCCTAAGTAGGGTGTCTGGGGTCCACAGCACAGCTGTGTGACCCTAGACCCCCCCAAGGGTGCTGTTGCTTGCCCCCCTCACCCCCCACAACTTTTTTGGGGAGCAGGCATTTTATTTTATTTTTTGTGCATACGCTGACTGTGGCCGGCACTCTTAGCGTCCGGCCACTGTTAGCGCATCGCACACCCCACCGCTGATCAACTTCAGACGGTTGATCAGCGGTTTTGATTTTTTTTTTTCCTTTTTTATTACATTTTTCCCCCTTTTTTTAGTTAGTCTTTTTTTTTTCCTGTTAGTTTTAGGGATAAGTCTGCGAACACCCGTGCCCCCACACACACGCACACCAAGTAAAGATTTACACACACACACATACACACGCAGACACACACTCCCCTATGGCCCGCCGGACGTTCTCGGCCCGAGGAGGCATACGCCCAGCTTGCCTCCGACTCCGAGAGTCCCAGTGAGGACGAGGATGACCCCACTTTCCTGTTGGCATCCGTGTCCTCCTCATCATCTAGCGATGATGAGCCCCCAAGGCGGCGGAGACGCCACCAGGCGGAGCAAGGGGACCGCCATGCTAGGGACCCTGTGTCCCACACTAGTACGAGCAGCTCTGGGGCTCGTAGTAGTTTTCCGGCCCACCAGTTAAATCCACCGGAGCACCCTGCCAGTGAACCTATCTGGTGTAGCCCAGACCGATACTAGCTCGTGATTCCTGATCTTGTAGGCCAATCAGGAATCCAGATTTCCACAGTGGGCTACACTGAATATGACTTTTTTTGTCATTTTTTCAGTGACCCACTGGTAAATCTGATGGTGGAGCAGACGAACCTGTACGCCCAACAGTTCGTTGCTCAACACCCGGGCTCCTTTTTGGCCAGGCCCGGTGGCTGGACGCCGGTCAGTGCAGCCAAAATGAGGACATTTTGGGGCCTCGTGCTGCATATGGGCCTGGTCAAGAAACCTAGTGTCAGGCATTACTGGAGTGGGGACGTCCTCTACCAGGCCCCACTTTACAGTACGGCCATGACATGCTCCCGGTTTGAGGCCATCCGGAAATGTCTGCATTATTCAGATAATCCAGCATGTCCCCCCCAAGGTGATCCTGCCTATGACCGTCTGTATAAGACACGGCCGGTCATCGATCATTTTGGGGACAAATTTGTACAGGCCTATGTACCTGGAAGGGAGGTTGCGGTTGATGAGTCTCTCATTGCGTTCAAGGGGAGACTCATTTTCCGCCAGTATGTGCCCTCCAAGCGGGCGAGGTATGGCGTGAAGCTATACAAACTTTGTGAGAGTACCTCAGGGTACACTTACAAGTTTCGTGTATACGAGGGGCGAGATTCCCGTATTCAACCACCAGAATGTCCCCCCCACTCTGGGTGTTAGCAGGAAACTTGTGTGGGACCTTATGTACCCACTGCTAGATAAGGGTTACCACCTTTACGTGGATAACTTTTATACTAGTATCCCCTTGTTCCAGTCCCTTGCCGCCAGATCCACGTCCGCTTGTGGGACCGTGCGGAAAAATCAATGCGGCATCCCTGCCCACCCCCTCCAGGTACCTATCCCCAGGGGTGCGACCCAAGCCCTTACCAGTGAAAACCTGTTGCTGGTCAGATGTAAGGACAGGAGGGATGTCCTTGTACTGTCCACAATTCACGGTAACGGCATCACCCCTGTCCCTGTGCGAGGTACAGCGGCAACGGTCCTTAAGCCCGATTGTATCGTCGACTACAATCGGTATATGGGAGGAGTTGATCTCTCTGATCAAGTCCTCAAGCCATATAACGCCATGCGCAAAACCCGGGCATGGTACAAAAAAGTTGCAGTCTACTTGGTGCAGGTTACCTTGTACAACTCTTTTGTACTATCCCGAAGCGCTGGCAACACAGGGACATTAGTTCAGTTCTATGAGGCAGTCCTCAAGACCCTGATCTTTTCGGACCGGGAAAGAGCAGGCCGGAGTACCTCGGGAACTAGAGGCGCCCGGATCGTCTCTGGCCAACACTTTCCAGGTGTGGTCCCCCATACTGGAAAGGGACGAACCCAAAAAAAGTGCAGAGTGTGTCGCAGGAGGGGAATACGGAAGGACACCACTACTCAGTTCGACACGTGCCCCGATCATCCGGGCCTCTGCATTAACGGTTGCTTCAGGGAGTATCACACTTCCATGGAGTACTAAATTTATATCCCAATTTAGCCACTGACATCGGATAAAAAAACTGGTTCTCAGACTTGAGACACCCAAAAAAACTAAAATAATTTTAAAAAAGTATACAAATTAGGTATCGCTGCATCGGTAATAATCTCCTTTATAAAAATACCCCATGACCTAACCCCCCAGATTAACACGGTCCAAAAAAAAAAAAAAAACGGTACAAAAAAAGAACTTTTTTTTGTCACCTTACACAACAAAAATTTTAATAGCAAGCGATCAAAAAGTCCTAAATTTTAATAAAACCATCCTCTCATCCTGCAAAAAACGAGTCCCTACATAAGATAATTTTTTAGTATCAAAAAGGATAATATAGTCTAAAACCTAAATAATAGTACAAAAAAGTAGACCTATTAGGTATCGCCGCATCCGTAAGAATCTCCTCTATAAAAATACCCCATAACCTAACCCCCCAGATCAACACGGTAAAAAATAAAGAATTTACATTTTTGGTAACCTTGCCTCAAAAAAATGTAATATAGAGCAACCAAAAATCATATGTACCCTAAAAATAATCCCAACAAAACCGCCACCTTATCCCGTAGTTTCCAAAATGGGGTCACTTTTAGGGAGTTTCTACTCCAGGGGTTCATCAGGGGGGTTGAAACAGGACACGGTGTAAATAAACCGGTCCATAAAAATCAGCCCTCCAAAAACCAAACGGCGCACCTTCCCCTCTACGCCCCGCTGTGTGGCCGTACAGTAGAGTCAGGGCAATAAAGATACAGTCTTGTTTGGCTGCAAACCCTTGCTTTGTTAGTGGAAAAAATGGGTTAAAATGGAAAATGTGGCAAAAAATTTAATTTTCTAATTTCATCCCCATTTGCCAATAACTCTTGTGCAATGTATTGAATTATTTTAGTGTATTTGTATATTACATTTACTGTACTGGTTAATACACAATAATCTCAATTTAAGCAATTTGCCCCTTTTATAAATGTTCTTGTCACATATTTTTATGTTTCTTATAGCCTTATTTCACCTTAAGGACCAGGCCATTTTTTGCAAATCTGACCAGTGTCACTTTAAGTGCTGATAACTTTAAAACGGTTTGACTTATCCAGGCCATTCTGAGATTTTTTTTTCATCACATATTGTACTTCATGACACTGATAAAATGAAGTAAAAAAAAAAACATTTTTATTTATAAAAAAATACAAAATTTACCCAAAATTTGTAAAAAATTGCAAATTTCCAAGTTTCAATTTCTCTACTTCTATAATACATAGTAATACCTCCAAAAATAGTTATTACTTTACATTCCCCATATGTCTACTTCATGTTTGGATCATTTTGGGAATTATATTTTATTTTTTGGGGATGTTACAAGGCTTAGAAGTTTAGAAGCAAATCTTGAATTTTTTCTGAAATTTTCAAAAACCCAATTTTTAGGGACCAGTTGAGGTCTGAAGTTACTTTGCAAGGTTTACATAATAGAAACCAGCCAAAAATGAGCCCATTCAAGAAACTACACCCCTCAAGGTATTCAAAACAGATTTTACTAACTTTGTTAACCCTTTAGGTGTTCCATAAGAATTAATGGAATATAGAGATACAATTTCAAAATTTCACTTTTTTGGCAGATTTTCCATTTTAAGAATTTTTTGCAAGTTACAAAGCAAGGGTTAACAGCCAAACCAAACTAAATATTTATGGCCCTGATTCTGTAGTTTACAGAAACACCCCATATATGGTGGTAAACTGCTGTACGGGCACACGGCAGGGCGCAGAAGGAAAGGAATGCCATACGGTTTTTGGAAGGCAGGTTTTGCTGGACTGGTTTTTTGGACACCATGTCCCATTTGAAGCCCCCCTGATGCACCCCTAGAGTAGAAACTTCATAAAAGTGACCCCCATCTAAGAAACTACACCCCTAAAGGTATTAAAAACAGATTTTACAAACGTCGTTAACCCTTTAGGTGTTCCACAAGAGTTATTGGCAAATGGAGATGAAATTTCAGAATTTAAATTTTTGGGCAAATTTTCCATTTTAATCCATTTTTCCCAGTAACAAAGCAAGGGTTAACAGCCAAACAAAACTCAATATTTATGGCCCTGATTCTGTAGTTTACAGAAACACCCCATATGTGGTCGTAAACTGCTGTACGGGCACACGGCAGGGCGCAGAAGTAAAGGAATGTCATACGGTTTTTGGAAGACAGGTTTTGCTGGACTGTTTTTTTTTACACCATGTCCCATTTGAAGCCCCCCAATGCACCCTTAGAGTAGAAACTCCAAAAAAGTGACCCCATTTTAGAAACTACTGGATAGGGTGGCAGTATTATTGGTACTAGTTTAGGGAACATATGATTGTTGGTTGCTCTATATTACACTTTTTGTGAGGCAAGGTAACAAGAAATAGCTGTTTTGGCACCGTTTTTATTTTTTGTTATTTACAACATTCATCTGACAGGTTAGATCATGTGATATTTTTCTAGACCAGGTTGTCACGGACGCGGCGACACCTAAAATGTATATATTTTTTTTATTTATGTAGGTTTTACACAATGATTTTATTTTTGAAGCAAAAAAAATCATGTTTTAGTGTTTTCATAGTCTGAGAGCCATAATTTTTTTAGTTTTTGGGCGATTCCCTTGGGTAGGGTATGATTTTTGCGGGATGAGATAACAGTTTTATTGGCACTATTTTGGGGTGCATATGACTTTTTAATCGCTAACTATTACACTTTTTGTGATGTAAGGTGATAAAAAATGGTTTATTTCGCACAGTTTTTATTTTTTACGGTGTTCATCTGAGGGGTTAGGTCATGTGATATGTATACAGGGTGGGCCATTTATATGGATACACCTTAATAAAATGGGAATGGTTGGTGATATTAACTTCCTGTTTGTGGCACATTAGTATATGTGAGGGGGGAAACTTTTCAAGATGGGTGGTGACCATGGCGGCCATTTTGAAGTCGGCCATTTTGAATCCAACTTTTGTTTTTTCAATAGGAAGAGGGTCATGTGACACATCAAACCTATTGGGAATTTCACACGAAAAACAATGGTGTGCTTGGTTTTAACGTAATTTTATTCTTTCATGAGTTATTTACAAGTTTCTGACCACTTATAAAATGTGTTCAATGTGCTGCCCATTGTGTTGGATTGTCAATGCAACCCTCTTCTCCCACTCTTCACACACTGATAGCAACACCGCAGGAGAAATGCTAGCACAGGCTTCCAGTATCCGTAGTTTCAGGTGCTGCACATCTCGTATCTTCATATCATAGACAATTGTCTTCAGATGACCCCAAAGATAAAAGTCTAAGGGGGTCAGATCGGGAGACCTTGGGGGCCATTCAACTGGCCCACAACGACCAATCCACTTTCCAGGAAACTGTTCATCTAGCTGGCACGTTCCCTGAGTTTTTCCAGCAAGATGGTGCACCACCACATTATGGGTGTCAGGTCCGAGCATTCCTAGATGAACAGTTTCCTGGAAAGTGGATTGGTTGTCGCGGGCCAGTTGAATGGCCCCCAAGGTCTCCCGATCTGACCCCCTTAGACTTTTATCTTTGGGGTCATCTGAAGACAATTGTCTATGCTGTGAAGATACGAGATGTGCAGCACCTGAAACTACGGATATTTGAAAACTTTATTTTTTTGGCACACTCTGGGACTTCAACTTTTGGGGGTCTGATCGCCTTTACAATGCATTACAATACTTCTGTATTGTAATGCATTGGCTGTAAGCGTATTACTCAATGTAATTCACTTACAGCCTGCTCCCTGTGAGATCCAGGGGGCTGGATCTCACAGGCTCTCCTAAAAGGAAGCCACGATGCCTAAGGAAGGGTTAATGCACCGGCATCGGTGATTTCACCAATGCCGGCGCATACAGAAGGGGTCCGGCTATCAGTGACTGCCGGACCCCTGCGGTTGATTGGGCAGGCGCAGCTCCTGCACCCGCCCGATCAGTGCGCCGTACATGTACGGCTCTGGGCGTCAAGTGACGTCCGGTTGCGCTGTACATGTATGGCGCTGGGCATGAAGGGGTTAATTGAACTATTCAACTATTTTATTATTTTAAGGTTATGTGTCCAATCATGTATCTACAGTATTTGATCATGCTTTTGTTGATAATAGTAGTTCAGCCATTCACTGTTCTAATTCATTCTACTATGTACAATATGTGTAGAGATGAGTTGGGCTCGCGCATGCGCAATGCCGCGTTTCATGCCATCGGCATCTTCGCAATCTAAGTATTGCGGGTTTGCCGTGGCTATCACGTGTTCTGATGTGTGATTACATAACTAATACGTCACGCATGACATCGCATGATACATCACGTCATAGTTACACAGCCCTGCCCCTCCTTCTCTTTTTCTTTTCTCCTTTTTTTTTTGCTCCGTGTACCCCAGACGAAGGTTTGCCGAAACATGCGTCGGGGTTGGCGCCAACCTGGAGGAGACACATAATGGGTAATTGATTCCCTGCTTTACATGTATATGATGTATTTTTGCACTATGCACATGCAATTTATTATTGTTTATATGAAGAAGATATACTGAGTCACCATTTGTGTCTCCTCTTGTGGATGTCGCCTTTTCCTTACACTTGTTTTTATGTATGGATTGCTAACCATCAATTATGTTAATAAAATGTATTTATACTTCATGGGTACTAGGCTCATACTTAGGTACACATATAAACAACATATGCACATATACACAGCATAGACATATATACACACACCGTAATTCACTGTAAAATAAATACAATCAGTAAAATGATTACAGACTTCAGACTGTTGGCATCACTGTCTGTGTATACAGAATAAGAGGAGATACTGAGAATTACACCCCTCAAACATACAGGACTAGTGATGAGCGTGCATGCTCAGCCGAACAGCAGTGTTCGACCGAATACTGTGTATGCTCGAGAACAATGAAAATCAATGGGAGACACCCCCTGCTCTGAAGAAAATAGGGTGTCTGGTTCACAGAAAAGGGTTAGAAATTGATGGAAACACCACCAAAATGGTTTGAAAACAAAATGGGAAGAATGTCTGGATGCATCTTGGACTTATATTACAGTCCTGATCAAAAGTTTAAGACCACTTGAAAAATGGCAAAAAATTATATTTTACATTGTTGGATCTTAACAAGGTTCCAAGTAGTGCTTCAACATGCAACAAGAAGAAATGAGAGTGAAACAAAACGTTTTTTGAGCATTCAATTAATTGAAAATAACGATTAAACTGAAACAGGCTGTTTTTCAGCTGATCCAAATTTTAGGACCACATGCCTTTAAAAGGCCAAATCTGTGCAAAGATGTGGCTTCACTGTCATTTTCTGTCAGGTAGTCACACGTGATAGCAAAGGCAAAAAAACTCTCCCTTCTTGAACGTGGTCGGGTTGTTGAACTGCATAAGCAGGGTCTCTCACAGCGCGCCATCGCTGCTGAGGTGGGACGCAGTAAGACAGTCATTTGGAATTTCTTAAATGATCCTGAGGGTTATGGAACAAAAAAGTCAAGTGGAAGACCCAAAAAAAATTCATCAGAACTGAGCCGAAGGATCCAATTGGCTGTCCGTCAAGACAATGGATGATCCTCGACCCAAATTAAGGCCCTTACTGGTGCTGACTGCAGCCCCATAACCATCAGACGGCATCTGAGACTGAAGGGCTTCAAAAACAAAAAACGTCTTCAAAGACCTCGTCTCCTTGAACGCCACAGAACTGCTCGTTTGGACTTTGCAAGAGAGCACCAAACATGGGACATTCAAAGGTGGAAGAAAGTTTTATTCTCTGATGAGAATTTTTTTTATCTTGATGGTCCTGATGGTTTCCAATGTTACTGGCATGACAAGCAGATCCCACCTGAGATGTTTTCTATGCGCCACAGTGGAGGGGCGCCATAATGGTCTGGGGTGCTTTTTCCTTCAGTGGAACAATGGAGCTTCAGGAAGTGCAGGGAAGTCAAACGGCCGCTGGCTATGTCCAGATGTTGCAGAGAGCATTACTCATGACTGAGGGCCCTTGTCTGTGTGGTAACGACTGGGTTTTTCAACAGGACAACGCTACAGTACACAATGCCCGCAGGACAAGGGACTTCTTCCAGGAGAATAACATCACTCTTTTGGCCCATTCTGTGTGTTCCCCTGATCTAAATCCAATTGAGAACCTTTAGGGATAGATGGCAAGGGAAGTTTACAAAAATGGACAACAGTTCCAGACAGTAGATGGCCTTCGTGCGGCCGTCTTCACCACTTGGAGAAATGTTCCCACTCACCTCATGGAAACGCTTGCATCAAGCATGCTGAAACGAATTTTTGAAGTGATCAACAATAACGGCGGAGCTACTCATTACTGAGTTCATGTTTGCAAGTTGGATTTCTGTTTTAGGGGGGTTTAGGGTTTTTTGGAGGTGTGGTCCTAAACTTTTGATCAGCTGAAAAGCAGCCTGTTTCAGTTTATTCGTTGTTTTCATTAAATTGAATGCTCAAAAAATGTTTTGTCTCACTCCCATTTCTTCTTGTTGCATGTTGAAGCTCTACTTGGAACCTTGTTAAGATCCAGCCATGCTAAATATGATTTTTTGCCATTTTTTAAGTGGTCTTAAACTTTTGATCAGGACTGTATCTATAACATACAATAGACAATCACACAAAGGTTATATGCCAAAATCCAGGTATGTGCAAAGCAACAATCTATCCATGAAACAGATGTCAGCATACCCTACAATGACAGCCTTGTGCACTATGAGATATTCAAAACCAGCTCTCATCTGACTGACAGCAAGTAAGCCTCAAAGTAACTGTTGGATGGCTTGGGTGGACCTGCGCACCTAGATCATTATCATTAGGGTGATAAAAAGTTTTCTGATTGCCTTAACATAATATTCAATAACCTTTCTATACAGTTTTCTCATGTAAGCTCATTTTCATAATCGTGGACATATGCAAATTAGCTGAATCTGCTTGTTTTTCAGCTGAAACACCATTTGCATGGAAATTTCGCTAAAAAAATTAGCGATTAGAATATTCGCGATCAACACTACTCATGAACAGCGCCATCTATTGGTTTCATAGTCATCTATTGGTTTCATAGTCTTATGACAAGACTATAAAAACCAATAGATGGCGCTGTTCATGACTCATGAACAGCACCTTCTATTGGTTTCATAGTCTTTTTTTTAAATATATTTTATTAGGTTTTGATATAATTTGCACATTTACATTCAAAGATACATATTGGATAAAATTACAGGTCATATTCCTTTTTTACAGATATGTGCAGTGAAAACAAAGATAAAACACATATAAACAGTGCAATAATGCTTTTCCTAAACATTTCCCTTTCCCCCTAACCATCTGTCACGGATGGTGTACAGGAAACAAGACAATGCAATATCATCAATGACTCACTGGATCCACAACTAAGGAACAAAAGGGAGACCCCTGCATGAGACCTGCCACTCTCCCTGACTGCTAAGCCTATGCGAACACCCCAAAGGTGGATGGGCGCATATCCACGTACCTCGGCTATCTAATACCTGAAGACCCTACAATAGTGAGGGGACACGACCACCGGCTCCCTACACTAGACACGGAGGGAGTCAGGGTCTCCTGAAATCCAGCAGACAGAAAATCACAAATAAAGGAACAGTACTTATCTTGCAGAGGACTGGGAAAAAGGAACAGCAAGCACACACACTCCAGGAAGTTGTATAAGCCGCACACTACTGCATTATGGGAGGAATTTAAAGGGAAGCAATCAGTCCAACTGCATGACAGCTGAGATAGGCTAACGAGATGAGGAACTGAAACCAAAACAAGAAAACTCAAGGAGGAGGTTCTGAACGGTTTCTGTCAGAGCTTCTCAGCTGTCTGGTTGTGACAGTACTCCTCCCTCTACGAGTGGACTCCGGACACTCAGAGCCCACCTTCTCAGGATGGGACCTATGGAAAGCCCTGATGAGACGAGTGGCCTTAATGTCCGTCACTGGGACCCACATCCTCTCCTCAGGACCATAACCTTCCCAATGAACGAGGTACTGGAGAGAACCGCGGACAAGACGAGAATCCACAATCCTAGAGACCTGAAATTCAAGATTCCCATCAACCATAATCGGAGGAGGAGGCAAAGGCGAGGGTACAATGGGTTGAACATAAGGTTTCAATAAGGACTTATGAAAAACATTATGGATCTTCCAAGTCTGAGGAAGATCAAGACGGTAGGCAACAGGATTGATGACAGACAGAATCTTGTAAGGCCCAATAAACCTAGGACCCAACTTCCAGGAGGGAACCTTCAATTAGATATTCTTGGTAGACAACCACACCAGATCACCAACATTCAGGTCCGGACCAGGCACACGTCTCTTATCTGCCACACGCTTATATCTCTCACTCATGCTCTTTAGATTATCCTGAATCTTTTGCCAAATAGATGACAAAGACGAGGAGAATCTGTCCTCATCAGGTAAACCAGAAGACCCCTCTCCCGAGAAAGTCCCAAACTGCGGATGAAACCCATATGCACCAAAAATTGGTGACTTATCAGAGGACTCCTGACGACGGTTATTTAAAGCAAACTCAGCAAGGGACAAAAAAGAACACCAATCCTCCTGATTCTACGCCACAAAACAGCGCAGATATGTCTCCAGATTCTGATTGACGCGCTCTGTCTGGCCATTCGACTGCGGGTGGAAAGAAGAAGAGAATGACAACCGAACCCCCAAGCGAGAACAGAAAGCCTTCCAGAATCTGGAAACAAACTGTGTGCCCCTATCAGAGACTATGTCTGAAGGAATACCATGCAATTTGACAATGTGGTCAATAAATGCCTGCGCCAGCGTCTTAGCATTAGGCAAACCAGGAAAAGGGATGAAATGCACCATTTTGCTAAAACGGTCCACCACCACCAGAATCACAGTCTTCCCCGAAGAACGAGGCAGGTCCGTTATGAAGTCCATGGACAGATGTGTCCAAGGACGGGAAGGAATGGGTAAGGGAAGGAGAGGACCTGATGGCCGTGAATGAGGGACTTTGGCACGAGCGCAAGTCTCGCAGGCTGCCACAAAACCCTCAACCGACTTACGAAGCGCAGGCCACCAGAATCTCCGAGCGATGAGATCCAGTGTGGCTCTTGCCCCCGGGTGCCCAGCAAGGACCGTATCGTGGTGTTCCTTAAAAATCTTGTGTCTCAAAGCGAGAGGCACAAACAACCTCCCAGGAGGACAAAGATCAGGAGCCTCTGACTGGGCTGCCTGCACCTCTGCCTCCAATTCAGGAAAAAGAGCAGAGACCACCACACCTTCAGCCAAAATGGGACCCGGGTCTTCAAAATTCCCACCTCCCGGAAAACAACGTGACAGGGCATCTGCCTTCACATTCTTAACCCCAGGGCGGAACGTGACAACAAAATTAAACCTTGAAAAGAACAAAGACCATCTGGCCTGTCTCGGGTTCAGACGCTTGGCTGACTCCAAGTAGGCCAGATTTTTATGGTCAGTAAACACGGTAATAGGGTGTCTGGCTCCCTCTAGCCAATGGCGCCATTCCTCAAAAGCCAACTTGATGGCCAACAATTCCCTATCTCCCACATCATAATTTCTCTCTGCGGAGGAGAGTTTCTTCGAGAAAAAGGCACACGGTTGCCATTTGGCAGGAGAGGAACCCTGAGACAAGACCGCACCCACCCCTACCTCAGAAGCATCAACCTCAACTATGAAGGGTAAAGAAATATCAGGTTGTACCAGGATGGGAGCGGAAGCAAAACTCTCCTTGATATTAGAAAAGGCCTTACGCGCCTCTACCGACCAGGAGGAAAAATCTACCCCCTTTCTGGTCATATCAGTGAGTGGTTTAACAACAGAGGAATAATTCAAAATAAACTTCCTGTAATAATTGGCAAAGCCCAAAAACGCATCAGCGCCTTCTGATTCTCAGGAAGCTCCCACTCAGGTACAGCGCGGACCTTCTCGGGGTCCATGCGAAAACCAGAAGAGGAGAGAAGAAACCCCAGAAATTGAATTTCTGGAACCGCAAACACACATTTTTCCAGTTTAGCGTATAATTTATTCTCCCGCAGGATGAGCAAGACCTGACGTAGGTGTTCCTTATGAGTTTTGAAATCAGGAGAAAAAATCAAAATGTCATCCAAATACACTAATACAAATTTTCCCATTAAATGATAAAAAATGCTGTTCACAAAATGCTGAAAAACGGCTGGGGCATTCATCAAACCAAAAGGCATAACCAAATTCTCAAAATGGCCCTCAGGGGTATTAAAGGCCGTCTTCCATTCGTCTCCTTCTCTGACCCTGACCAGGTTGTATGCCCCTCTTAGATCTAATTTGGAAAAGACTTTAGCCCCAACAACCTGGTTAAACAGGTCCGGGATCAGAGGAAGCGGATAGGGGTCACGAATAGTGATACTGTTCAGCTCCCTGAAATCCAGACAAGGTCTTAAAGAACCATCTTTTTTCTTAACAAAGAAAAAACCAGCGGCAACAGGTGACTTCGAGGGTCGTATGTGTCCTTTTCTCAGACTCTCAGAGATATAAGCACGCATAGCGACCCTCTCAGGTTGGGAAAGATTGTATAAACGAGATTTAGGCAGCTTGGCACCTGGGATGAGATTAATAGGGCAATCGTACTCCCTGTGCGGGGGCAAATCCTGAACTCCACTCTCAGAGAAGACATCCGAAAATTCAGAGAGGAAAGGTGGTACATTCTTAGTAGAAACCTCTGAAACAGATGTCGTGAGGCAATTCTCTCTGCAAAAGTCACTCCAACCATTTATTTGCCTCGCTTGCCAATCAATGGTGGGGTTATGTTTAGTGAGCCAGGGTAGCCCCAACACTAGAGGAGTAGGCAAACCGCTAAGGACCAAACATGACACATCCTCAACATGAGCATCACTCACAATTAAACGGATATTGTGAACTATGCCCTTTAATGTTTTCTGAGAAAGTGGAGCGGAATCAATAGCAAAAACAGGAATATCCATTCCCAAAGTGCATACCTGGAAACCATGAGTTAATGCAAATTGATTATCAATGAGATTGACAGCTGCTCCACTATCCACAAAAATCTCACAAAAAATACTCTTGCTCTCTAGCGCCACCCTAGCAGGCAGGACAAAACGGGAACTACAAGCAAACGGAAAACCTTCAATTTCCGCCTCAACCCTGCCAATAGTAACAGACGGAACATTTTTAAAAGATTTTTTCCTTTTTGTTTCTTTATTACTCCCAGAAAACTGCCTGTATCTCCTAGAGGGACAAACATTTGCCAAATGATTTATACCTCCACAACAAAAACAAACCCTCCCATGCGGGCTGAATCTTCTATTGTCAGAGGCAATCAACCCCAGCTGCATGGGCTCCTGCTCAGAAGGGGCTGACAGCGACTGAGACCCCTGCCTACAGAATGAGACCGCTGCACTGTCCCTGGACTGAGTATGACAGGAAGGAGAGATCTCTCCTCTCTCTCTAAGACGCCTGTCAATACGAACGGCCTGAGACATAGCAGAATCCAAGGAGGTAGGTCTCTTATGAAAGGCAAATGCATCTTTCAATCCCTCTGAAAGACCATGGCAAAATTGACTTCGGAGTGCAGCATCATTCCAACCAGTATCAGCTGCCCATCTCCGAAATTCTGAGCAGTAAATCTCTGCGGATTGTTTACCCTGGCATAAAAGACGTAGTCTAGACTCAGCCAGAGCAATACGATCCGGATCATCATATATCTGACCCAGGGCTAAAAAGAATTCATCCACTGAACGGAGGGGCCGTGCCCCCTCCGGCAGCGAAAAGGCCCAGGACTGAGCGTTACCCCTGAGCAGCGATATAATGATCCCCACCCTCCGTTCCTCATCACCAGAGGAATGGGGAAGAAGGCAAAAATGGAGTTTGCAAGCCTCTCTAAAACGCACAAAATACTCACTACCCCCGGAGAACGTATCCGGGAGCGAGATCTTAGGCTCAGAACAAACTCCATGAACGCAAGCTGAATCGGTCACTTGAAACTGAGAAAAAGTCTTACGGAGATCAGCTACCTCCAATGAAAGACCCTGGAAGCGTTCAGCCAAAAGTGAAAACGGATCCATGCTTGAGACGGTTTTGGCGGCTTATAATGTCACGGATGGTGTACAGGAAACAAGACAATGCAATATCATCAATGACTCACTGGATCCACAACTAAGGAACAAAAGGGAGACCCCTGCATGAGACCTGCCACTCTCCCTGACTGCTCAGCCTATGCGAACACCCCAAAGGTGGATGGGCGCATATCCACGTACCTCGGCTATCTAATACCTGAAGACCCTACAATAGTGAGGGGACACGACCACCGGCTCCCTACACTAGACACGGAGGGAGTCAGGGTCTCCTGAAATCCAGCAGACAGAAAATCACAAATAAAGGAATAGTACTTATCTTGCAGAGGACTGGGAAAAAGGAACAGCAAGCACACACACTCCAGGAAGTAGTATAAGCCGCACACTACTGCATTATGGGGAGGAATTTAAAGGGAAGCAATCAGTCCAACTGCATGACAGCTGAGATAGGCTAACGAGATGAGGAACTGAAACCAAAACAAGAAAACTCAAGGAGGAGGTTCTGAACGGTTTCTGTCAGAGCTTCTCAGCTGTCTGGTTGTGACACCATCCCCCCTTCTATACAAGATTTCTTTTTATTATAGGTATTCCTGGAGGTGAATAGTGTCTCATTTTGGAGTTCATGTGGATTTATTGTCGTGTAGTCTCATAGTAGTGCGTCTTTATGTAAGGATTGATGATGCTTTATATGTTATTGGTTTCATAATCTTGTCATAAGACTATGAAACCAATAGATGGCGCTGTTCATGACTCATGAACAGCGCCATCTATTGGTTTCATAGTCTTATGACAAGATTATGAATCTAATAGATGGCACTGTTCATGACTCATGAACAGCACCATCTATTGCAGCGGTGGGGAACCATTTTGCTGCCAAGGGCCATTTGGATATTTGTAACATCATTCGGGGGCCATACAAAATTCTCAATAAAAATTTTTTACTGCTGTATTTGGTCAAACATATAATTGACTTAGGGATAAGTTACAAAAATTGCACTTCAATTAAAATAATCTAGAGGGCTGTATTTTTGCAGCACAAAATAGCGCCTGCACTATATATATACAGTATATTACATACAATACAGGCGCCATATTGACCACACATAGCAGTCTAATTTTTAAGTTCAGAATGTTACTTATTTGACATTAATGGCAGGAAGCTAAACCCAGGGGGTCCAGAGAGGGGTTCACCCAGCTTTCACTCTCCCTGCCTCTTTCTTCGCAACTGTCCCTGCCTTTGTCCCTTTCTCAGCAAAATATCTGCCCCCACCTCCATCAGCCTGAAATCAGCCTCCTATCAGACCCCCCAGGCCTACATCAGCCTCAGATCAGACTCCCATCAGACCTCTAAGCCTCAGATTAGACCCCAATCAGACCCTTCCTAGCTTCAGATCAGACTCCCATCAGACCCCCAGCCTCAGACCAGACCCGGATCAGACGCCCAGCCTCAGATCAGCCCCCATCAGACCCCCCAGGGTCAGATCAGCCCCTATAAGACCCCCCAGCCTCAGATCAGACCTTCATAATACCCTCCCTAGCCTCAGATCAGCCCCCATCAGACCCTCCCCAGCCTCAGATCAGCCCCCATCAGCCCCCCTAGTCTCAGATCAGACCCCTATCAAACCCCAGCCTCAGATCAGACACCCCCAGCCTCAGATCAGACCCTCCCAAGCCTCAGATCAGACCCCCATCAGACCCTCCCCACCCTCCTTTAGCCTCAGATCAGCCCCAATCAGACATCAGATCAGATACTGTATTTAAGATAAACAAATAAACTTACCTCTCCAGCTCCGTACGGCGCTGCCTCTTGGCAGATTCACTTACCCTCCCTGTTCTTCTTCCTGCCACACTATATTGTCACCTCACACCGCACAGCGTCAGGTCATAGTGCACGTCTACGTGCACTGCGTCCTGACGCTGGATGTGTCAGGACACAGTGTGGGGCTGAAAGAAGACCAGGGAAGGTGAGGACAGCCAGTGCAGTGCTGTTCTCACCTTCCTGTGCCTCCCGTATGCTAATGACCGCTTCCATAATGGAAGGGGTCATAAGCATTTTCACATTATGTTCTGGCAGGGGGCCGGGGGCCACATGAAATGATACCGTGGGCCGCATACGGCCCTCGGGCCGGAGGTTCCCCACCCCTGATCTATTGGATTCATAGTCTTATCATAAGACTATGAATCCAATAGATGGCGCTGTTCATGAGTCATTAACAGCGCCATCTATTGGATTCATAGTCTTATGACAAGACTATGAATCCAATAGATGGCGATGTTCATGAGTAGTGTAGATCGCGAATATTCTAATCGCCAATTTTTATCGTGAATTTTCCGTGCAAATGTTTTTTCAGCTCAAAAACAAAACAGATTCTGCTCATTTGCATGTCTTTCCCATATGCCCATGTTTATGCAAATGAGTTTAGATGACAAAACTGTATAGAAAGGTTATTAAATATTATGTTAGGGCAATCAGAAAACTTTTTGTCACCCTAATGATAATGATCTAGGTGCGCAGGTCCACCTAAGCCATCCAACAGATATGAAGCAAATTTGAGGCTTATTGGGTGTCAGTCAGATGAGAGCTGGTTTATATCTCATAGTGCACAAGGCTGCCGTTGTAAAGTGTCCTGACTGTATCTGTCTCATGGATAGATTGTTGGCTTGGACATACCCAGGTTTTGGCAAATAGCCTTTGTGTGGTTAGCTATTGTATGTCATAGGTAATAGGAGTCCAAGATGCATCCAGACATCCTTCCCATGCTGTTTCTAAACCATTTTGGTGGTGTTTCCATCAATTTCTAACCTTTTTCTGTAAACCAGACACCCTTCACTCTTCAGAGCAGGGGGTGCCTGGTTTAATGCTCGGGTTCTCCTTGTGACTTCCATTAGACTCAGGTGCTCTACAGAGCATCCCGGTGTGTTCGGCCCGAGCACTTTGGTGCTCGATCAACACTATACAGGACATGATAAGTGGTACTGTGCAATTTCCACATACTTCTAGTAGGCAACAGTCCTGAATTTACAGGGACTGTCCCTAATTTTTAGAGATAGTCCTGGAAAATTCAGGCTGTCCCAGGCTAAAAATGGGTGGGGTTATGTAAACATTACCCATAGGTGGGTGTTCCCAGTAAGTTTGAGATGCTCCCTTAGACAGGGCTTAGATGCCTAAAATTTACCAACTACAGGGCTGTTAGGCATGAATACTGATACTAACATACACACACTTACAGGCTGTTTCTCCTTCTTCTCCGCCTGGAGCGTTGTAATGGGTTTGTGGACCTTAAATTAATCATATGATATAGTCATGTGAACATATCTCTTTACGGCCACTCAACAGCTCTTTCCTCAATCTATACTTAAGGAGCATTGTCTTTGGCTTTGTGTGATTATTGCCATGGTTTTATTGTGATTTGTGACAAAACCACGATGCACAATACTCCCCAAAGACACAAATACTGTGTATGAAGAGCTCTGCACACCTGGAGGCGAAATTGCAGCCTGCCTGCAGTCCAGGTAAAATGCTGCATAAGCGAAGATGCTCAACTCACCTCCTGAACAGTACAATCCTAAACACAGCCTTTTAAAGAATTATGCACTGCGTCCTAGTCATTAAGCTGGCCATACACATAAGATAGCTCATTGTTCATTGGGCTGAAGGCTATTACTCTCGATCCCCTCATACAAGTGACTGCTCAGCTTGTCCTAACAACTCTGTGTTCTCGGGAGGAAGTGGAGGATGAAGCTGACAGCAACTTATCTCTTTCAGAACAGAAGGATTGAGCAGCTAAAATCCAACATGTCCCAATGCTTATCTCTCCTCACATCTGCCATTAGGGAAGAGATGGGAGGCTTCCACATACATAAGTCCTACTAAATCTGTCAGGTTTAGCCAATATACATCTAATGTGTTGGCCAGCGTTATGCTACTTTTACACTAGCGTTTTTACTGGATCCGGTAGGATCCGTCCCCATTGACTTGCATTGGACGTCATGCCGGATCTGTCTTGTTCCGCATCTCAGGACGGAGAGCAAACTACAACATGTTGCGGTTTTCTCTCCGGTATGGGAACGCAACTAAACGGAATGGAATGCATTTTGGAGCATTCCTTTCTGTTCAGTTCAGTTTTATCCCCATTGACAATGAATAGGGACAAAACTGAAGCGTTTTTTTCCGGTATTGAGCCCCTATGACGGAACTCAATACCGGAAAACTAAAACACTAGTGTGAAAGTAGCCTTAGAGGGATACTAATGCTAATGTATCTCTTCATGTACATTTACTGCACATGTGAATCCAATATATTACTCCCTGTAGGCAGCCATTTTAGGCTGTAGACAGGCTGATTAGAATGTTCTTTAATAGGACTTATAATAATAAGTTCAGAAAAATGACTGATCCCATGTTCATTACTCCATTTCATATATTTGCAGCTCTTAGAACCTCCAGAACCATTTATGTACATGTTTGTGGACGGTGTCTCTCTGGCAGTCTATAATCTGTGTACTTTAGGTCTAGCGGTCAACAATTTCCCTTCAGGTCTTGACCTTCAACTCAATGATAAATATGTACTCCAAAAGCTCAAATCGGAAAATCTCGCTGTATGTTTAGATAAATAATTCCCAGGCCAGCTTCCACCATAGGTTGCTTCTTTCCTGCTGAGCAATCTGAAGGAAGTCTGTCTAGTTGAGACCATAACACATAAACATTGCTGGAATCCTCTCTCCAACCATACTAAATGTAATATAAAAATAATATTATAGTCACCACAGTCCTTGATGTTTATAATTCCTTAAAAAGCGATAGCATACAGAGATCAGAAGAGTGTGCCCTTGTTTAACCCTATTAAGAAATTGACAGCAGCCATCACAGAAGTTTAATATAATAGGGTAGAAATTCTCTAGGCCTGAATTGGCATGGATGGATCAAGATCAAGAGTAGATAGTGAAAAGGTATGTTGGGAAGAATTCACAGAGCTGGGCCCACTGAGGTGTGTTTGCAGCTACTACTGCTACTGGGCCACAGTGGTCATCAGACCTATTCGTGACCCTGTAGTCATCACTGCTATTGAGGATCATGTTGTTGTCATTGTTATTTTGGACAATATATTGGTACAATTAATGAGGGTATCCTAATGGGACAGTATTAGCTTGGTATATCCACCCTACTGCCATTTGTTTTATTGCTCCAACACATGAAAAATGAATCAATGTTGCAAATTGCAACCTTTATTAAAAATCCTGTTACTTTAGTGGAGATCTCTATGGCTTCATAGTAACTGCCTACTGTCGCTTGCCATCTCAGGGCCACCCGCTTCCTACTTCTGTTAACCTAATCGATTTGCAAGCAGTAGGGAACAGTTGGATGAAAGTATGATTGCAAGATCAGACTACAAAGGTTATGTTTGTTGTCTGTTACCATGGATATGCTTACGTCTGCACAGGAACTGTACATACAAAATAGTAAGATATTATTAATTCTTCCTGCAACTTTGTTTCATATTTTCATATTAGATGCACTGGAATTATAAAAAATATGTAGCAATATGACAAATCAGCTTCTAACATACAAAAAGTCAAATATGATTTATTTCCTGCCTGGGCAAATTTTCCAAAGTGCTGACTTTTGCAGCCTCTGCATGGGACAACACAACTGAACTACGTTACCTTGCCCCAGAAATCAAACAGCACACATATAAATACAAATCCTGTAATACTAATGATTTCCTTGTATCATGTTTGGAAATATTTTTCAGAGATCCACAAGCATATGTTTCCTATAAATCTATGTAATATCCAGTTTAATGGACCTTAGGAACTGAGGGGACCATATCATATATTAATGACATAAATAAAACTTTCTGAGATTTGGTGCAAAATCTATCTTAGGCTTCTGAACAGAAGTGTCTTAGACGGCAATAAAGGGAAATGAGATGCATCATAATTGCTACACCGCTGATGTGCCAAGGCTCCTGATCCTTCACATGGCCAGATGTTTTCTTAAAAGGCTAGATAGTTGACTGTCCAGCCGATGGCTTAGCATCTCTATCGTTAGGAACCGATCTTTGCCACCTTCAACTTGCCTAAGCATCAAAGTTCCTACCAAGTGTGATTTTTGTTTTCTATATTCGGATTGGCAATGACGGATCTGATTTTCACTGACTGATACCTTTGTTCCTATATTCTGTGAGTCCTGACCTTGGATTTGTACAATGACACTTTTGCCTTACTATTTACCATCGGCAAACCATCAGCTATTGCTTTTGGAGACTTGTCAGAGGATGCAGACTGGGGATTCCCTGCATACCTTCATAAGGGGCATTTAAAACTAAGAATTTCACAATTATTCATAAACCAAATTCAAATCTGTATACAAAGATATACCACCTCCTCCCATACTGAAATATAACTAGATAGAAATGCTATTCTGAAATTTGAGAAAGCTGGTTAAAGGGATTGTCTCATTTCAGCATATATCATGTAGAGAAAGTTAATACAAGGCACTTACTAATGTATTGTTATTATCCATATTGCATTTTTCCATCACATTATACACTGCTTGTTTCCATGGTTACGACCACCCTGAAATCCAGCAGTGGACATGCTTGCACACTACAGGAAAAAGTGTTGGCCTCTCTGGTGGCCGGGACCATAGGAGCGCACATCGGCTAGTGCTTTTTCCTATAGTGTGCAAGCATGACCACTACTGATGGATTCCAGGGTGGTCGTAACCATGGAAGCGATCAGAGTATAATGTGATGGAAAAACGAATCCAGTCAGCAAAGGAAGCAATATGGATAATCACAATACATTAGTAAGTGTCTTGTATAAACTGCATCTACATGATAAATGCCATTTGCTGAAGAGAGACAACCCCTTTAACAGCCCTTATCAGAGCTGTAATGGTGGCCATATGGGGTGTTGCCCAGCTCTGCCAGAAGACATTTACATTTAGAGATGACTGAAAACTATCATTTCTAAAAATTCTGAGTTTCCATAAAGAGCAATTTGTAAAACAGGAATATGCTCATCCTGGAGATACCATATTTTGCTCAAATCAAGTAACATTTTCAAAAGCACAGGGCATTCCACTATTTTCTGTCATAATTCGAACACTTGACCCAGTCAAATCATAATGAATCTGCCAAAGTATATACCAGATATTACGATCTAGTCAGCTCAAGCAAGATATATTACTACTGAGAACAGTTTTCTTTGAGATTGCTATTTTCCTAGAGGCAGCAGGTCACCTAGACACAGGACCAACATGATTCTGAGAAATACACTTCTGAGTCCTTGTAGGTGTGAAACTGAGCTGCAGAACAGTATTATGATGATGATGATGGTTATATCTGAATTATCCCGGAACTGTACATTGAAAAACATTTACAGTCTACTAATACAAATAATAGATAATCCTGACAGTTTATACAAACACAATGTACTATAAACTACATTCGGAGAGACAGAGGAATAAGGGGTATCTAAGAAGTGGGGGAACAAGTACGTAATTGCAGCTTTGTCAACAGAAGAAAATATCATTTAGTACCACACTTCTGGGTGAACTTAGGTCACGATGTAGGCTGAAGTGAGAGATAAAGTTGAAATTAATAGTGATGGACGAACATCGGCTGGGACGGTTCACGATCAAATGTTTGCAAACCGTGCGTTCGCAGCGGGCCCCATTGACTTTAATGGCAGGAAAACCTAAAAAAACTTCAGGTCATATTTGCAGCCACCAAATACTTAGT